>NC_143575.1:266728841-267087175 GCF_048544385.1 Mastigoproctus giganteus | reverse complement strand
CAGCAAAGCTTTTGACTCAGTCCCACATGAGTGGTTGCTTTATAATCTGGAACAGGTTGGAATCACTGGGAAAATCCTTAGATGGATAGCAGGATAGCTTCAGGGCAGGAGGCAGAGGGTTGTGATAAATGACTATTCCTCAGATTGGGTTGATGTAAGAAGTGGGGTTACCCAAGGATCAGTATTAGGACCACTGTTGTTTTTAATTTTCATAAACAACATTGATGAAGGGATAGAGGGCGTGTCTAACTTTGCAGATGATGTTAAAATTGGTAGAGTAGTTAATGATCACTGTCAAGCTGAGCTTCTACAGAGAGACCTAGATAGACTTCAGGAATGGTCAGAAAAATGGCAGTTATGCTTTAATCCAACAAAGTGTAAGGTGTTACACCTGGGAAACAGTAATTCCAAAATAATTTATTCACTTGGTGGAGTTCAACTAAACCCAGTACTGGAGGAAAGGGACTTGGGTGTTACAACTCAGGGGAGGTCCCCATGGACTGGAGATATGCAAATGTATCCCAATTCACAAAAGGGGATCAAAGGGTGACACGAGTAATTACAGACCAGTTAGTTTAACTTCTGTTCCGGGTAAAATAATGGAGTCACTGGTTAAAGATGCATTGCAGGATCATCTAGACAAGACTGCAGCAATGATTCAGACACAGCGTGGGTTTGTTAAGGGAAAGTCTTGTCTGACAAATTTGATAGGATATTATGATGTGGTTACAAAGGAACTGGATGCAAAAAATAATTTTGATATCATATATTTGGATTTCAGGAAAGCTTTTGACACTGTTGTGCATGGAAGACTATTGTAAAAATTGGAGCAAAATGGTATTAAGGGTAAGTTGCTACAATGGATAAAAGGATGGTTGAGTGGAAGAAGACAGAGGGTAGTAATTAATGGGTGCTGCTCTTCGTGGACTAATGTTATTAATGGAGTCCCACAGGGTTTGGTGTTGGGTCCTCTGTTGTTTTGTATATTTATCAATGATATTGATGAAGGTATATCAGGCTTAGGGTCAAAGTTTGCAGATGATACAAAGGTTGGAAGGGTTGTTAATGGCAGTAATGGTAGTGTGCTACTGCAACAGGATCTAGATAATTTGGACAGATGGGCTAAGAAGTGGCAACTGAAGTTTAACCTTGACAAATGGAAAGTACTGCATATGGGTAGAAGGAACCCCAGAGAAACGTACCAACTGGTGGTACTACACTTAAGGTGGTAAAAAATGCAAAAGACCTGGGAGTAATTGAGCAGACAGATATGAAGTTTTCTGAGCAATGCAGGCAGGCATCGAGTTTTGTCAAGATATATAGGAATTTTGCTAGCAGGGAAAGGAGGTGATTGTCCCTCTGTATAAGGTAATGGTCAGGCCACTCCTTGAGTACTGCATACAGGTCTGGAAGCCTCATTTTAGGAAGGATGTAGATTTGCTTGAGCATGTACAGAGAAGGGCAACAAGATTGGTGAGGGGAATGAAGGGATCCTCTTACCAAGAGAGGCTTAAGTTCTGAAAATTGCAGTGGCTGGAGGCTAGGCACCTGCGTGGTGATCTGATTGAGGTGTATAAGGCCTTCAATGGGTTTGAGCCTGCTGAATTCTGATGGGATCCTTCCACTTGTTCAGATTACGAACCTAAGGGGGCATAAATGCAAATTAAGAAAAGACAGATGTAGAATAGATGTGTGGAAATTTGCCTTTAGCCAGCGGGTGGTTAATTGCTGGAACAAACTTATATCTGTCGTTGTGGAAGTTGATAGGTTAAATAAATTTAAGGAGGAACTGGACAGGCATTTGGAGGGAATGGTGTGGTTTTTTTTTTTTTTTTTTTTTGGCTGATGCTGCATAAGCTCATACACTTGCTTTCTTGCATCACATGCCACCACTACTACTACTACTACAGTCAGACATGAAATTCTCTGAGCATTGTAAACAGGTTGCAAGGAAAGCCCATGGTGTCATATCGATGATCTATCGAACTTTTGCAAGTAGAGATAGGGATGTGATAATCCCATTATATAAGGCTTTTGTTAGACCACACTTGGAATACTGTGTTCAAGTATGGAGACCACACCTAAAGAAAGACTTCGAGTTTCTTGAAAGGGTGCAAAGACTGGTAACTCGCCTGGTGAGATCAGCAATAGGGCGTCCTTATGAAGAAAGACTTCGAATATGTGGGTTGCAGAGTTTGGAAACTAGACACCTTAGAGAAGATTTGATTGAAGTGTTTAAGGCTCTGAGAGGCATCAGTAAAATGAATGAGAACGAAATTTTCAAGATTATAAATGATGCTAGAACTAGGGGACATAAATTCAAGTTAAGGGGAAAGATGTTTAGATTGGACTGCAGGAAGTTTTATTTTAGCCAGTGAGTTATAAATTACAGGAATAAGTTGCCTACATGGGCAGTAGAGGCTGATGGTTTGGGGAAATTCAAAGGACATCTGGATAGTACCTTCAGGTGAAGGAAACGCATAGGACGATAAGTTTAATTTCCTTTTCTTTTATTAATAATTAGTTTTTTTTTTTTTTTTATCATTGTTTTATTCGGTTTTTTTTTTGGTTGGTGCAGCATAAGCCATAGGCTTTCTTGCACCATGCGGCTAATACTAATACTAAAACTGCCCTCCCACTGTTATTACCAATATTTCTGTTTTGCATGGGAATGAAAACAAATGTTTAAAAAAATTTCATAACTAAAAAAATAATAAGTAAAATAAATGTTATTTTGTAACTGATGGCCGTTTTTTTTTTTTTTTTTTTTTTGTTTTTTTTGGAGATTGATTTTTCACCCTCTCAGTAACACTGATTGGTTGCACCTTGGAAGCACTATTTTAGCAAAAAATATTGTTTTTGGTAATTCTTAAAAATTAAAAAAATAAAACTTCATTATTCACACTTAAAGAATTGAAATGTTTATTATAAAATTGTAATGGAATGGCAGAAATGATATTTCAGTTAATCTTTACAAGCTAGTACACTTCCTGTTGATAGTTGTGAGTAGCAATAATTGATATGCGTAGCTCGTGCTATGGTTAGGGTGTTTATCCCCCGCCTTACCACTGTTTTAATAGTGGAAAGCGAGTTCCCTATTTTAAAACAGCATTGGGGGGGGGAATAAACACCCTAAGATTAACCATAGTGGGCTATTCATATGCAGTGATGTCACGCCTCCTTGCAAAGATCAACTGGAAGGTTACCAGCTTGTAAAGATTAACTGATATTTCTTATTAAAAACAAATTTTACACAGTAGCATAACTTTGTCGACAAGAAAACCATATTAGAAAAAAGTGGACATTACATGAAGATTTTTAAGATAAAAATTTGCCCTCAAAAATGCTGCACGATGATTGTAACAGTACATATCTTAAAAGAGTAGTTACTTTGAAGAGATGTTTATGTATCATGGTTAGACAAATAACTTATTTTTATATAGCACAACCTCCCTGAACCACTGTATAATATAATAAAAGTATAAAAAAATGTTATATTAATATTGTTAACTTACCTATATTTGAAACTGGGAATAAATGTAACCTGGCATTTTTTTTTTTTTTTTTTTTAATGCAATTTAACCCTCCAACTGAAGTGCCAGGTTAACATCACTCACTTTGTAGATTAAAAACAGTGGTAAGAAATGATTGAAATTTGTTAACTTTTTTGATTGCAGTCTTTTATAAATCAATTGTGCAAAATCCATTTTTTTATATTGGAAATATATATTTTTAATTAATTTTTTAAAATAAGAACCTGCATTTGAGCATTATCTTCAACTGTTAGTGAGTGAAGCCTCAAAGGAACAAAATTAAAACATCCATGCACCTTAATGACTGGAATTTGCAGAGAAGCTTATTGATGTTAGTGAGCTCTGATGCTATTGAGTGTTTACACTTACTTCAGATCCAAGATTTTATGGGATGCTACAGATGCCACTATTTTTAGGCTGTTGCTCTAGAGCACTTGATAATTATATGCAAGAACTGGCTGCATGAAGCCAAAAAAAACCATTTTATTTTTTAATTTTTTTTTTTTTTTTTTTTTTTTTGCATGTCAGAACTTCTTTAACAAAAGAGATAATGATACAGATCAAAAGTCAAACTTATAATGAAGGCAAAATGAACTTCATATTGATGTTATCAGTTTAACAGATATTTTTACTTTCAAATTTAAGTCACTTTGGTATATGAAATATGCTTGACTGCTGCCAGGTTAATCCACTAACTAGCTGATGCATCCTTAAAAATCATACTAGCTGGTCCAATGAGAGTCTTCCATTTTGTTATCTTGATACTTTATTACTCTGTTTAACTTATGTCTAGAGGGGCAACTATATCCCCTCTAGAAGTAATTTTTCCAACCCACAATGTTCATTTTTACTGCATATGGCATTCTTAATAAATGCCTCTTGTTACATGAACTCCCACATAGGCGTATGCAGGTCTGATTTTTCTGACAGGCATACTTCTCAAATTTTAACAAAATCATTTTATTTGGTATGTACCATTGCAGCCATCACTGGGTTTTAAGTACTATTTATTTAGATTGGATTATTAGATGGACACAAGTGACACAGGCATGATGATCTCATAAGCCCATTTTCCATTTGTGGAAATTAAATGTTCTATTGCTATTCAGAGTGTTTGCCCTTTCTGAAAAACTATTCAGTTGCCCTTTTTAAAAAACATTTTTAATTAAAAGGAAACTAAAATAATTAGCAGTGCTGCATGTGTACAGTTGTTTTCAACTGTATATAAAGGAAGGAGAGACAAAGGGAAGGCATCTGTTGTATAAATGTTTCATTGAATTGCTGTTTTGTGTATGTGTACATTCCTTAGAACTGCAGTCATTAATTGCTTGTCTTTTATATACAGAGCCCATTACCAAGTTCTATTAATTATGTTAACTGCATTCATATTTTAAGATCAAAATTTTTTCCTTTTTTTGCTAGTATTCCATAAGTTTATTTCAGTGAAGTATTTATTAATAGCAATCCAGACTCTGGTTTAGATACCATTGAGATATTGCCTTAGTTGTCTGAAAAGGATCTCTTAGTTTTGTTATAAACAGAAAAAATATTATTAGGAATTTTATTATAAGTAACATTTTAATTATTTGTAACAGTTTTAAAAATATGTTACAAATTAAAAACATGATTTAAACTGACTTCTTACAATTCCCACTCTAGGCCTGTGCTAAATGGAAATTAGCATTTAGAAATATTAATCCAGTCAGCAACAGTTTTCAGATTTTAGTTTTTTTTTAGAATATAATACAAGAAGCCATCGCTGCTGAATAGCTTTGGGATAAGTTCAAGAGCTGTTTTCAAAAACCAGGAAATATGTAAGTTTTTTTTTTAAGTAATATTACTTACATGAATGAGCAGGAAACATAGAATGATAATTCAGTAAATTAAATCACGTTGATATAAAACTGCAAGAGATATTTTGAAGCCTTATAACTTTGTCTCGAATGAAATCAGTTGTAAATACTGACAGAGCATGTAAGTTTACTTTTCTCAATCATAAATTTTAAAATACCAGTTTCCTATAGTTTTTAAATTAAAAAAATTGCTTATTTGAATATGTTAGATAATTTAATACATTTATTAAATAACAAATTGGCTTTAAATTTTATTTAAAGAAATATCATTTTATATAGAATTCAAACTTCTATTAAAATATAAAAAAAAAAAAATATTAATATTGCTGCGGAATAAGTTCTTCTGCCCCCCATTAGGCAGTGCATAATTTCACTGTAAGTTTATATTCTCATCATTTACACCCTCTATTTATCTGCATGTGTGCACACAAACATGGGTGTTCATGTGCATTGATTTAAAAAAAAAAACTAAATTCTGTGTTCAGCAGTACTAGCTGTTATTGACTTGACTGTTTCTTGTGAAACTAGGAATATATTGTAAAAACCCACTAGAATTAAGAAGATGAGAAAGGGAAAGTGCAGAAGGCTTCTGTCAATAGCAGTCATTTAGTGGGCTGAAATGGATAATACTAATATAGTTGATTTTCTGGCTTATATCAAAAATTTTAAATAATGGAAGAATTTAAAGCTTTTGGTGGAGTTTTAACATTTCATATTTTGGCAATATATACCTGGAGGCTGTATATTAAAGGTATTAAAAGCATGCAGCTTTATAGTTACTTTTTATTTTCAAAAATAGCTAAATATTAGCTAGTCATGGAAAAACAAGAGGATACTTAGAGGGTAACATCTGCCTTAAATTTTTTTTTTTTTTTTTTTTTCACCCCTCAGTTCAACTCAACTTTTTTCTTCTTTTTTTTTTTTTTTTTTAAAAAAAAAAAGGCCAGAGTTGCTAATTTGATTGTGTGCAGTAAATCACATAATTATTGAATCAATATGATATAATGGTATATGGGATGACTTACTGACTACTGGTACAATGTATTTAGGGATTTTGCTGTCAGGAATCCAAAATATAAATCTTATACTAATAGGCAAGATTTAAATTCTGTATTTGCAACAGAGTAATATTTTTTGCTCATGTGAATTTTAACTAGGCTCCTTGCTTTGTGTTTGCATCATTGGAATTCTTATTTTATGATATAAAATGTTTATCATAAAACACAGGAAAAAAAGCTGTTATTTGATAGAATGTTTGGCTTCTTAAAATTTCTGTAAGTACTTTGGTAGGCATTTGTTAATAGGTGGTGGAATAACTTTTATATCCATTTTGTAATTTGGTACAAAACCAGTAGTGTTTTGAGGCCTTATATGATTCTCATGAATTTTATAAAATCTGCTTAGGGAGCATTTTGCATATTCATTTGTGTTTTGAAATGTCTGTGCAATTTTTATCTGACATTAAATTGAAAACTACTTGGTTTTTATCATTTCTATTGTAAACATAAATGTAAAATATGCATTCTTGAAATAATGCATTAAGTTTACTAGTATTATCATGTTGGAATTTTTGCAGATTTCTGAGTATTGGTCTCCTCTTTCCCCACAAGTTAAAATTTACTGCTGATATTAATCTTTTGTTTTGCAGTGTGATATGCAAATGTGAGATTTCTGCAGAAGAGGGAAATCAATAAGAAAGCTTCCTGGAAAATTTTACTCTCTTTGTATTTCTTTCATATGCAATTTCAGTAACAGAAAAATAGATAGTGGCAGTTTATTTCCTTTTTATGGGTTATTATATTATAAGTTAAGAAGGAATTTCACTTGCCTAGGTCTTTTTTTTTTTTTTTGTTTGACGTAGAAGCGCTTCTTGTTATATTTACATAATCACTTTTGCTCTACATAAAAAGCCAAAACTCATGAAACTAGTTCTTAATTTGAAGCCAAATAATGAAAGTTAAGCAGTAAAGAACTGTTGTTCAGATTAAGCAGTGATATCATTAAATTTGTACAATAATAAATAATAACATTAGTGTTGTGCTGACTACTTTTATAGATGAAGATGGAATAAATTTTGAAAGAGGAGAAAATATTGCTTCTGCTGCTTTAAAATCTTTTATATATTTAAGGACTATTCTGAAAGAAATCATCAAAGAGGGAGAGAAAGAAATAAACAACTGTTGTAAGTAGTTTCTGTGGAGAGAGAAAAAAAAAAAAAATCACCAGAGAGTATATTTTAGCAAAAAAATTTATAAGGCATGGACTTCTATCTGAAAAAGCAAGTTAAAAGCTTGCCTAAGAAATACTGACATTTAAATAATAGCTATTTTATTTTTAAATGTAGTTTTTATTTATTCTTTAAGAATGCATATGGGAATGTTGATTCTTAGAATACTTAAAAGTATGGTAAAACCTTGTTTTAATGTACTTTTTTGTTACAAAAAATGGCTATTCTGCAAAATAGAAAACATTAAAAAATGTTGCAGTACTGCATTTACCAGTTGTGCAGAATAAAAGAGCTTGAAATTTTACCAAGTTTTATAATGGCTCTGGAAACTGACTAAAGCTTATTCAGAGTTGGTAGAGCCCTCAAATACCCTTGTTAGAGGTTCAGATGACTGCCTACTGCAGCATGACATACTGAGTAGGCCAACTGAAGGTGATGGTATATAAAATTCTGGCTCCCTGGTAGTGAAAATATTTTAACTGTTGGTAAATAGCATCAGGCTGAGGCAGTAGTATCACCAATCATATGCAAATTAGACACACACCAGTTTTGTAGCCACAGTCCATTATTTCCAAAATCTGTTTAATCGAAGTCTGTTAAAGCGGATTTATTTTACGTTGATGTGAAAATAGTATACCGCTAGCCAAGTGCATGTCAAATTTTTTGTTTTAAATTTTACTTTTTCTGACTTAAATTTTGGCAGTTATGTTTTTTTGTAATTAACTTGCATGAGATATGAGCTTTTCAGTTATTCAGAAAATTTGATTTTTTTTTTGTTTTAATAATAGAATAAATTAAAATTTAAAAGAAATTTGTAATTCTGTATGCTTTTAAAGATACCAGTTTGAAAAGTCTGTTCTATTTTAGGTTCTCAAAATGAATGACTCCAACATCTAGAAATGTAAGTTCTTTTTATTATTGTTCTCTTCCCCCCTCCCAAGAAAAATTAGTCTAGCATTTACAGTTAAGTATGATCACTTAATGCATTGATCATGTAAGAAACTCTCCTTGTTTTGTTTCCTTTCATTTGTAAAAACTGCTATTACCTGCTCAGATTCAGAATGTTACTGTACATTACAATTCATTAGGGTGAACCTGCCCTTTTAATATCATCAGAGATGAACCGAAATTATAATGTACAGGAAGACAAAATCTGTAAACCTGTTTAATAAAAAAAAGTGTTAAAACTGGAATAAAACTATTTCAGTGTCCATAGCATTAATCACAACATAAATTTATTCCTTAAACGAGCAATCATTATTCACTAGTGTGAAAATGTGGAAACCAAGTATCTTATCATATAAATAAATAAATGTCAATTTATTTGTCAAAAGATGTGTTATGCAGTAAGCAAAGAATGGTCAGAAAAACAATAGTAAAGTAATGTAATGTCTTTATATTTTTGTGCCATACATGGAAATTGTGGGATCCACATCAAAATGATTTTTGATTTTACTAGAAAATGAAGCAATCTAGAGAACCAATGTCAGTGGGAACAAGGGTTTGTTTTTGTTGTCTTCTTAGGAGGCACATGTGGACATGTGTATATGTATAGGGCGGCACCTAGAATGTCTGTTCAACTTCGCCTCATGCCTTTGAAGAGTAGAATCAACTGTAAATGGGCCAGAAATGTGTTGGTATAGGTTTGTGTGTGTTCTGCTATGTTCTGGCTGCTTAGCTACCCAGAAGCATCAGTTACCTGGACAGATGATTCTGGGTACTCTTCCACAACCATGGGAAGGTGGGCCAGTTCCAGTAGAGCATGTAATGTCTCAAAAGAGAGTCTGACCCACCTAGTGATGCCAAAAGGTGGGGCAGGATCCTCTGTGGCCCATTCCAGAAGAAAAGAAAGGAGGGGGGGAACCCAACCTGTGGTGCTGGTTGAAATAAAATAAAATTTAATAAAAAAAAAAGAAAGAAAAAACAACAACAAAAAAAACACATTGGTGATAGCTGGGATAAAAAAAGAAAATAATAAATATTAATAATTAAAAAAATAGTAATAATAAAATTTTAAAAAAATAATAAAAAACGAAAAAGAAAAGAGGTTGGTGCTGGTAAAAAAATAATCAAATAATAATAAAGAGACTGGCACTGGTAAAAAAAAAACAAAAAACTGTGCTGATTAGCAAAAATAAAAAAAGAACAGAAAAGTATCTTCAATAAGTACCCAGGATAATTCAGATGTGGAACTGGTGACCTTTAGGATTAGTGCAATGACAATTCTTGCATACATGAACCATAGAAGAAAATATATCGAATTTTGATGCAATTATGCTTAATTCATGAGCAGCCCAGCATTGCACAAAAATTTCTGAGCATTCCCTGAAAGTATGTTTTGTCATCCAGGATAACAGAGAAGCAAACTATTGTCCCACTTACACAGGTGTATTTGGTGGATTGTTTTGGTTCACTAATCTGGTGTTGATTCTCTTTCTGCGAACAAACATCTCAGAGGCAAAGTTCTGAAGAGCTGAGTGATGGTTCTTATTCTGCATAAGCAATTCCTCCCGCCCTGGAGAGAGATCTGGAACATCAGTTCGGAGCTTCATCCTAAGATCAGGCATTTCCCTAGCCAGGTGGGAAGCAGCAGTAGTGCATAGCACACGCTTCTTGATTAGACAAGGGTTCGAGCCCGTCACCACCAAATACGGATGATGTGGAAAGGTCAGGGAATGACCACTGCATATCCCCGGAGCAATATGGCCTTAGTTGCTAATGCTCCTAAAAACCAAATAACAAACAAACAAACATCCTAAGATCGTCATAGATTGCACAGTTAAAGAGCATGTGACTCCAATCTTCTGTATTCCCGCAGCTGCAACAGATCGGTGTGATGCAAGTGAAACTGATAGAGTTTTTGATTGAGAGAGCCATGTCCAGTTACCTGAAAGGAAGTTTCCATAGTTAAGGAGCACCAGGTTTTAACTGATTTAGAGAGTAAGAAGGTCACATCGGGCAGGAATTTTCTTGTGGCCGCTCCAAGTGGGGAGCGGCCACACGATTTATACAGAGTGAGCAGCTGTTTGGAAGAAAAGTAACGCCGAGAGAGAAAGAGAAAACCAAGTTTTTTAGATGCAGAGGAAGCAATATTTGTAATGTGCTTGTGCCAATAGAGATTAGAAGTCAGGGTAATCCCCAAAAGAGATATATCATTTTGCCTAGAAATCGGAGTGTCACTAAAGATAAGTATAGGAGCAGAAGAATCCGTTTTGCGAGATATAAGACAAGACTGAGTTTTAGATGGGTTGAAATCAACTAAGTTGTCTTTGCCCCACTGGAGAATTACCTGAAGATCGGCATTTAAGGAATTGGTAGCAGATTTTCAAGAAGTTGAAGCTGATTGAGCAGGACAAGGTTTCTCAAAATGGAAAGTGGAATGCAATGATGCTATCATCGGCAAAACTATGGATAGGATTTCCAGTCAATGGAAGAAGGTCATTAATATACAAGAGGAAAAGAGTGGGGGAAAGAACTGAACCTTGGGGGACACCGGCATTAGTGGAGAAGTTAGAAGACAGAGAGCCATCTACCATCACCCTCAGTGAGCGATCAGAGAGAAAACTGGACAACCAATTACAAAAAACAGTTGGCAAACCATAAGATGGAAGCTTGTTCAGAAGACCTTTATGCCAGACACGATCGAAAGCCTTTGAGATGTCAAGAGCAACTGCTTGTGTTTCCCCGAACCTTTCCATTGAATTAGTCCATAAATGGGTAACATAAGCCAGAATATCACCAGTGGAGCGACACTGACGGAATCCATACTGGCGATCGTTGATCGGACGGAAGGTTTCTAGGTAGTTTAAGAGTTGGCGGTTAATTGATTTCTCCACTACTTTAGAAAGAGTAGAAGTAATTGCAATGGGACGATAATTGGATGGGAGGGATTTGTCACCCTTTTTAGGAACTGGCTGGATATGAGCAAATTTCCAAGTAGAAGGAAAAACACCTTTGGAATAAGAAATTGAGAAAAGGCTGCAAAGAATAGGAGTAAGTTCAAGAGCATAGGTTTTCAGAACAAGTGGAGAAATACCATCAGGACTTGGTGCTTTCTTAGCATCCAGATTCATCAAAATCCTTCTGATATCCTTTTGACGGAAGACCACAGGAGGCATTGAATGGAGCTTGTTGGGAATGGTGGGATGTGTTTTATCAAGATCATTAATACATGAGCTGGAAGAAAAATGGGATGCTAGCAGGTCAGCTTTATCCTTGGCTGAAGTGACAACAGAACCATCTGGTTTGGACAGAGGTGGGAGCAGAGATGGGCAAAAGTTGCGGCCAGTAGCTTTGGCAAGAGACCAGAATGCTCGGTTACCATTAGGGCAAGAAGCAAGTTTTCTACTCTTAGCCTGTTCAAACTCTAGTTTGGACTGATTAATAACTGCTTTCCAATTGTTGCGAGCTTTGGTGTAGGCAAAAAATGAAACTGAAGAATTAGAAACAAGCCAATTACGATATGCAACATTCTTCTCTTGAACAGCCTTAGCACATTTATTGGAAAACCATGGTTTAGATAAAGGACGAGATTTTAAAGTGGAGTGTGGGATAAAGGATTCCATTCCTGCAAGAATAATTTCACTGACACGATCTGAGCAAACGTTGACATCAGAAGTTTTGAAACAGTAATCCGACCAAGGAAAAGAAGAAAAGAAGTCTTGCAGGTCATCCCATTTTGCATTCTTGTAATGCCAAACAACACGAGGTTGGGAATAGCCATGAGATAAAGATTCCATTGGAGAAGAGACAATCACCAAGTTGTGATCTGAAGTGCCTAAAGGACCTCTCACTTCGACCGTGTACTTAGAAGTGTTGTTTGTAAGAAAAAGATCAAGCATATTGGCTGTATGATTAGGATTGTCTGGTATTCTTGTAGGTAAATGAACAATCTGTGCTAGGTTTAGTAATTGCAAAAGCCTCAGCATCTCGACCTGCTGGGTCGGTGTGACTAGAAAACGGAAGCCAGCTGGAGTTGTGAACATTAAAATAACCAAGGAAAATTACCTCACTGTTAGGAAAGTTGGACTGGAGAAAGTCAAGTTGCAAAGAGAGGAAGTCAGAGAGCTCCAAGTGATTAGTGGAGTTGGGAGAACGGCAGAGACAACAGATGAATTTGACACAGTGCAGTAGAGAGATTTTAAGCCAGAGAAGATCAAAGAGAGGAGATTCCAAATTGCCAAGTCTCTGACAGGGAATATCAGAACGGACGTATGCACAAATACCACCTTTGAGGCGAAAGGAATCATACAGCGAATAATTTGGGCATCTGAGATGAGCAGTAGTTGAATCAACCGATAACTGAGATTCTGTCAGAAAAAAGTACATGGGGTTTGGCAGATTGCAAGTGGAAATGGACATCGTTGAGATTAGAATTGAGACCAGGTATATTTGTGAAATGAATTAGGAAGTATTAAGAGTTCATTGGGTTTCGCGTTTTCCTTTACCATAAAAGTGTTTAAAAAATTTATCCCTTTCCACATTCTGTGCTTACTTAATGTGGGAAGGAATAAATCATCCATTATGAGAACCTGTTATAATAGGTTTGTACATGTCAGTTATCACCTGTGTGTTTGCATAAGATTGGTTTTATGTTTTATTATTTTAGTTTTTATTTGTATAAAATGGTTTTCTTACAGTCAGTATAGAGAAATAATACACCACTGTGGTTGTGTGATTTCACAAGATAATTTTTGTCCTTTGTGTAATTTTATTTTTAACTGTCTAATCCTTTGTTTTTTAAAAAAAAATTGTTTATAAGATTATTTCTTTTAGCTTGTTTTCAAGTGGTTGTTTATTTTGCAGCAAATAATATTGTTATATGACCTTGAGTGTGTTGAGTCTAATCACCATATACAAGTTGCATGTGAATGGATGCAAAAAAGAAGTATATCAGGTAAGAAAATCTGTATTTTCATTGAAAATGAAGAAAGTATAGTACAATTTAATTGAAATGTGTGAAATTGCAACACACGGCTTCAAAAACGATTGCAGACTGGGTGAGATTGGTTATAAGAACTGAATTTTTAAAATTTTTGCAGAGTTTAAGAATTTTATACATAATTAACAACGAATTTTAATATTATTTCATAAAAATAAAGATTTTTTTATATATGAGCAGAAATGACATGTCGCGATGCTATTTGAATACTGTATAATATTGTGATGTGCTTACTAACGCTTAAACTTAATATTCTCTCTCTTCCCACTTCCTAATCATTATATAACCTTACATCGTATATCCTGACTTATCATTATATATCCCTTGCTAGCTTTCTATGGCAGACTTCCTTATGTACCTGTCAATTGGACTAGGGCAGTGGTTTTCAACCTGGGTGCTGCAACAACATTCCAGGGATGCCACGTAATTTGGGTCTAAGTTACTTAAACTTATTATTATTTTTTAATTTATGTTTATTTCATTATAAAAAGGTGTACAGTATCTTTTTAATTTTATGGTGACCTATAATTGATGTTCACTTAGTACCTCTATATAAAGAATAAAATTATATACTGTATATATATAATTTGTATTATGAAATGTAATTTTTATATTTATATTATTGTAATAAATATCATATAACATATATAGTTTTTAATATTATATATATATATATATATATATTTATAATTATTGATAAAAAATAAAGAAAGAAAGTTAAAACGACAATAACTGTAACTAAAATGTAAATAATATTTATGCGTCAATGCAGTTGCAAACATCCATTATGAGAACCTGTTATAATAGTTTTGTACATGTCAGTTATCACCTGTGTGTTTGCGTAATCTTATTGTAATCATTAAATTACGTTCTCTGTCGGGTCAACGATGATTAATATATGCTTATATTTATATTTTACTTATATTTCTTACCTTTGATTCTAATATTTCTAAATTTTTTTACCTTTTATTATCTTCTTTCGATTTATTTATATTCGATTTACATCCGGCCTATACTGGCTTATATTTGGTTAGATTTAAATTACTTAGCATATATTGATCACCACAGAAACAGAGAACTTCTTGTCGTTTTTTGCCTTCATTCTGGGTGGTTGGCCCCAGTTGAAGTCATCTAGATTGTCGGTAAAAAGCGATAATATATTTTTTATTTTTTTTTTTGCGTTTTCTTAGATCCCTGATGGTATTATTATTGGATTGATTTACTTATTCCAATGGTTCTTTATATTATATATATATATATATATATTGAGAAAATTGAGTAGGGGTGCCGCAAAATAAAATATATTACTTAGGGGTGCCGTTATTTAAAAAAGGTTGAAAACCACTGGATTAGGGTGTAAACAACTGTTTCACAAATGCAGCTCAGATTGCTTATTAAAATTATAGTGAAACGTCTATTCTGAATGTTTTAGAATAGACATGCCTTAACTGCATTTCTCGGAGAAATGTGGATGCACACTATGTATTGTATACTTGTTGTAAATGTATTCGTACTATTGAAAAATTAGACAGCTGTGTATTGTGGCTCTCAAGCCTTCAAAGACCATCTTGTGCTGCTCTCTGAGGGTTACTAATCTTGGCTATCCCTTTTCTAGAAAGGTGTCATAATTTTTGGGATTTGTACAGGGTAATCATAACACCAATAGAAAAAACAGAGTTCAGTTACAAACATACAAAATTTAAAAAAATACACCAAAATATCATTTTTGGTGTATTTTTTAATGTATGTGTTTTTTGGTATATGTTTTTTAATTTTAATCCTCTAGTGAATGCACTGGCATATTTAGCAGTCATGGACTTGAATCCCCAGTCATGTGTACTTATGCACCCTCGCACCTGCCCACTCAACTAAAGCTGTAAAAAAATTCATTCTTCTTTACAGTTCTATATTTGTGTCAGGGTATGCCATGCATGCACATTCACTTTCTCCTGTGTTAATTTTTCATAGAACTTTGGTTTCAGCTTGATTTTGTTGCTAAGTGTTGAAAGTGAGGAAATTAGGAAATTTTTTTTTTTTTTTTTGTAATCTCTAGTAACAGTTGTTGCTGAAAGTATTATGATTATCCAGTGATAGTGTCAGAATAAAGAATAAAATTTTCAAGTGCACCATTTTAAGCTATTTCTTGTTTTTCTCACAAAAATGAAAAGCTAAATGATTTTTTTTTATTGGGAAAAGTGTATGTTTCATTCAGAAGGCTAGTATTGCAGTAATTTTATGGTAATAATTATAGTTGAACTAAAGTTGCTTTTCTACTGTGCATAATAGCATAATTTTACTAACAATAAGGGATTGTTGCAAATGGTTTTCCAAGACTGATTTACTACCATAGTGACTTGTGTGTCTGTGCTTGGTAATAACAGATTGGGATGATAATGATTTTTTGCACAAGGTTATTTTAATAAAACTATGAATTATTACTTAGCTTCTTTCAGTCATTTTTTTCTTATTAGAGTAGCACATTTGAGGCAAATAATCACTGCACACTGTTATTTTAATTTTTTTTTTTTTTTTAACTCCATTTTCACCATTTCCTTTGTTGGTTAGTTTTATAAACTAATAATAATATTTACCTATTTATCATTTTTTTTGTCACAAAAGTGACTAATGCAGATGGACTTGCATTTTCGTGTATATTTTGTATATTTCGTGTATTTGTTTAAAAGCTTCCTCCAAAAGAGTTCAGAGTTGTTCAGTAGAGACGTATATAATAAAAAATATAAAAAATAAAAAAAATTGAAGGAATTAATGAGAGGGAAAAAAAAACAAAAACAAAAATGGAATTTCCATATGACATGTTTCCACATAATGGCTTTATTCTTAAAATCACAGAGATCACTTCATCTCCATGATTTTGTCTGTTCGCTTTTATGAAAAACACATCAGCCATTGGTTTAGTTGGGGAGGGGGATGACTGCATAATTTGATTTTGACGAAAGAAAATTCAAGAGATAACTGAACGTTAAAATTTATTATTTTAAATATACGGCATGTTAATTGTGGAAAAGGTTTATCAACTAGAATGAAATATGCGCCAGAACAAGAAAGAAAGGTGGGGGCGGGGGTATGTTTTAAGCATGGAAAATAAGAAGCCAAAGCAAGCAAGAAAACAAGTTTTTCATTTTCACAAAACTGCAGCTCCCCAGATACCACACCTCTGTTCCTGCCTATATACATGTTTTTTGAGCTATTCTGTGAGGACAGGTACCATTTTGCCAAGGAATAAAATGTTTACAGTACAGCAGTAACCTCACATATGTTTGTATGTGTGCATTAATCATCAAAGCAATTAAGGCTGTGAGACATCAATAATTGTGTCTGTTAATTGTGTGTGTTTTGTGGTTGATTTGCCTTTGCTGGACGAAAAACTCACAGTTCTGGGTGATAAAACCATTTAACACTCACCTGAGACTGATTAAATGAAACTAAGATAAGGATGTCATAATCCCATTATACACGGCTATTGTTAGACCACACTTGGAATACTGTGTTCAGGTATGGAGAGAGCACCTAAAGAAAGACATTGCTTCTTGAAAGGGTCCATAAATGGGTAACTTGCCTGGTGAGATCAGCAAGCGGGCATCCATATGAGGAAAGACTTAGAATATGTGGGTTGCAGAGCTTGGAAACTAGGCACCTTAGACTAGATTGAGGTGTTTAAGATTCTGAGAGGCATAAGTAAAATGAATGAGGACAAAATTTTCACGGTTATAAATGATTTCAACTGCCAACTCTTATTAAACTACCTAGAAACCTTCCGTCTGATCAACAATCACCAGTATGGATTCCATCAGTGTCGATCCACTGGTGATATTCAGGCTTATGTTACCCATTTATGCACATTCAATGGAAAAGTTCGGTGAACCACAAGCAGTTGCTCTTGACATCTCAAAGGGTTTCGATTGTGTCTGGCATAAAGGTCTTCTAAACAAGCTTCCATCTTATGGTTTGCCAACTGTTTTTTGTAATTGGTGATTATCCAGTTTTCTCTCTGATCACTCACTGAGGGTGATTGTAGATGGCTCTCTGTATTCTAACTTCTCCACTAATGCTGGTGTCCCCAAAAGTTCAGTTCTTTCCCCCGCTCTTTTCCTCTTGTATGTTAATGACCTTCTTCCATTGACTTATCCATAGTTTTGCCAATGATAGCACATTACATTCCACTTTGAGAAATCTTGCCCTGCTCAATCAGCTTCAACTTCTTGAATATCTGCTACCAATTCCTTAAATGCCAATCTCCAGGTAATTCTCCAGTGGGGCAAAGACAACTTGGTTGATTTCAATCCTTCTAAAACTGTCTTGTCTTATATCTTGCAAAAAGGATTCTTCTGCTCCTATGCTTATCTTTGATGACACTTCAATTTCTAGGCAAGATGATATCTCTTTTGGGGATTACCCTGACTTCTAATCTCTCTTGGCAAAAGCACATTACAAATATTGCTTCATCTGCATCTAAAAAACTTGGTTTTCGCTTTCACTCTTGTCATTACTTTTCTTCCAATCAGCTGTTCACTCTGTAGAAATTGCAAATCCACCCTACCATGGAATATTGTTCTCACATCTGGGATGGTGCACCCAAAACCTCTCACCATCTTCTAGATTCCATTCAGAAGAGGGCAGTTAGGTTAATTAATGACTCCTCTCTCACAGAGTCTCTCCACTCACTGTCTCATAGACATACTGTTTCTGCTGCATGCCTTTTCTACAGATACCGCCATGGGCACTGTTCTTCTGAATTGGCTTCTATAATTCCCACTCTCTCTTTCAAAACAGTCCAAACCTGTGCTGCCATTAGCCAACATCCATTAACTGTCCAACTTCAAACTCACAGCCAACTTTTCATCTTCCTCGTTTATTCATTCAACTGCCATTTTCTGGAACAACCTTCCTTTGTACGTATTTCCTGAAAATTACAATCTACAGAAGTTCAAGTCTAATTTCAACAAATATCTTCTTTTGTCTTCTCAACCTCCAACAAAAGCACGGTACTAAGCACTATAGGTTCTAATACCTCTTGTGTATGGGGGGTTTTCATAAAAAATATATATTTATATATGATTTCAATCCTTCTAAAACTCAGTCCTATCTTATATATAAGACAGGACTGAGTTTTAGAAGGATTGAAATCAACTAAGTTGCCTTTTCCCCCCACTGGAGAATTACTTAGAGATCGGCATTTAAGGAATTGGTAGCAGATATTCGAGAAGTTGAAGCTGATTGAGCAGGGCAACGTTTCTCAAACTGGAAGGTTGAATGCAATGTGCTATCATCAACAAAACTGTGGATAGGATTTCTGGTCAATGGAAGGAGGTCATTAATATACAAGAGGATAAGAGTGGGGGAAAGAACTGAACGTCTGGGGACACCAGCCTTAGTGGAGAAGTTAGAAGACAGAGTGCCAACTACTATCACCCTCAGTAAGAAAACTGGATAACCAATTACAAAAAACAGTTGACAAACCATAAGATGGGAGCTTGTTTAGAAGACCTTTATACCAAACATGATTGCCTTTGAGATGTCAAGAGCAACTGCTTGTGTTTCACCAAACTTTTCCATTGAATTTGTCCATAAATGGGTAACATAAGCCAGAATATCACCAGTGGATCGACACTGATGAAATCCATACTGGTAATCGACGATCAGATGGAATGTTTAGAGTTGGCAGTTAATTGATTTCTCCATTACTTTAGAAAGAGTGGAAGTAATTGCAATGGAACGATAATTGGATGGGAGGGATTTGTCACCCTTTTTAGGAACTGGTTGAATATGAGCAAATTTCCAAGCAGAAGGAAAAATCACCTTTGGAATAAGAAAGCGAAAAAAGGCAGCAAAGAACAGGAGCAAGTTCGGGAGCACAGGTTTTGAGAACAAGTGGAGAAACACCATCAGGGCTGGAGCTTTCTTACCATCGAGATTTATCAAAATCCTTCTGATATCCTTTTGACGGAAGACCACAGGAGGCATTGAATGGGGCATGCTGGGATGTGTTTTACCACGATCATTAATACATGAGTTGGAAGAAAAATGGGATGCTAGCAGGCCAGCTTTATCTTTGGCTGAAGTAACAATAGCACCATCTGGTTTTGACAGAGATGGACAAAAGCTGCAGCCAATAGCTTTTGCAAGAGACCAGAATGCTTGGCTACCATTAGGGCAAGAAGCAAGTTTTATACTCTTATCCTGTTCAGAATCTCTTTTGGACTGATTAATAACCTTTACAATTGTTGCGAGCTCTGGTGTAGGCAGAAAATGAAACTGAAGAATTGGAAACAAGACAGTTATGATAAGCAACATTCTTCTCTTGAACAGCCTTAGCTCGTTTATTGGAAAACCTTGCACATAGATTATCCCCATTTGCAAAGATTGTAAAGCTTTCCCATTGCCACATATCTGTGTGTCGGTCTGCTGTATACTTCTTCCCATCTCCAAAATATTGTGTTATGAACAGAGAAAAGCTTGCATTTTACTGTTAAATTAAAAGACAACCTGCCATATGATATTAGCATGTATGACTACCAATTGTTTAAGATTGCATATCTTTAACAGACTAATCAGTATAGTCATATACAAGAGTGTGGTTGGGCCTAACACCTCTGCTGACCACTAGAGGAACTATGAATGTATTATAGCTGCAGCGTGATGGTGTACCATTTTGTACCAGTTGATTGAGACCTTTCTGGGCACAGCTGCTGCATGTTGGAATGGAACTAACAGTAATCGGCATACTTCTGTGCGAAAGGCCTACATTTCTAGGTGGTAGATGACTTTCATCAACCGGTGAAATACCACCACTTTGCTTATTGGAGGCTTGAAGTGGTGAAACCCATGTTTAGTCTCTAGAGCAAAGTTTCCGGCACCCCACTTCCCTCATACTTCTCCTTCAACCCATGCACGGTACTAAGTACTATAGGTTTTTGATACCTTCGTGTTTGGGGTTTTCATAAAAAAAAAAAAAAATCTGTGTTAAACTCCAGATGCTGCAGATGTTTCAGATAATTTCAAGATGTATATTTCTCTGTTTGAACTATGATATCTATGTGGATACATTGAATTCGCAGGTAAGAAAGGGGTTATGGTGACCTTTTAAGGTTACCATAATCTTAAAAGGGGTTATGGTGACAGGTATGAAAGGGGTTATGGTAATTCTGTTGACAAAAAACTATACTTATGTTCAAAGCAGATAGAAAGCTGTTTTTGTGTATGACCTCTATAATGATGTCGTAAATAACATTTGTTATGACTTAACAATAGCAATGCAGCAAGGATTTTTTTTCTTTCAGGGTTTCTGCAGGCATATTACCCTTTCTCCAAAGAGTGGTTTAATCTCATAAGTAAGCAATGAAGGGAGGTAAGATTCCAGATCCTAAGATGTGATTAAAGAGTGGAAGATTTGGAAAGCCAAGAAACTCAAGTGTCTCATTGCAATGGTCAGTAAAATGTCTTATGGTCATAATTGTAAACCATCAGTTCTTGAATCATCTACTGTCCATCACCTTTATTAGGTGACAGGGCTGTAAGACATCCATCAAATATAAATTTTTGCAATTAAAATTTTTTTTTTTATGATATCATTCTCATTGACTTGCAGAGATTGTCATAAAGATAGTGGAAAGCTTCTATTTTTTGATCAATAGTTTCACTAATTTGGGGGGGGGGGAAATAATGACCTCGGAAGCAAAAAAAAAAGGGCAGTTTATTTTCATTTTTGTTTCTTGTCTGAACAAAAATGAATGAATCCAGATCAGTGGGGTCACCAAACCAAGGATTTCTTATCAACTCTATTGAAATCTCCCCCTTTCATTCCCCATGCATGCAGCTCAGCATTGCATAAAGACCAACTGATGAGAGAACAGTAAGTCTCTCATCACAGTAAGGCCGTCATTGTCTCATCTTTTAAAAAAATGATAAGTTATCCTTTCAGGAATGGTATTTGTTTAAGAGTAGTGCAGTATCAAGACAGATTGTGCAAATGCAAAGTTCATTATGCAATAAGCACATATTTTTCCTTTTTATCTGTTAAGTTTAAACTTGGAAAGCAAAAAGAAAAAAAGATTATGGTGCATCATATAGTTTCTTTTTTTTTATTGCTCATTCATAATGAATGAAAAAATTAAGGCTAGTGAGCATTAATTCACTGTGTTCAATTTTGTTTCTGTTCTACTACATATTGTTGAATTGTATGTGAATGTAGTGTTTTTGCCATTTTAGGCTCATTTAAAAAGTTACCTCTTAAATCTGTAGTACTTAGTGCATCAGTCTCATATTGTGGAGGCATTCCACCATGAGTGTCCTTGCTATTGCACTGATCCAGTGGAAAAGTATATTACTTTTATTTAAAATGAGTAGTGACATACACTTTAAATAAACAGTTCTCCAAAAATGTAACTTCGATTCTTGTCTCCTGTTCAGACTGTGTACTTATTTTGCCAATTAGCCAATGTCGTGCATAAAAACAATTTCACATGCACAAAATACTAAATTACTTTACAAACTTGGCTGAAGTTACCAGCATGATAAATTTTGGCTAGAACCTACAAATTCAGAACCTACATATGGGAAACAGTAACCCCAGAGCAACGTATCAACTCTGCGGTACTACACTGATAGTGGTGGAGAATGAAAAGGACCTGGGGGTAATTGTGCAGGCAGATATGAAGTTCTCTGAGCAGTGCAGATGAGCTGCAAGAGTAGCTCATGGTGTCTTGTCAATGATATACAGGAATTTTTCTAGCAGGGATAAGGAGGTGATTATTCCCTTGTATAAGGCAATGGTTAGGCCACATCTTGAGTACTGTATACAGGTCTGGAGGCCTCATTTCAAGAAGGATGTAGAGCTGTTGGAACGAGTACAGAGAAGGGCAACAAGATTAGCGAATGGAACAAAGGGTTGCTCTTACGAAGAAAGGCTTAAGTTTTGCAAATTACAGAGTCTGGAGACTAGGCACCGGCGAGGTGATCTGATAGAGGTGTATAAGGCTTTGAATGGTTTGAGCATGCTCAATGCCAATGGGATTCTTCATCTTGCTCAGAATAATCAGTTCAAAGGGCATAAATTCAAATTGAGGAAGGACGGATGTCGGATAGATGTGCGGAAATTTGCCTTTGGCCAGCAGGTGGTTGGTTGGTGAAACCGACTTCCATCACTTGTTGTTGAAGTTGATAGCCTAAACAAATTTAAGGCTCAACTGGACAGGTATTTCGAGCGAACGGAGGGGTGAAGTGGGAGTGGTGTGTTTTTTTTTTTTTTTTTTGGCTGATGCTGAATAAGCTTGCTTTCTTGCATCATATGCCTCTACTAATGCTAATGCTAAATTGAAATAATAACTTAAGTTATTATTTAAGTTCCCCACCATTATGTGGAACACTCAAAGTTAGTTAAGCCAGTTATTGAGTAAAACAGTACTATAATAGTAGTATTAGTAGTAGTGGCATGTGATGTAAGAAAGCAAGTGTATGAGCTTACGCCATCAGCCAAAAACAAAAAAAAAAAAAAAATCACATCATTCCCTCCAAATGCCTGTCCAGTTCCTCCTTAAATTTATTCAACCTGTCAACTTCCACAACGACAGATGGAAGTTTGTTCCAGAAATTAACCACACCCGCTGGCTAAAGGCAAATTTCCGCGCATCTATTCTACATCTGTCTTTTCTTAATTTGAATTTATGCCCCGTTAGGTTCGTAATCTGAACAAGTGGAAGGATCCCATCAGAATTCAGCGTGCTCAACCCATTCAAGGCCTTATACACCTCAATCAGATCACCACGCAGGTGCCTAGTCTCCAGCCACTGCAATTTGCAGAACTAAGCCTCTCTTGGTAAGAGGATCCCTTCATTCCCCTCACCAATCTTGTTGCCCTTCTCTATACATGCTCAAGCAAATCTACATCCTTCCTAAAATGAGGCCTCCAGACCTGTACGCAGTACTCAAGGCGTGGCCTGACCATTGCCTTTATGGCCTGCTAGCAAAATTCCTATTTTTCATTAACAAAACCCCATGACCTGCCCTGGCAGCCTGTCTTCATTGCTCAGAAAACTTCATATCTGACTGCACAATCACTCCCAGGTCTTTTTCATTTTCTACCACCTTAAGTGTAGTACCACAGAGTTGGTACGTTTCTCTGGGGTTACTTCTACCCATATACAGTACTTTGCATTTGTCAAGGTTAAATTTCAGTTGCCACTTCTTAGTCCATCTGCCCAAATTATCTAGATCCTGTTGCAGTAGCACACTGTCATTAACAACCCTGCCAACCTTTGTATCATCTGCAAACTTCGACATTAAGCCTGATATACCTTCATCAATATCATTGATAAATATACAAAACAACAGAGGAGCCAACACCGAACCCTGTGGGACTCCACTAATAACATTAGTCCACGAAGAGCAGCACCCATTAATTACCACCCTCTGTCTTCTCCCACTAAACCATCCTTTTATCCATTGTAGCAACTTACCCTTAATACCATTCTGCTCCAATTTGTTCAATAGTCTTCCATGCGCAACAGTGGCAAAAGCTTTCCTGAAATCCAAATATATGATATAAATTATTTTTTGCATCCAGTTCCTTTGTAACCACATAATATCCTATCAAATTTGTCAGACAAAACTTTCCCTTAACAAACCCATGCTGTGTCTGAATTATTGCTGCAGTCTTGTCTAGATGATCCTTCAATGCATCTTTAACCAGTACTCTACTCCATTATTTTACCCGGAACAGAAGTTAAACTAACGGGTCTGTAATTACTCATGTCACCTTTCGATCCCCCTTTGTGAATTAGGAATACATTTGCACATCTCCAGTCTGTGGGGGACCTCCCCTGAGTCCAAGTATGCTCTCATAATTATGGCTAAGGGTTTGCTTAGTTGCTTTGCCGCCTCTTTTAATATAACTGGATAGATCCCATCCACCACAGGTGCTTTTCTTATGTTTAACTTCAACAATTTCTCCTCCACTTTGCTCTCAGTTATTACAAAATCATTAAGTATCCTGCTACAATTTGATAACCTTCTGCCATTTTCAAACCTTACTAATTCCTCATGTGTGAAAGTAGATGCAAAATACTCATTCAGTTTGTTTGCTATCTGAGCAGGATCATCAACAGTCGAACCATCGACAAGTGGACCAATCAGATTCATCCCCTTCCTTTTGGAGTTTATATAAGTAAAGAAATCCTTGCTGTTTTTCTTAGCATCTTTTGCCAAGGATTTCTCATAATCTGCCTTCGCCTGCCTAACCTCCTTTGTGACCTGATTACAGACTAGCTTATATCTGCCATAGGCTTCTGCTACAATTTGATAATTTCTATGCATCCCATGCATTTTTCTTCCCTGTTACGAGTCTCATTAGTTCATTACATAACCATTTAGGCCTAAACCTTGAACAATATTTCTTAATAGGTATGAAACTTTTAATAGCATCCACGATTAATTCCTTGAATGCTTCCCACTTAGAATTTACTTTTGGTAACATCGTCAGTTTATCCCACTGTATAATTTAAAAACTTTCTGAGACCACTTTACTCACCATTATGGAAGCAAAAACCCTTTCCTTTACCCCTGATGATAATTATATCTTTAAGTAAATCCCACATCAGTACATGTGATCACTGCCACCTAGTGGTTCCTTTATCTGCAAATTCTTAATACACAAATGATCACTGCTGATAACCAGATCAAGAGTATTACTCTCTCTGGTTGCCTCTCGAACATGCTGCTGCAGAAAACAATCATCCAATAAATCCACAAAATCGCCTAGTGTGTGAGTGACCATCGCACAAGTTCCAGTCAATATCTGGGAAGTTAAAATCCCCCATTATAAGACAATCTGATTTACTGGTCCACTCTGTTTCTCTGTATAATTGTTCATTGTACTCATTCGAGTCATTAGGCCTATAACACACTCCTACTCTTATTTTTGCTTTCGCAGTGCTTATGTCACTGCGAAACTGACTCAACAGTGCACTGTTCATTTATATCAACTGGGTGCACTTCTTTTGATTTTATGTTTTTCTTAATTAACAGCATAACACCTCCTCTCTTCCTATCCTGTCTATCCTTTCTGTACACATTGTACTCTCCAAATTCTAGTTCTGCATTCCTTATATCTGTGTGACACCACGTCTCTGCTATCCCAACAATATCAACCTTTGATGTCTTCACCAACACTTCAAATTCATCAAATTTATTTACTATACTTCTAGCATTGGTATACATGCTCCTATTCCTAGTTACCCTAACACATCCCATATACCCACCTATTTCAGGATGACTGCCATCCGTCCCTGAAACCCCCAAAACACCCCTCGCTCCAGGTCGCTACTTATTCTAATAGAAGTTGTGCAAGAATCACCTTCACCTCTGCCTACGGCTACTGTTAAACTATTAGTCCTTGCATCCCCCTCAAGCTATCAGTTTTCCGACCCATCTAACACTACCTCGATAGCATCAGCAAATATTCTTGTACCCTTTCTATTTAAGTGTATCCCATCCCTGTAGAAGCAGTCTCTCCTGTTAACAAGTACAGACCAGGCTGAAAAAAATTCTACCCCTTGAGCCTTGCACAATCTTTCAGGGCCGAATTGATCGAGAAGGCTCTCATCCTATACTCCCTCCTATCGTGTCTGGGCAGAATTGCAGACACTTTCAAATTCAACCCTCTCGGCTTTTGTTCAACAGTGACCTATACTTGTTAAGTAATTCTGCCGGTCTCCTACTCTTAATATCATTAGTGCCAACATGTACAACTGTATCACCTTTTGTGCCCTTAAAAGATGATATCCGCTCTACAACGTCATCAACCTTTGCCCCTGGCAGACACACCCTGGTCCTGTTCCACCTATCCTTTTTACAAAGCATGTTTCCCTGACAATAGAGTCACCAACAACTACTAGTTCCTGTGGGACCAGTGCATTCTGCCTTGGGGGTTGCCACTGCGTTGCATGATGACCAAGTGCAAGCTCTGGCGTTGATGTGGCCAGCTGAGAGCCTGATGGGCCCTCTCAATTTCTCAATTTAGATCTTTCGAGGGCATCCACGCTGTCCTTGAAACATTCATATAGGCCCATAACAACGCTGAGTTGTCATAAAAATCTATGAATAAAAATTCATAGATTTTTATCTACTATAGGAAACTGTGGATTTTGAAATTTTCTATTACTATTTCACCACAGACACACCCCAAGATTTCTTCCAAGACTC
This sequence comes from Mastigoproctus giganteus, assembly GCF_048544385.1. NCBI lineage: Eukaryota > Metazoa > Arthropoda > Arachnida > Uropygi > Thelyphonidae > Mastigoproctus > Mastigoproctus giganteus. The sequence continues at coordinate 267,060,406 of NC_143575.1, read as the reverse complement.
TATTGTAAATTATAAACTTAAAATTTTTAAATTTTATTTAAAATTTAATTAAGTAGAGTTATTTGTACATTTTGGGCATACGAATTCGATCATACACGATTTATAAATAGGGGAACGATATCTTATATAACACGAACCGAATTCGCTTATGCACGATTTGCCTTTGTGTTTACAAGAAATGGCAGTCGAACGCGGAATCGCCCCAACTGAATGCAACACGATAGGAATGAAGAGAAGATTCTGAAAATGAATTTATGTTTTATATCAGTGAAGGGGAATCACATTTCACCATATGAACGTAAAAACCAACACAATTCCAGCTATTCTGTACCTTTCTGGGTTAAGCATACATGTGCCCCCATGTAACCGCCGGACACATGTCCCTGTTTTAACCTCTGTATGTAAATATCACCCCCCCTAGCTTCCTGCTGTCCATGGGGTGGCTCTTCAGCAGAGCAATAAACATTTAATAAAAATAAATAAATATCAGTATAATCACAAATGCAATTAGATCGAGTTTACTATCAGTTTATAACAGATTCCACTAGCAGAAACGCAACTGGAAATTGTTTTTATAGTTTTATGGTAGTAACCCCTAGAAATGTGCTTTAGTAAAATGTGAAGAGTTAATAGTGTATCTCTGCCTTTACGGTGTTGTTTATTCAGTTGCTACACGTGCGCAGCTTTGTTTATGTGTATCAAGCGTGCCTCCTCGTTTTGTAATTACGCTTTATTCCCTAAAAATGTATAAAATACTTAAAAGGTGTGAAAAGGAAGCGTCCTGGTGAAGACTGCAGATTCAGAGAGAAAAAGAAAAGCAATATCAATAAACAGAGACGGACTGGATCAAAAATTCTTACCCGGGAAATTTTTGCAATGGCCTCATACTAGCGTTTATGGTCAAAATCACACCGGCCTCTGGCCCACCGGGGTTTCCCCGTTAAGGCTTATGGCCGGTCCGCCTCTGTCGATAGAGAAAAAATATGAAATTGTGAAACGCTTTGAGCGAAATGAAAGACCATGTGATATTGCACTTGCTACAGACCTAAATGAGGCAACCCCGAGAATTACAAAGAATGCAGAGAAAATAAAAACAACTTTTATAGCAGGAACAACTCAAAGTGTAATTTAAATTCTTTAGATTAAGACACAAAGGATTGAAAGAGATGGAACGACTGTCATCTGTTTGGATAGAAAATCAAACAAAAAACAAGTTTGCTTACGATAGAAGCAAAAGCATTAGCAATATTTTATTACGTAATAGTCGTAATAAAATACGTAAGTATCTTATTACGATTATTTATTGTGTTTTGTAATGTTTTGGTTAAAAATGGGTGTTCAATCTTCAGTGGCCGGCAGCACCTAACCCTATTTTTCCCTTCGGGCCTGTTGTTTATATTGCATGATTTTGCATTGCACGAGGGTTTCTAGGAACACAACTATCGTGCTATACGAGGACTGACTGTAGTCTCTTTCTGTACATAGGTATGAGCAAATTTGCTACTTAGTGCATCAATCTCATATTGTGCATTCCACCATGAGTGTCCTGGCTATTGCACTACTCTAAATAAAAGGCACTGATCAAGTGGAGAAGTATACAGTTGATTCCGGTTATTTGGGACACATTGGGACTAGTGTATTTTGGCCCGATTAAGCGGCTGGCCCAATTATCTGAAGTTTTGTGTAGATAATTAAAAATACAGTGGACTATTTATCAACTACCTGGTGGTTAAAGGCAAATTTCTGCACATCTATTCTACAACTGTCTTTCCTCAGTTTGAATCTATGCCCCCTCAGGTTCTTAATCTGAGCAAGAGGAAAAATCCCATCAGCATTCAGCTTGCTCAACCCATTCAAGGCCTTATACACCTCAGTCAGATTACCTTGCAATTTGCAGAACTTAACCCTTTCTTGGTAAGAGCGCCCCTTTGTTCCCCTCACCAGTCATGTTGCCCTTCTTTGTAATGCTAATGTGAAAGACTGGGAAACAAGCCTAAATAACTTAAAGGGGTGTGTGTCAGAGTAGTAAACTGTAGAAGAATATTTAGTCATAACTGAAGAATATTTAGTCATAAGTGTTGTCAATAAAATGGCTGAATTTGAACTCCTGGTTGGGACATCTAATGCTGACATAATAGGACTAACAAAAACATAATGCCACCCTGAAATTGGGGATGATATTAGCATTAGCATTAGTAGAGGCATACGATGCAAGAAAGCAAGCTTATTCAGCATCAGCCAAAAAAAAAAAAAAAAAACCACTACTCCCATTTCACCCCTCCGTTCGTTCGAAATACCTGTCCAGCTGAGCCTTAAATTTATTCAGGCTATCAACTTCAACAAACAAGCGATGGGAGTCTATTCCACAAACCAACTGCCCGCTGGCTAAAGGCAAATTTCTGCACATCTATCCGACATCCGTCCTTCCTCAATTTGAATTTATGCCCTCTCAGGTGATTATTCTGAGCAAGAGGAAGAATCCCATCAGCATTGAGCATGCTCAAGCCATTCAAAGCCTTATACACCTCTATCAGATCACCTCGCCGATGCCTAGTCTCCAGGCTCTGTAATTTGCAAAACTTAAGCCTTTCTTCGTAAGAGCAACCCTTTGTTCCATTCACTAATCTTGTTGCCCTTCTCTGTACTCGTTCGAGCAGCTCTACATCCTTCTTGAAATGAGGCCTCCAGACCTGTATACAGTACTCAAGCTGTGGCCTGACCAATGCCTTATACAAGGGAATAATCACATCCTTATCCCTGCTAGAAAAATTCCTGTATATCATTGACAAGACACCATGAGCTACTCTTGCAGCTCGTCTGCACTGCTCAGAGTTCATATCTGCCTGCACAATTACCCCCAGGTCCTTTTCATTCTCTACCACTGTCAGCGTAGTACCACAGAGTTGATACGTTGATCTGGGGTTACTGTTTCCCATATGTAGTACTTTACATTTGTCAATGTTAAACTTCATTTGCCACCTCTCAGCCCATCTGCTCAACCTTTCCAGATCCTGTTGCAGCAGCATAGTATCAGTAGTGTCCTTAACAACCCTGCCAACCTTGGTATCGTCTGCAAACTTGGACATTAAGCCTGATACACCATCATCAATATCATTTATAAATACAGAAAACAACAATGGACCCAACACTGAACCCTGAGGAACTCCACTAATAACATTAGTCCACGTTGAGCAGTGTCCATTGATTACCACCCTCTGTCTTCTGCCACTCAACCATCCCTTTATCCATAGCAGCAATTTGCCTCCAATGCCACACTTCTCCAATTTGTGCAGCAGTCTTCCATGCGCAACAGTATCAAAAGCCTTTCTAAGATCCAAATATATAATATCAAAGTTATTCCCTGCATCCAATTCTTTTGTGACTACATCATAGTATCCAATCAAATTGGTCAGACAAGACCTGCCCTTAACAAAACCATGCTGTGTCTGAGCTATAACTGAATTCTTGTCCAGATGATCCTGCAGTGCTTCTTTAACCAGTGCCTCCATTAATTTTCCTGGAACCGAAGTTAAACTAACAGGTCTATAATTACTTGTGTCAGCCTTTGATCCTCCTTTGTGAATTGGGGTTACATTTGCACATCTCCAGTCCATGGGTACCTCCCCTGAGTCCAAAGAAGCTCTCATAATTATGGCTAGGGGTTTGCTTACTTCCTTTGCTGCCTCCTTTAATATAACTGGATAGATCCCATCCACCCCTGGTGCCTTTTTTATGTTTATCCTCAGCAATTTCTCCTCCACTTTCCTCTCAGTTATTAGAAAATAATCTAGCTCACTGCCAATGTTTACTTCACCTACGACATTCCCCTTCCTGAATAATTCCTCATGTGTGAATGTAGATGCAAAATACTCGTTTAGATTGTTAGCCACCTGAGCAGGATCCTCAACTGTTGAACCATCAACATCCAGTGGACCAATCTGACTCATCCCTTTCCTTCTTGAGTTTAAATAGGTAAAGAACTCTTTTCTGTTTTTCTTTGCGTCCTTTGCCAAGGATTTCTCATAATCTGCCTTTGCCTGCCTAATCTCCTTTGTGACTTGGTTACAGACCAACTTATATCTATCATAGGCTTCCATGTCACCCATTAATTTGTATGTATCCCAAGCATTTTTCTTCTCTGCCATATGTCTCATTAGTTCATCTGACAACCATTTAGGCCTGAACCTTGAACAATATTTCTTGGTTGGTATGTAAAGCCTGGTAGCTTCCAAGATTAGTTCCTTGAATGCTTCCCATTTTGAATTTGCTGTTGGTAACATTATCAGTTGGTCCCACTGTATAGAATTTAAATACTGTCTCAGACCATCATAGTCGCCTTTACGAAAGCAAAAACCCTTCCCTTTGCCTCTGATGATAGTTACCTCCTTGAGTAAATCCCACTTCAGCACACTGTGATCACTGCCACCCAGTGGTTCCTTTATCTGCAGATTCCTAATGCATGAAGAATCACTACTGATAATCAGATCAAGAGTATTACTCCCTCTAGTTGCCTCCCGAACATGCTGGTGTAGAAAACAATCATCCAATAAATCCACAAAAGCCCTGCTAGTGTGTGAGTGACCAACCCACAAATTCCAGTCAATATCTGGGAAATTAAAATCCCCCATTATAAGACTCTCTGATTTACTGGCCCATTCTATTTCCCTGTACAGTATCTTATTATACTCATCAGAGTCATTAGGCCTATAGCACACTCCTACTCTCAATTTTGATTTACCTATGCTTATGTCACACCAAACTGACTCGACACTGCCCTGTCCATCAATGTCGACTGGCTTCACTTCCTTGGATTTTATGTGTTTTTTAACTAATAGCATAACCCCTCCTCCCCTCCTGTCCTTGCTATCCTTTCTATACACATTGTACTCCCCAAATTCCAGTTCTGCATTCCTTATATCTGTGTGACACCACGTCTCTGATATCCCAACAATATCTGCCTTTGATGTTTTGAGCAATACCTCAAATTCATCAAATTTATTTACTAAACTCCTAGCATTGGTGTACACGCAAGTATACCTGCACTTGTTTCTATTCTTAGCTACCCTGACACAACCCATGTGTTTACTTGTATCACAATGACTTCCAGCAGTCTCTGAAATATCCTGCATCTTGTTTTTCAGGCTTCTGCTCATTCCAATAGAAGCAGTGCAAGAATCTCTTTCACCTCTGCCAGTGGCTACTGTTAATCCATTAGTCTTTGTCTCCCCCCAAGCTAGCAGTTTTCCGACCCACCTAACACTGCCTCGATAGCATCAGCAAATATTCTTGCACCCTTTCTATTTAAGTGTATCCCATCCCTGTAGAAGCAATCTCTCCTGTTAACAAGTACAGTCCAGGCTGAAAAAAATTCTACCCCTTGAGCCTTGCACAATCTTTCCAGGGCCGAATTGATCGACAAGGCTCTCATCATATACTCCCTCCTATCGTGTCTGGGCAGAATTGCAGACACTTTCAAATTTAACCCTACTTCACGGCTTTTTTTCAACAGTGACCTGTACTTGTTAAGTAATTCCGCTGGTCTCCTACTCTTAATGTCATTAGTGCCAACGTGTACAACTATATCACCTTTTGTGCCCTTAAAAGATGATATCTGCTCTACAACGTCATCAACCCTTGCCCCTGGCAGACATACCCTGGTCCTGTTCCACCTATCCTTTTTACAAAGCATGTTCCCCGTTTCCCTGACAATAGAGTCATCAACAACTACTAGTTCCTGTGGGACCAGCGCATTCTGCCTTGGGGGTTGCCTCTGTGTTGCAAGATGACCAAGTGCAAGCTCTGGCATTGATGTGGGCAGCTGAGAGCTTGATGGGCCTCTCAATTTATTTCCTTCTAGGGCATCCACCCTGTCCTTCAAGGTCTCATATAGGCCCATAACAACGCCGAGTTGTCGCCTAATTTCCTTGCACTCCTTGCATCGTGCACACACAAAGACATCCCCCATGGCAGTATCATGTCTCGTACCCGATTGCTCCGCAAACATCAAGCAAACAGTGCATCTTAAAAGGCTGTGATTCAGAGGGCAACTGCCCCCCTCAGTTCTCCCCTGAGTCACAGCACTCCCATTAGCTTGAGCCTTTTGCTTTGCTGCTCTGGTCAGAGTCATGATTTCGATTTAAATGTCATATCTCATATTGTGAATACCTTCACAACGAGTTGCCATGATATTGCACTACTTCGAATAAGTAACGCTTCACCTAAGGAGAAGACTAATGTTACTTATTCTCAGATGGATACCACCACCCAGACGGCACCGTTTCAGGGCTATTTGGCCCTTCTTCGGTGGGTGGGTAGGTACCCGAGTGATGCAATGATGGCAAAACAGTTATGAAGTATAACTCCACAATATGAGAGATGCCTGATGGTGTATCATGTATTTAGACTCAAGCATTTAGGGCATAAGCCTCAAGCATAAGCCATAAGCGACAAGATTATTAATAAAACGATGCCGTTTTATTAATAATCTGATTTATTCAGATATAGCTATGTATTCTTGATGCATTTGCACTATATTTATACATAGTCTAGACTCCTTCATAGCTTGAGGCTTATGCCCTAAATGCTTGAGTTTAAATGTCAGTAAAATTACAATTTCAGAACAAAATTAAAACCTTAAACTTGTATCTTAACACAGTTATAACGCTATATTTATTTTTCAGTATCGAGTGTTATCTACGAGTTCCCTTTATATAACTTCCGTATCAAGTATGTATTAATTATTTGTTACGTTTGTACTCTAAGTCGTTATATATATATAGTTAAAAGAACAATTTAATTGACAATGAAGTTTAACAAGATTAATAGATCTACTGATTAATTGACAATATTATATTATGCACTATACTATACCAAGCTAATGCTATCGAATTCCGGATATGCTGTATCGCGTTTCAGTAACGAGTGTTATCTACGACATCCCTTTATATAACTTCCGTATCAAGTTATGTATTAATTATTTATTTTTACTAATTATTTATGTTCCGTAACCTAAGTGGTTATATGTATAGTTAAAAGTACAATTTAATTGCCAATGAAGTTCGACAAGATTAATAGATTTACTGATTAATTTTCACGTAACAATGGCGGCTGTTTATGAAAGGTAAACACGTGTATTTGATACCCTTTCCGATACTAAGTAATACCTACAAATCTCTATCTAAGTTACTTTAACTTTAAGTACCGTAAATAGGAATATAAAGCTACTCTAGAAATAAGTTAATATGTCAATTTAAACTAATAAAGCAGAAAATAAATCAGAAAAAACTTCTCTGTTCCAGTAGCGGCAGAAAGGCACATCCGCACAGGAAACCCTCGTCCTCTGACTCCCCCTTTATCCCTGACCCTGGTTTACTGTACAATCAAATCACGTTACGATGGACTTGCCATAGTAAAGTACTGTTCACTATACAATGTGTAGTAAGTGCTGGTCATTGTGATCACGTTTGTGAATTGAATTTTAATTCTATTAAACCAATTACCTTACCAATTAAAAATTAAATGATACGTGATAATCGGAATGATTAATACGTACTGTAATGTGTACAGACTAACTAGTTGACATTTCTGTTCACTGACATTTGTGGGTGGGGGGTAAAAATTTAAAACAGTAAAAAGATAAGCAGTCAATAACAAAGAACACGGCACACACAAATTGCAAGTAACACAATACTCGCAAGTGAGAATGGAGTAAGCTACGAAGCTTTAAAAATAGGAATGAAGAGAAGATTCTGAAAATAAATTTTTTATATGATTGAAGATTCCGTGGAAGTGTAAACACATTTCACCATAATAACCCACAGAATTCCAGCTGTCGGTATTATCGCAAATTCAACAAGATTGAGTTTACTATCCGTTTATGATAGATTGCACTAACAGAAAAGCCCAATAAACAGGTGACTGGTAATTGTTTTTATTGTTTTATGGTTATGACCTCCAGAAATCTGACCGTACCACTTGGTTCGGTTGGAGACAATTGTAGGGTAATCTCCAGTGCTGCGGTCTACTGCCCCGATTAAATGGCATGTCCCAATTAAGTGAAGTAAACCCTTGCTATTTTCTCGATTGTTCTGTTTTTTAAGATTTGCCCCAAATAAACGGCTGTCTTGATTAACCGGAATCCAATGTATTACTTTTATTTAAAACAAGTAGTGACATATACTTTAAATAAAGTCTCCAATGGAGCAGTGGCTTTTGTTCAGAGTAGTGCAATACAAAGGCAACTTGTGAAACACTTCTACAATATGAGATCAATGCACTAAGTAGCAAACCAAGTTTCTCATCATAGCCATGTACAGAAAAAGGCTTTACCCCAGACTTGACTATTAAATTTAAATATATTTTAATATTTAAACACTTTAAATGCATTTAAAATTACAATTTTATTAATAGAACTTTTATGTAGGGTTGTTAGTTCAGATCAATGATCCAGCTTGAGTAGTTGCTTAATACTTTCATAGGCTATGACAGCGTTTCCCAAACTTTTTTAGTCATGGAACACTTTTCATCTCACAACATATTCACGGATCACTTATGAAACACAAGTTTAGAGTCAAAGAACTGTTTGCTAATATTTTATTACATATGACGCACTGTGCATCAGGAGCATTTTTATTTCCAACACATGTAAAGCCGAAATTCAAATAACTGTCATCATGCTTTCGTTTTGGTCTTTTATTAGTTGGTTCCCGTTTTTCAGGTCAGATTTTTGGGGCTGTGTTTGTTCATCCTCACTTTGACGTGTGACAATATTGTGTTTGTTTTCATCGACCACAGTTGCACTACTAAAAGTACTTTGCTTCTCGTTTTAAAGTTCCTTTTTTCAACCACAAATCCATAGTCATGTATTTTAATAATAATAATTCGAAATACTGTTAATTATAAAAAAAATTTATACGAGGAAGTGAGTTTAGTTATGATATCGGTTCGCTTCCCCCTCTCCTTCACAACCTGTGTATTCCAGGCTAAATCACATACGAATGGCATATTAGATCACTACATTGCTACTTTTTCGTAGATCCCATTAGTTCTATACATACTTCTCTATGCAAAAGCCTGCCAAAATAAAGTGTTCCACAGTCTATTTGATTATTAATCTGTGCCAGTATATTAATAACCGAAAAAAAAATGTTAAAATGATACAAAAGTGGTGTACACTACAAATTTGCAAAATTTATTTATTTTATTTTTTAAATTATTGATTACGATTTTTCACGGAACACTTGTTCACATCTTGCGGAACACAGTTTGGTAAACGCTGGGCTACGAGATCAGTTCACGATTTCTTGAATAGTATATGGAAGGAACTACAAAATCTGTGCTTTGGCAGCTATCACACTAACTGTAAATGACTAATTTTATGCAGTAACTCCAGTAGTGATTGAGTTGAACAGTAGAGGATTGGAAACAGATGTTATGATCTGTTGACTCCTGATTTACAGACTTGTCAATACAAGAGTTAGAATTAAAGTAAGTTGCTTTAGCTGAGGTGGGAGTAGAGGTGATCAAAAGTTGTGCCCAATAGCTTTAGCAAGAGACCAGAATTAAATTTGGAAAAAACAACCCAGTTTATTTGTATTTTCCTCTGAACAAAAATGTCAGAATCCAGCATTAGAATATTGAGGTTTCTGAACCCATGATTTCTGCCAAATTCCCACAAACTCCGCAGTACCAGTTGTGGAGAAATTCAATTTCTCCACAACTGTGTAGAAATTCAATTTCTTGCAAATAATAATAATTGTTTTTTTTTTTTTGCCACCATAATAGTCATGCATCTTGATGAAAAAAGCTGTACATACATTAAATCAATGCTATTTTGTTTCTCTATAATTGTGCCCAAAAAAACCTCTAGTTTGGCATATTATTTGATGTTTAATACTTGTAATCCTTGCAAAAAAAAAAAAAAGATACTGCCAAGTTTCCAACACCCTTAATTTCTGATATTTTTTAACCATTAATCTTAAATAAACAGTAGCATAACTCTGTACTAAAATAGGTACATAAAAGTCTTGTCTTCTAACAAATTGTCTTTCTTATAGGTAAACCAAGCCCAACTCTTCTACAGAACCTAATAGCATTTATAGGTCTCTTAATAGTGGGAGAATTCTGGACAGTTATCAAGAAAAATATAGAGAGCTATAAAACAATAAGTTGTGCTAAGAATATTTCACAGTTGTAAATAGTTGCTCCAGTAAAAGATTTGTATTCATTGAAAAGGATGTTTTCATTGTCTGTAGTTAATTCATCACAACAATTTGTCTTAAATTCATTTAAGACCACAACGTAATATAAAAAAGATATGATACCATCCAATTTCAGAAATAATAAATGAGTGAGAATTTCCAAAAAGAACCACTATCTTAAAAATTCACACCTAGGCATGAGCACTGACATTGTGTGCTATTCTAGTACTACTTCTGCTGCATGCAATGTCAGTGTTGATTCCTAGGTGCGAATTTTTAAGATAGTGGTTCTTTTTAGAATTTCTCACTCCTGCGGGTTGTCTATGCACCCCACAGAAATCATTATGGGAGGCAATGTCTTAGACTAAGAAATGATAACGGAAATTCCCTTTGTCTCGTAAACTTATAATACCTGATGCAACATTGAGCAAATGCTTCCTACATTAGTTTGAGCTAAAAACCCCATTAAATAACAAACCAAACCATAAAACATTTGAAAGAATTAATGCATAAATTAACTGCAAAAACCATTAATCTTACAATAACTTAGAAAACAATATTAGGAAATAAATCAAAAAGCAAACAATTGGAATAAATTAAACTAAACATAACCAAGAATTTATTCCACTTCTGTTTGCTTTTGGATTTATTTAGATGTTATTTCCTAAGTTATAACATTAATGGTCTTTTGCAGTTAATTTATGGTTTAACTCGTTATTTAATGTAGCTCAAAGAAATTAGTGTAGGAAACATTTCTTCTATTTTAAATATATTGTGGTATATTTAGTATGTGAGAGAGAGATATAGATAGTGTGACATTAGTTATTAATTTTACTGTGTGGAATTATGGGTGAAATTGCACTAAGACCATAAGGTAATTATATAGTATTTTATGTTAGATTATATGTATTAGTATTGGCAAAGAGTAGTGAATAACTGAAAGACACCTAGTTTATGGAGCACACATGGGTAAATTTATGTTAGATTGTTAAAAAGGATTATACACAAGGGGATATACAAAATAACTTTCATTTCATACCTACAATTGAGTGACTTTTTTACATATTTGGTTATTAATTTCCATTTTGTACATATTGTATATTTTCTTTTTTTTTTTTTTTTTTTTTTTCATTTATGATACAGGCATACCTCGATTAACGAATAGGATGCGTTCTACGAAATTACTTCGTTAAGCGAAACTTCATTTTCAGAGGTAAAAATACTATGGCCAGAATAGGGATACGTTCCTACGTAAAGAAAATGAAAAGCTTTTTTTCGAACAAAGAAAAGTTTTATTAAATAAACAGTCAACTTACATACAAAGTGAAATCACATTTTAAAATATGAGGTTAAAGTTGATTGTTTATGCTTTTTTTCTCTTTCATTTAACAATTGCCTATACGGAGTTATTGCATTTAACACTGATCGCTTAACTATAACACTTCTTCCTAAGTCAGGATCATTTTCACTAAAAAAATTTAAAACGTTTTCAATATCATTTAAGCACCTTTTTAAATCTTTGGTTGTTAACACTTTTTCGGCAGGAACTTCTTTAACTTCGCCTTCATTATCTTTGTCTTCGTTGCTAACAGGGCTTTCTAAATCTTCCACTGAAAAACCATCATCTTCTGCATTCAATAAATTTCTAACATCCTCCTCATCGACATTTTCGAAACCTATTGATTGAGCCATCTGGATAACTTCATTTCTAATTCTTGGATGTTATTTTCTTCTTCTAATACAACTTCTGGCCATATTTTGCGCCAAACTCCATTTAAGCATTTCTCAGTGACTTCTTTCCAAGAACTATCAATACTTTCTATTGCGTTTTTAATGGTGTAGTTTTTCCAAAAAGTTTTAACTGTCATTTCCTCTTTATCCTCTAGTTCAGTTAAATTGCTTTAAATGATGCTATTACTCCCTGATCCAATGGTTGAATCAGGGAAGTTGTGTTTGCTGGAAGAAACACAACTTTGACAGGAATGCATGTGTCCAACGTGTTAAGATCAGTAGGATGTCCCGGAGCATCCTACTGATCTTAACAGTAGGATGCTTCGGGACTAACAACAAAAGAGCTTTTTTGTTGTCTAACAAAAAAGAGCTTTTTCTTCAAAGTTGTTTTTTTGATAATACCGTTTTACTCCAGGACAAAAGTGGCTAACAAACCAATCAGTAAATAACTCCTTGGTAACCCACGCTTTTCTATTTGCTTTCCATATTACAGGTAAATTCATTTTTATGTTACCTTTTAACGCCCTCGGATTTTCTGAATGGTAAACTAATAACAATTTTAATTTATAATCGCCAGAGGCATTTGATCCAAAGAGTAACGTTAAACGGTCTTTGGCTGCTTTGAACCCAGCAGCTGATTTTTCTTCAATAGAAATGAAGCTTGTTGTTGGTAGCCGTTTCCGGAACAAACCGCTTTCGTCAAAATTGAACACCAAATTTGGTGGAAAATTTTCACGTTTAATTATTTCCTTTAGTTTTTCTGGAAACTTATTTGCAGCTTCAACATCTGCACTTGCAGCTTCTCCTGTTAATTTTACACTATGAATCCTGGCCCGTTTTTTAAATTTCTCGAACCAATCACGACAAGCCCCAAAGGTTTCCGTAATTTCTTCAGTTTGTTTAGATTTCAGGTGATTAAACAAAAATGGAATATTTTTTTATGTTAAATGGGGCTTGAAATTGCGGACTTCGTTATATCGAGGCTTCGTTATCAGAGGTAACGTTAACCGAGGTATGCCTGTACATCGTTTCACTTAGGTTTGCACATAACTTTCACTTTCGGCTCAAGGTCCTGCTATAGGAATGAGCTAGCAATCCCTAGCTTAACTGAGCATTATCTTATATCTTAACTACCATTTTTAACTGTGCTGTACTCTAATATGCTGTGCTATTCTTTAACAATATAACATAATTTAGCTATGTGCAGAGCTGTGCCGAGGGTGAGGCGAACGAGGCTCTTTCCTCACGTGAAAAGCTGAAAGGGGCACCAAAAGAAAGAACTCTTAATTGCCAACGTTGCCATCATTAACAGTAAGGTGCAATTCTTCATTCTTGCTTCAGGTATTAAATTGGCTCAGCACAGCCCTGGCTGTGTGTACTCTGTAAATTTAACTAGGTATATCTATCAGTTATTCACTATTCTTTGCCAATACTAATACATGTAATCTAATGTATGATACTATATAAGTATATAGGTTTCAAAAAAGCAGTTGCTCAGCATCACGTCACAAAGACAATATGTTTGAACTGTAGTTTAGTGAAATGTATTAGAACCCTACGCTATACAATATTACCAAAAGTCATATTGTATAGTGTAGATTTCTAATGCATCTCTATATATTGCATACAATGCCAGAGGTTCCCTACGCATTGTATTAGCCATACTTACCAAAATAATTTCTGGGTGTGTCCGAGCAGCATCAGTAGTATTACTATGCATCATGGATTAGAACTTGCAGACTTTCAGCGTGAAGTGATAGTTGGATGTCATATCAACCTTTCTGGGTACACAACTGTGACTCATCTGAACCCCACCACCACCAGAATCAACTTTTTCATCAAAGGTGCAAGACAAACTAGTATAAAATGAGGTATCAGTTGAGTGATTGTAAACAATGCCTTAATGAATAAAGATCTAGTCAGTCTCACAGAATATCATTATTATTATTAGTCATATGGTGCAAGAAAGCCAGAGGCTTATGCTGCACCAGCCAAAAAAAATTTCCGAGTTACCCTGAGAGAGAGAAGTAGAAAGGAATCACCAAGAAAGAGAAGAGTGATGATATCCAGCTCAGGACCCTGGGTGTGCCAAGCCCATGCTCACCAGATGTGAGCCCCTGGGGTTCAATGAACCATAAAGATAGTTTGTCCTCATATGCCACCCATGGAAAACATCACGGAATAGGTTGGGGGGGGATAGAACATTCATAGAGAGCTGAATCAACTTGGATCCAGTGATATAGGGCAGATGTGTGTAAATTATGATAACCAATGCAAAACAAGTGGCTGCAAAAAATGCTTGAAATAGCAAATCGTACTACACAATGTTTCATTCTAACATCTTTGGGTGTGGAGATTACTTGGAAAACACTTCCTCTCAGAATACTGGCTTAACCATGAAGTTTACTGGAAGTTTCACCTGTGTCAAGCTTTGTTGGTGATAGTGGTTCTGGAGTAACATGCATGGACACAAATTTGCACATTATGAGACTAAATCCATACACTGCTACAAAAAGTTGTACAGCCCAATTGTTGGCTGCAACAAAACAGTTACAATGAAGTTTTGCACTTTTATCTTAGCAGTCCAGAGCACAAAATCAACATTCCTCCATTAATACTAGGGCAGTATCATGCCAGCTTAACATTCCGGTTATACATAGTGTTCGTTGATCCATTTGTTGGTACCTGTACAAGATCCTTAGGATGCAACAACTAACATGAAATAATCCACATCAATATAACAACTGGTTTCTGACAAGGATGGAAGTTGATGTAGTAGAGGAAATCTTATGGACTAATGTTCGTTTCCAATTAAGTGGCAGTTTGAATACCCATAATTGCGGAGGTCACTTACCACCAGGCATCATCAAAGTGCCAGGTAAACAATGCATATTACTGGAAGTCAATTATGACAGTGGAGTGTTTACTGGAAGTGTATTATGGCAGTGGAGTGTTACTGCTAACTTAGTCATTATTCCTGTCCTTTAGGGAAGTGTATGTTTGGAAATACATACAGGATGGGGTTCCTCTGCATTGTCTGTAACATGCAGTATTTGAACTTTCCACACGTGTTGGACAGTGTCCATTCAAAATTTTGTCTTTCTACCATAACAGTTTTTCTACCTCATATGCCACCTAGAGTCAGATGAAGTGATGCAGTTTAAATATAATCACCCTATATTTGATTTTGAACTAAAACTCATTTTTAAAATACTTTTGGTCATATGGTATACCACTAAGGAGGACCTAAAGTGATGGCAAATTGTTGACCTATTGAGCCCAACTTGTGAAAACCATGAAGAGTGACAAAATTATGATTAAGGATAATACAAACGAAGTGACAAAGGGATCACATTTTATAAAGGGGAGGCTTGCCCACAGATTAGTAAGTACAGATTGCTAACTTCAGCAACTCATGCTTGCAGCACCTTGTGTGGCAGATTGGCAGACGGTCATATCACAGATTAATATTTACTAATCTCTGGATTGTATCTTTTGCAAATATGAATAAAATTAACATAATGTATTTTCGAAAAAGGGAGTGATATTTCTGGAACAGCCAGCCAGTTGAAGTAAGAGAGAAATATTGGCTAACTACAAGATGGAAAACAAACTGCCATGGCAGGCTGTAGCTCACTGCCAATGCATTCACTGCATAGCCACCACAAACAGTACTGCAGCAATGTCCATACTGTGCTCTGGCAATGTCTGCTGGGGCTACAGTACTCAGCCCTAGAACAGCATCTCGAGATGACCAGTAGCGGCTTTTATATTACCATGGACATTTATGGGAATTGACTACCTGTATCAAGTGGCCTTGTTTAACCAGTCTTTCTAATTATGTCATAAAAAGATAGATTCAAGAAACAACTTATCTAATATACTTAGATTTACTAAAGCTTTTGATATAGTTCTGTACAATGTAGGTTAGGGGTAGCTCTCAAAGTTTCTGGTAATTTGAAGATTGGACTTGGAGAATGAAAACCAAAGATTGATACAGACTACACCTGACTGGGAGTTAAAGATGATTTGGGACAAAAAAGATTTAGGAGTTACAATAAAGAAAAATGGAAGTTTGCTAAGCAGGAAAAACAAGTAACCAGGAAGGCATGTGGTGTCCTGTAACTGATTTCATTGGCCTTTGCAACTAAGGAAAAGGATATTACAGTATTTCTCTCTACAAGGTCAGAGTAAGGGGCTCACTTGTAATACTGCATGCAGGCCGCATTTAAAACCAATCTTCAAGTGTGAGCAGATTGGTGAGGGCTACTGGTCATTCCAACCGGCCTCTGTAGCCGAGTGGGCAGGAGCGGGAGTGCAATAGCACACGCTCTTTGAGTAGACCGGGGTTCGAGCCCCTGACTGCTGAATACGGTCGATCTGCCAACCCGCACTGGACCAGCGTGGCAGATTATGGTCCATTTCCCTCAGTATGAATTGTTGAGGCGGCTTCCATCCTGCAGTGGGTTGATAATGGCTGCACTTTACTTTTTTTTTTTACTGGTCATTCCTACAAGGAATAGTAGCTAGTCTTCATTACAATATGATATGCTATCCCATGAATCATTGCGAGGAGTAGTGATTCACAAGCCATTAGTCTCTATTACCCATTGCTTTCCTCAGTGATTGGAAGCATTGACCTCTTCGGTATACGGTACCTGTTTCAGTTGGTGTGTTTATCCCCCATGTCCTGCTCTTTTAAAATTGGAAAACAAGTTCGCAATTTTAAAACAGCGGAAAGGGGAAGAAATAAACATTTTTTTCCCTTTGCCGCTGGATAAATAAATAGCAGCCTGTCAAAGTAATGTGTGGGAGGAGCTAAAGCCTGTGCCTCACTGCATTATGGCACGCCATGCCAACAATTGTTTGAAAGGTGTAGCATATTCTAAAGACACCAGAATGATTAAAGTAGATTGCAGAGATTGGCAATTACACACACACACACACAGGCCAAAAAATATGAACCTTTGTATTAAGACAGAAGAAATCAATAAATGTGAAAAGATGCAAATATGTGATGTTTACCTCGTTGACTGCACAGGCTGTTCAACTACATTTGAATGAAGCCAGAATGGGAAACAATATCAACTTTGAAAAAAATTGTGTATGCATGTTTAGCAGGAGTACAATTAAGAAACGGAAGACAACTGGTTTATTATTATCATTATTAGCCATATGGTGCAAGGAAGCCTGAGGCTTATGCTGCACCAGCCAAGAAAAATTTTTGAATTACCCTGAGTGAGAGAGAGGGTCAGAAGTAGAAGGAAATCACCAAGAAAGAAGAATGATATCCAGCTCAGGACCCTGGGTGTGCCAAACCCATACTCACCAGATATGAGCCCCTGGGGTTGATCTAAAGCATCCATCTCAAAAGTTTATAATGACTGGAAAGCAAGCAGTTCTTCCACATTTCAAAGACGAAAATGTGGCAGAAAAACAATACTTCAAGGGCGAAACTGTTGTACCGTAAGGAAGACTATGGAAAAATACCATGGGAATTCAACCAAGCCCGAAAACTGCCCTATTTCAAATAGTACCATACTCAGAGAATTGAAGAAATTGGGTTTTGGCAGTCACCTGTCTATTCGGAAGCCACTTGTTTCAGAGAAAGAGAAAAATCAGATTACAGTGGTACCAAGAACGTCGTGATTGTACAGTGGCACCTTGGAAGAAAGTCATGTGATCAGAGGAACCATGATACACTTCGTTTTGCACTGATGGTAGGCAGAGTGGTGAGAACCTCACAAAGCGATGGAACCTGCTTAAGACAATCCAACATCTGGAGACAGATCATGGTTTGGGGAATGTTTTGTTGCCAACTGACTGGGCCCGTTGATAGGTTGAATTTCATCCAGAGAATACCTAAATTTTCTATCAAATCTACTAAACCCTGCAATGTTACACTTCTATCCCAAAGGTGATGGCCACTTTATGGACAACAGTGTATAGTGCCAGAATCAAAAGAATGGTTCCAAGAATACGAAGAACACTGATTTCCACTACCTACCCCAGCCCCCACATTCATATGATCTCTCCCATTGAAAATGCGTGATATGCTGGAGGGAGCTATTCGGCAATGAAGTCCTCTTCGTTCAACTGTCGCAGTTTCTCAATATTTTGCTGGAAGAAACAGGCAGCCAGAAAAAATGTTTTCTGAATTTTTTGACTGGCAAATGTAGATGTAGGTTAGGGGATCTTCCCATAGCTTACAATGCCCTGAAGAGGATTGGTGAAAATGAAGGAGGGATCCTCACTGCTAGGAAAGAAACAAACAAACTGGGGAGGCCTGAATAAGAAATCAGTTTGTTGCAACAGATGACCAAAAAAAGTTCATGTGATTTCCTTGAAATTAATTTTGACAAAAATCAAGTGGGACTATTGTTAATGGCAGTTATCAGTTTCTGTACTTCGAAAGTACAACTGACACTTAGTTGTTACCCAGCAACATGAAGCCATGACGTGGGGTTTGGTAAAACAGTGAACAATGATAAAAGATACTGCTTGAATTATTTGAGTAAATAACGGGTGTTTGAAAAGTTCCTAGCCCAAAAATGAAAGATTTATATGAGGAGCCTGATAAAGTGATACTTTTTCAACATAATACCCTTTGGAGTGAATACACTTTTGTCCCTGATGCTGCAATGTGTTTATACCAGCTGCAAAGAATTCATTCACTGCAGCAAATTACTTTACTGTGGGTAGGAAAATGGACACCAGCCAGGTAATTTTTTCCAAATTAGGAAACAGGCGAAAGTCCGGTGGTGTTAGATTGCATGAATACAAGGGATAGTCCAAGATTTCAAAGCTGCACTCATGCAGTACAGCCATGTCAATAACAGACTTGTGAGCAGGTGCATTGTCTTGGTCAAACAAGATTCTTTACTAAGTTTTCCTCAGCATTTGTCATTGATATTTTCATGCAAATGCCTCACAAGGCATTTGCATGTGCAACTTTTTAAGGGTGTAGTTGGCCAAGATTTTCTTTTAAGGCACAATATTACTGTACAGAGAGCTCAAGTGGTGGAGAAATATCTCGAAACTGAAGATATCCAATGATCTAGATACACCACTAAATCTTGTCCTGTTTCATTGAAAGCTGCACGAGTTATACATTTTCTACGTATTCTGTTAATTTTTCTGAGTAGCGTATTTACAAGACATGGAGGGATTAGTGAAGTAGGAAAAAAAATGATAAATACAGATATATTACAGACAAAGATCAAATTGAGGTCAAAACTGATCCTATACATTTATGATTTTGTTTAAAATTAGTCTAAAATTCAAAGTGCCCTAATCATCCCTTTATTTTCTAAAACAATCGGATTTAGTGGTGACCTTGAGTTCACTCCTACACCCAGGGGACAGGGCTTGTGCAACTGCCTGCATAAACAAAAATAAATTAACAATAAATGAAATATTGCAAAATATTTGTTTCAATATAATTATAATTTTAAATATGCAAGAAAATAGAAAAAGGAAAAGAAAGCAAATCAGTACAGCAAACATCAGTAGCTGCAATGCATTATCCACATGTTGCTTATCGTAATTTAAAGAAAAATAAAAATAAATGAAACATGACAAACCAGTAGAAAGAAAATAAAAATAAACCAATACATAATAAAGTGACAGAATAAGGAGGGGGGGAGGGATCAAGATAAAGGATATTACAGAAGGTGCTCAAATATAATTTAGAAAAAGCCAATTAACAAAATAAATTTATAATTCAAATTTAGCAGTGCTTAGAAGTCCAAATTATGTGAAATATCACTAAGAAGGGAGCCAAAAACTACAACACATGACGAACAAAATGAAAAAAATAAAATAGACTCACCATTATGTCCCATCTCCTCAGAGATCACAAGGCCAATAATGGTCAGAGAATCACTGCATTTCGAACATTAAACAAATCTCCACATCGTCAAATTGATACACCGATTGACCCGCAAATGCAATGGATTTGAATAATCCATTTGGGAGATCAAAATTGAGAGTAGAAGTGTGTTATAGGCCTAATGACTCTGATGAGGATAATAAGATACTGTACAGGGAAAGAGTGGGCCAGTAACTCAGAGTCTTATAATGGGGGATTTTAACTTCCCAGATATTGACTGGAATTTGTGGGTTGGTCACTCACACACTAGCAAGGCTTTTGTGGATTTATTGGATGATTGTTTTCTACATCAGCATGTTCGGGAGGCAACTAGAGGGAGCAATACTCTTGATCTGATTATCAGTAGTGATTCTTCATGCATTAAGTATCTGCAGATAAAGGAACCACTAGGTGGCAGTGATCACAATATGCTAAAGTGGGATTTACTCAGAGGTAACTACCATCAGGGGAAAAGGTTTTTGCTTTCGTAAAGGCAACTAGGGTGGTCTGAGACAGTATTTAAATTCTATACGATGGGACCAACTGATGATGTTACCAACAGCAAATTCAAAATGGGAAGCATTCAAAGAATTCATCTTGGAAGCTACTAGGCTTTACCCACCTAAGAAATATATTGTTCAAGGTTTAGGCTTAAATGGATGTCAGATGAACTAATGAGACATATGGCAGAGAAGAAAAATGCATGGGATACATATAAATTAATGGGTGACAATGGAAGATATAAGCTGGTCTGTCACAAAGGAGATTAGGCAGATTATGAGAAATCTTTGGCAAGGGATGCAAAGAAAAACAGCAAAGAGTTCTTTACCTATGTAAACTCTAGAACGAAAGAGATAAATCAGATTGGTCCACTGGATATTGATGGTTCAACTGTTGATGATCCTGCTCAGGTGGCTAACAAACTAAATGAGTATTTTACATCTACATTCACACATGAGGAGTTATTCAGGGAGGGGAATGCCAGAAGTGAGTTAAACTCTGGCAGTGAGATAAATGATTTTGTAATAACTGAGAGGAAAGTGGAGGAGAAATTGTTGAAGATAAACATAAAAAAGGCACCTAAGGTGGATGAGATCTATCCAATTATATCAAAGGAAGTAAGCAAACCCTTAGCCATAATTATGACAGCTTCTTTGGACTCAGGGGAGGTACCCGCAGACTGGAGTGTGCAAATGTGATCCCAATTCACAAAGGAGGATCAAAGGGAGACACAGGTATATACAGACCTGTTAGTTTAACTTCTGTTCCAGGAAAATTAATGGAGGCACTGGTTAAAGAAGCACTGCAGGATCATCTAGACAAGACTTCAGTTATAGCTCGGACACAGCATGGTTTTGTTAAGGGAGTCTTGCCTGACCAATTTGATTGGATACTATGATGTGGTCACAAAGGAACTGGATGCAGGGAATAACTTTGATATCATATACTGTATTTGGATCTTAGAAAGGCTTCTGATACTGTTGCACATTGAAGACTGCTGAACAAATTGGAGCAGTGTGGCATTGGAGGCAAATTGCTGCTATGGATAAAGGGATGGTTGAGTGGGAGAAGACAGAGAGTGATAATCAATGGACACTGCTCATCGTGGACTAATGTTATCAGTGGAATCCCTCAGGGTTCAGTGTTGGGTCCATTGTTGTTTTCTGTATTTATAAATGATACTGATGGTGGTATATCAAGCTTAATGTCCAAGTTTGCAGATGATACGAAAGTTGTCAGGGTTGTTAAGAACACAAATGACAGTACACTGCTGCAACAGGATCAGGAAAAGTTGAGCAGATGGGCTGAGAGGTGGCAAATGAAGTTTATCATTGACAAATCTAAAGTACTACATATGGGAAGCAGTAACCCCAGAGTAATGTATCAACTCTGTGGTACTACACTGACAGTAGTAGAGAACGAAAAGGACCTGGAGGTAATTGTGTAGGCAGATATGAAGTTTTCTGAGCAGTGCTGATGGTCTCCAAGAGTAGCTCATGATGCCTTGTCAATGATATACAGGAATTTTTCTAGCAGGGATAAGGAGATGATTATTCCCTTGTATAAGGCAATGGTCAGGCTACACCTTGGGTATTGTATACAGGTCTGCAGGCCTCATTTTAAGAAGGATGTAGAGCTGTTGGAACGAGTACAGAAAAGGGTAACAAGGTTAGTGAAGGGAACAAAGGATTGCTCTTAGGAAGAAAGGCTTAAGTTTTGCAAATTAGTGTCTGGAGACTAAGCACATGCGAAGTGATTTGATTGAGGTGTATAACGCCTTGAATGGTTTGAGCATGCTCAATGCTGATGGGATTCTTCCTCTCGCTCAGAATAATCACCTGAGAGGGCATAAATTCAAATTGAGGAAAGACAGATGTAGGTTAGATGTGCAGAAGTTTGCCTTTAGCCAGTGGGTAGTTGTTTGGTGGAACAGACTTCCATCCTTCGTTGTGGAAGTTGATACCCTAAATAAATTTAAGGCTGAGCTGGACAGGTATTTGGAATGAATGGAGGGGTGAAATGGGAGTAGTTTTTTTTTTGGCTGATGCTGCATAAGCTTGCTATCTTGCATCATATGCCTCTACTTTTTATTTTTATTTTGGGAGCATTAGCAACTAAGGCTATATTGCTCCGGGATATGCAGTGGTCATTCCCTGACCTTTCCGCATCCTCCGTATTTGGTGGTGACGGGCTCGAACCTCGGTCTAATCAAGAAGAATTTGCTACGCACTGCTGCTCCTTCCCACCTGGCTAGGGAGGCGCCTATATGTCTCTACTAATTCTAATGCTAATAATGGTGGCCCTTATGCAGCAAAAAATTATAATAGAATAGATCCAAGCAATCACATGGCAACAACACTACTGACAAAGTCAAAGTTAAATAAGTGTATGAATAAAAAAAATAATCTGCAGCCATTGTCAATCCACTGCAGGATGGAGGCCTCAATAAGTCATACTGAGGGAGATGGACTGTAATCTGCCATGCTGGTGCAGTGTGGGTTTGCAGATTGACTGTATTTAGTGGTCGGGAATTGAACCAGTCTACTCAAAGAGCATGTGCTATTGCACTCCTGCTCTTGACCACTCGGCTGTGGAGGTTGTTGAAAAGGAAACAGTACAGCCCAGGTCATGCCTTATGTCTAAATCTGGCACCAGTTGCATGAATTGGGAGTGGCAGATAAGTATACTGAGATTCTATTACTGTCCAATCAGATCATTCTCCATGGTAGCTTAGACCGCACAACATATAACTGCCACTTGTTTGGAGATCCAAGTTCATTTCCCATTGAAGACTGGAGGAATTTCTGACATCCTCTTCAATCGAGACTAGTTGGCTGATCTCAGACAGAAATAGGGTTCCCAATGACTAACTCTGGTTTTTTAAACCACACTATAAATCAGCTTGTAAACATCCTTTCCTCAGTGTATGTACACAATAGAAATATGGGTGATAAGCTCAGGTGCTACCAAAATAATTTGAAATTTGATCAAACAGGACCAGTCCTGTGTAGCATCTTAGGGTGCATGATGTTCCCATCTGGCACTCGTTCAGAGAGAGATCTTGGTTCAATTCCCATCATCTAGAGCAGCATTTCCCAAACTGGGATCAGCGGATCCCGCGGGGTCCGTAGACCAGTTCCAGGGGGTGCACATATCAGACCCTCTGGAATTGATAAAATTTAATTGTTCTATGTATAGCAAATTGATGATAAATAACATTATATATTTATGTAAAAATAAGAATAAAGTTAAGTTGTTTTAAACATAAAACTGAATTTTCTTTTCAGAAAACCCAGTATTCATACATACACAGAGAAACACATGCATATATATAGGGGTCGATAAACTTTTTTGATTTTTGAAGGGGTCCATAAACTTTTTTTGAAAGGGTCTGTAGATCTCTCTAGTTTGGGAACCACCGATCTAGAGGAATTTCTGTTCCTTTTCAGTCAAGGATGAAGTTAGCCAGACGGTTTTCTTCATGAGTTATTCCAATCTTCCCAGCATGCACAACATGCAAATTGGCCAGAGAATCCATACATCTGCAGACAAAGCAGATATAGATGAGAAAAGCTCTAATGCTGTTAAAATAATAATTTGAATTTGTCAACAGGCCTAACATGCTGTTCTGCAATGATTGAACATACAGGACTGTCAAATGCTGGAGATTACGGCACATCAGATTCAGCCACAAATGTCCAAAAACAGGATCATTTTGCTGTTTAATAATGTGGATGCAGTTGACTCTGATCACAGCAGGACATGGCAATTCAAATGTTTCAAAAAATTCATCTATGTAATACACCTATTCTATTGTAAAAAACAAACTAATTAATACCACAAAATTATAGCAGCAAATTAATGCTACAATTAGGGTTATAATTGGCAAGTTGATTCTGCTAAGTACAATGATACCTAAATGTCCAAAATAAAATGAAATTACAAAAAGAAAAAAAAAAAAAAAAAGTAACAATCGTCCCCAGCTGTGTAAATACACAACTCCCTGTCAAAGGAGGCACCTGCTCACTCCTACCAAAGGAAGAGTTCATTTCCATAATACCATATTTCCCCATGTATAAGATGCACCTTAATTTTGGGGTCTGAAATTTGAAAAAAAAAAAAAAAAAAAAAATGTATTACATAAAGTTATTGAACTCAAGTTTTATTCATCATAAAATTCATACAATTCATCACTGTCAAAACTCCCATCCATTAGCTTGTCCTCATTTGTGTCTGATGGCGAATCACTGTCTTCATATATTGCCTCGTCCTCAGTTCCATAATCCTCACTTCTTAAATGACCTGACAACAATCTCAATCTTGATATTATCCCAGGATCTTTTCACCCAGGTGCAAACTTCTCCTATAGTTGGTTTCTTCACTCTTCCTGCTGGTGTCAAATTGTCCCCAGAAGACTTCATCCATTGGTTCCATTCATCTCAGGCACATCCGTAGCCAGGTGAGAAGGAGCAGCAGTGCGTAACACATGCTTCTTGATTACACCGGGGTTCGAGACCGTCACCACCAAATACGGAGGATGCGGAAAGGTCAGGGAATGACCACCGCATATTCCTGGACCAACATGGCCTTAGTTGCTAATGCTCCTAAAAACCAAATAACAACAACCATTCGTCTCTCATGACAGCTTTGAAGGGTTTGTTAATGATGACATCAAGTGGTTGGAGCTGGGATGTTAAGCCTCCAAGTATGACGGCAAGTTTTGTTTTTTGCTCTGCAGCAATCCTGTGTTTTTTGTTATCTGTGCCCTGAACTGATCAAGCACAAATAGGGCAGGTTTGTGTAAGAGCCCACCCGGTCTCCTGCTCCAAACTTTCTCAAACCAGATCTTCATCCCATCCTGATCCATCCAACCCTTGTCGTGAACGTGGACAATCACTCCTCGAGGAATGTCTTCTTTTGCGTATGAAAATCAGCATAGGAAGCAGCTTGTTCCCGTCGGCACAACAAGCTAGAACAACTGTATAATGGCTCTTTTCATGTCCATTTGTCTTCACAGTTATAGTTTTCACCCCCTTCTTATCAACAGTTCTGGGAATATGGACTTCGTCCATATTTGCAATCTGTCCCATCTCAAACTGATGTCTTCCGCCATTGAATGACAAAACGATGAAATTCAAGGACCTTCTGCTCATAGCTTTCAGGCATCTTTTGGGCAAGTCTGGTGCGTGTATGCATGCTTAGTCCATTCCGTTTCATGAACCTGAAACACCAATTGTGTCCTCCTCTGAAATCAGTAACTTCTTTTTCATCAGCAATTCTTCTTGCCTCATGCTGAACCATCTTTGTGGACACAGGAATTCCAATTGCCCTTTGCTCTTCAATTCCTCTCTAAATCAGGCCATTTTGCTGACTTGCCTCTCATGGCCTTCTGTGGTGTTTTCAGTAGGGTTTCTTCTTCCCGTAGCCAGTCTCCGATTGTTTTCTCAGTTGGAGGAGGACCAAACTTACATTCAGCAGCACGATTTCCATTCCTTTTGCAAACTGGATCACTTTTAACTTGAATTCAGCACTGTACGAAAATCTTTTCTGAGCCATTTCTGGGCAGAACGTGGCAAAACGTAATCTAATATACTGATAACAAGTGTGAAACAATGAGCGCAAAGACAACAAGCGCAAAAAAGCGGGAAATGCAAGTAAAAAAAAATCTACAACCACTGTATAAGACGCACCCAGTTTTTAGACCCGAAATTTTTCGAAAAAAGGTGCGTCTTACACATGGGGAAATATGGTAAATGAAATTAGTCAGGGAGTCCACATGTACCGTAGGGAATCCCATTACTTGTGAACTCCAAAATGATCATACTTCAGCCATTCACCCAGGGCTGTGCCAAGCCATTTTAGTAACTGAGGCAAGAATTAAAAATTGCACCCTACTGTTAATCACGGCAACGTTGGAAATTATTTAATCTTTCTTTTGGCACCCCTTTCAGCTTTTAATCTGAGGCAAGAGCCTTGTTTGCCTCACCCTTGGCACGACTCTGCATTCACCACTATCTAGCAAAAAATCCCTATAAGATCCAAATACAAAATGAAAAATAATGATTTATTGTGTTTTAGTTTGTTTATCATTTTTCGGTTTTTATTAAATCATAAAAATAAACAAAGCAATATCTATTTTCTACAATACTTGGAGACATGATGATGTCTTTATAGCTGAATCTAACTACACAATGCAATGGGGAAAGCATCTCCTGTATACTCGGATGTCCCCCCCTTCTGTGATTTCTATCTTAGTTTGGTAGTATATAAATATGGGCAGCCTCCATAGCAGAGTGGTCATGAGTGCAATAGCACACGTTTTGAGTAGACCAGGATTCAAGCCCCTGACTACTAAATTTAGTCGATCTGCCAGTCTGCACTGAACCAGAATTGACAATGGCTGCAGATTTATACAAATATGGAGTGCTCAATGTGAGAGAAAATTTTATTTAGCAATCTGATAGGGTTAACACTGAATTTAGGTACTCTGGAGTCCTGGCACATGTATTTTTAAAAGCCTTATAAATGTTGCAGTGCCCTAAACCTAAAAGTAATTTGCATTGTTCTGGATTCCTTCCCCAAGAGACCCTGGGCAACTACAACTCAGTAAATCCAACCTTGCTGATGGCTTCTTGGGTCAATTTAGAGTGTTTCACGGGAATTTTGATTTAACATCAAAATTTTAGTATGCAAGCTTGCCATTCATTCACACTGATGTTCTACAAGAAAGTCTTAACATCTTACTTTATGAATTGTAGGCATAACTAAAAAAGAAAGGGTGAATATTTAGTTATGGTCATAAGTTTACAATTTTTGTGTATGTAGTGCAACTTCCACCTGGATTTCTTGTCCTTACTTATTTCATTAAAAAAAATAATAATAATAAGCGCATTTAGTCATTTTCATTTTATTTGAAATAATATATACACTTCCACAGTTCATTTATTGTGAAAGTGTATATTACTTTGTTATTGGTAATATAACTTTCCACCAACAAATATAAACCTATAATATGACTGCAGGAAAGAAATGATTTTTATTTTATAATTTACAGCAATTCAAATGAAATATATTTTTTTAAAAAATCAAAAATGTTTATTTTTTAAGAACTTGTTCTGAGATACAGTAACAACAACTACTTGTGCTTTTCCTTTTAAAACTTTTTTTTGTTGCCCAATTTAAATATCTTTTTGAATAGACTGGCCTCCTCAGCTTCTGCATCACATCTCCAGAAATTGAAATTAATGATAAATTAAGTGAAGAGAGCAAAAGCTTTAGAACCAATGCAAAGTCTGGCTCATAATATATATCCCACCAACTATCAAGGGTGACAACCAACTGGTTGCAACCAACCTTCAGCAATATAAAGGTTGGTTGCAGCCAGTGCCAGGCCAAAATCAAACACTGATTTTGGCCTGGTATTTATTGCATGGTTAGCTATATTTTTCTATGTATTGTATACTAATTTTATTTTATATTAAAATAAACACCAGTTATGTTTGAATACATTTTATTCATTTATCAATTACACATCTTACAAATTTACTAATAATTGATTATACAATTTCAGTAATAAACAAAAAATTATAACAATATGTATAGAGCCATAACCAGATAAAATATAATAAATACCAATCTACATTATTAGCCATAAAGCATAAGGAAGCCATGGGCTTTCACTGCACTAACAAAAAACAAAACAAAAAAAAAAAAAAAAAACAAATATCTAACCAAATAAAAAAAAAAAAAAGAAAGAAAAAAAGAACAATCTGTTTCCCTTCTCAAGTAGCCATCTCATTTCAATTTCCCCAAGCTGACAGCCTCAACTAAATACAGAGGTAACTACTATAATGTTAGAGCTTTCACCCCCCCACTTTTGATGACAAAACATCTATGGTGGCACTGGAGTAAAACCAATTGGTAATGAAATTTTCTTATGTAATTGAGGACACTTCCTATTATAGGTTGTTAGATTTTAAATTACCCAAATGACCTCACTTCCTAAAGTTAGCATCGTTAGTGCCATAAATGGTAATAACGATGCTAACTCAGTCACTAACTTTGATTCAGCAGAGTAAGCAGTGGGTAGTAATATTATTCAAGAATAAAAGCTTCAAAGCCACCAAAGAAGCCTGTCGTGTCAAAAAGGAATGAGTTCAAAAACATAGAGAACAAAAAAATGCAGACTTTAATAAAATCTGCTTCTCAAGATTTTGATCAACATCAACCTTTTAAGTAGCTTAAGTAAGTTTCGATCAAACCATTCAAAAATTTAAACGGTTTTATTCTAGTGCCGCCATAGATATTTTCACACAAAATAAACATCTTTCATGCACACAGGGTACACATGCTGCTTTTTTTTAGCTGCTCAGTTTTAATTTTCTCAGGAACTAATGTACCTATCATAATTTGGATTTGCTAACGTTTTTCCAGTCTGTCAGCAAAAGGAGCGGTTAATTTGAATGAGTTGGTTTTCTAAAACTCTTAAGGTTAACAAAGATTAAGCTAAAACACCAACTTTAACTGTTAAGATGTTACACATATAGAAGTACTTCACTTTGGAATTTACCAGCACTGAAACTGGTTGCATAAATTGTTTAACAGCATTTACAAACTATATCCTGTACTAGTAGTAAGTAGTAGTAGTACTATTATTAACCAAATGCATAAGAAAGAAAGTGATTACCACATGAATGATAAATTCATATAACCATACCAATTTTCACTCTTCCCTTACTACGATGGTATAGAAGAAAGATCTGTATATATATTCAATGGCAAGTCACAGGACATGCAGAATGAATGCTTTATGCCAGAATCTCTTTGATGAAGATGATTACTTAGGACTGTTAAAAAGCAACTGGCATCAACCTAGCCTTCTAAAAGAAGGAGTACACCCAAACCATGCCATGAGAGAGAGCACCCCATACCATTACAGAAGCACCAGAACCCTTAACAGTAGGAAACAAGCAACCAGAGTTGCAAGTTTTCTTCAGTTGGTGCACTCATCCATTATCCGCAGAAAAAGTGTAGGTGGATTCATCAGACCATATCACATTCCTCCAGTGCTTGTGCATCACTGGACACAATGATGTGTGTTGTCAGGTGATGAGTAGCCTTGTGAAGTGTAACTCAACCATAATATCCAGCTCTAGAGGTCTTCATGTAATTTTTTTGATGCAACTGGGCTCTTGTGTCCTGTACTGAAATCTGTGCACAATGGATCAGCTGTTGTTCTCCGGTTTTGCTTTGCACAATGCAATAGTGCTCGAACATCCCAATTTTGGAAGGAATATGCAGTTTTGCCCATTGTTGCCTTTTGCAGATGAAGTCTTCTCTTTAGGTTCCCACAGAGATATGACCCTGGAAAGTGTTCCTAGTGAAATTAGCGAGTTCAGCTATCTTAGTGACCTTTGTAACTGCCAAATGCACTCCAAAAATCATGCCCTTTCAAAATCACTAAGTTCTTTTTTTTTGATGACGTAGTACAAATAATCACATGCAGTTAGATGCGTGTAAGATTGCTGTAAGACACAAAGTCTTACACACATCTAATTTTCAGAATAAGAATAGCGGGCAGAATTAAAGTAGTTATATGAACAAAGAAACAACAATTCAGAAATATTTCAGATAGTGGGAGAAGGTCAAATTAAAAGAATCAAAAACAATATGCAAAGTAAGGTATATTAAAAACATGCACAGGGTAGTAGTCAATTAAGTTTCCAAAATACACACTCTGGCTTTAATATGCAAAAAAGTATAAACAATTATTCAGATTCAAATTGAACCATCTGTGATTCAAATAATAGCAAGTAAGCAGCATGGCATGGATTCTATAAGGTGTGTCAGCATGCTTTGGTTTAATTTTAACCATTCTTCTAGCAAAATATCACACAGCTGCAACAAAGTTGAAGAAAGAGAACTTTGTTGCTAAAAAAGCTCTCTACAACATATCCCACACATTCTCAATGGGATTAAGATTATGTGAATAATCTCAATCCCATTGAATTGGGAAGATGGTGGAAATCCATGTTATGTTCTCCAAACTAGCCTTGCACAATTCTGGCATAATGCACTGTTATCCATAATGTGGCCATTGCCTTTGGGGTAAAAGTGTAACATTGCAGGGTGCAGTAGATACAACACAAAATTTAGGTACTCCCTGGGTGACATTTGACTTTCCACCAATATCAACAGACCCAGCGTGTGCCAAAAAAAAACAAAAAAAAAAAAAACCAACATTCCTCACCCCATGACACATCATCTTAACAAGGCAAGCGGGGTCCATTGCTTCATGATGTTCTTTGCCACACTCTCTGACTACAGTCAGTGCAAAACAAAGTGTATTGTGATCCATCTGACCATGACATTCTTCCACTGTCCAATCATGACATTCTTGGCACCACTGTGAAAGTGGATTTTTGTTTCTCTCTGAAACAAGTGCCTTCCAAATAGGGAGGTGACTGCCAATACCAAGTTTCTTCAAATTCCTGCACATGGTATGGGTTAAAATAGGACAGTTCTGGCTTGGTTGAATTCCAAATTTATTTTTCCATACAGTCCTCCTTAGAGTATGATGGCTTTGCTCTTGAAGTATTGTCTTTCTGCCACATTCACACCTTTGAGAAGTGGAATAACCGCTTGCTTTCCAGTCATTATAAGCCGTTTGTTTTACAGTCATTATAAACCTTTGAGATGGATGTTTCTGAGAAACCAGTTATGTTTTTCGTTTCTTGAATCGTGGATCCTGTTAATTGTTCGCCCACAATAACACCTTTTCCAAAGTCTGGCTTTAGATTACTGCAGTTTTCATACTAAATAAGGCAACAGTCACAGTTTTCTATGCATTTCTTCTGTCTGTGATTGTCTTAATACAAAGGTTTGTATTTTTTGGCCAGTGTGTGTAAAACAACCTGATGCTTTTCATATAGGGAGACATACACAAGATTACTAACAGGTCCAGGAGCATGCCTTTCATACAACAAAACCATGTCGATATGTATTATAGCATCCATTCCATAACAGTTGGAATATGTTATTTTGGATGACTCCAGCAACTCAAGCCAAGAGGTATTAGTATTTCATGTAGGTAAACTATATGGGTTCTAAGGCCACTTTTGTTTGCAGGAATCCTACACCTCCACGAGACTGACTAAATGAACCCTGCTTGAAAATGCCTCAAGTTCCTCATGTCATTGACAGAATTTGAAAGTGACCCTTTCCAAGCAGGTGACAAGTGAGAAATACTCTTGCTTGCCATGGAGGCTTTTAAATAATAGCACCCTGATGCTTTTCACACAGGGAGACATATACAAGATTACTAACAGACCCAAAAGCATACCTTTTACACAGGAAGACATACACAAGATTACTAACAGACCCAACAGCATGCCTTTCACACAACAAACTTTCAAGCTGTATGGGTTCTAAGGCCAGTTTGTTTGTTTGTAGGATGAAAAATTCTGGAATCCTACAACTCCATAAGACTGGCTAACTCAACCCTGCTTGAAAACACCTCAAGTTTCTCATGTCACTGACAGGATTTGAACCTGATACTTTCCAAATAGGTAACAAGTGAGAAACATTCTTGCTTGCCATTGTAAGTGACCAAGGTAAGAGGTATTAGTATTTCATGTATGTAAACTATATAGGTTCTAAGGTCACTTTTGTTTGCAGGAATCCTACACCTCCGTGAGACCGACTAACTCAACCCTGCTTGAAAAGACCTCAAGTTCCTCATGTCATTGACAGGATTTGAAAGTGACCCTTTCCAAACAGGTGACAAGTGAGAAATACTCTTGCTTGCCATTGAGGCTTTTAAATAATAGCACCCTGATGCTTTTCCCACAGGAAGACATACACAAGATTACTAACAGACCCAACAGCATGCGTTTCACACAACAAATTTTCAAACTGTATGGGTTCTAAGGCGAGTTTGTTTGTAGGATGAAAAATTCTGGAATCCTACAACTCCATAAGACTGGCTAACTCAACCATGCTTGAAAATGCCTCAAGTTCCTCATGTCACGGACAGGATTTGAACTTGATACTTTCTAAATAGGTGACAAGTAAGAAACATTCTTGCCTGCCTTTGGTGACCAAGGTATGCAGGAATCCTACACCTCTGTGAGACTGACTAACTCAACCCTGCTTGAAAAGGCCTCAAGTTCCTCATGTCATTGACAGGATTTGAAAGTGACCCTTTCCAAACAGGTGACAAGTGAGAATACTCTTGCTTGCCATGGAGGCTTTTAAATAATAGCACCCTGATGCTTTTCCCACAGGAAGACATACACAAGATTACTAACAGACCCAACAGCATGCGTTTCACACAACAAATTTTCAAACTGTATGGGTTCTAAGGCGAGTTTGTTTGTAGGATGAAAAATTCTGGAATCCTACAACTCCATAAGACTGGCTAACTCAACCCTGCTTGAAAATGCCTCAAGTTCCTCATGTCACGGACAGGATTTGAACTTGATCCTTTCTAAATAGGTGACAAGTGAGAAACATTCTTGCCTGCCTTTGGTGACCAAGGTATGCAGGAATCCTACACCTCTGTGAGACTGACTAACTCAACCCTGCTTGAAAAGGCCTCAAGTTCCTCATGTCATTGATAGGATTTGAAAGTGACCCTTTCCAAACAGGTGACAAGTGAGAAATACTCTTGCTTGCCATGGAGGCTTTTAAATAATAGCACCCTGATGCTTTTCACACAGGGAGACATATACAAGAACTCCATAAGACTGGCTAACTCAACCCTGCTTGAAAACACCTCAAGTTTCTCATGTCACTGACAGGATTTGAACCTGATACTTTCCAAATAGGTAACAAGTGAGAAACATTCTTGCTTGCCATTGTAAGTGACCAAGGTAAGAGGTATTAGTATTTCATGTATGTAAACTATACAGGGTGTTTCAGTTAAACGTTTCAGAACTTATAAGAGGGGTGGGGTACATCCTGACAACTCGAAATCATATAGCAATGTGGGGTCGGAAATGCTTTCCTGAAGTGGTGTTGTACACAGAAGCACCATAAAGAAAAGAGACCGTAAGTGAGAAACCGTTTAAATAACACATGAAAAGAAGCAAAAGGTACATGGATTAAAGTAAGTGTTCGAAGTTTCTTCCACGGGCTACAATGCACGCCTCACATCTCCGACGCATGGACATCCGAACATTCTGGAATACTCCAGGCGAATTTCTTCGGCAGCTACTGCGATTCTTGCAACCAGCTCCTCAGCATTGTCAACAGGGGTGTCATAAACTAGCGATTTCATATGACCCCAGAAATAAAAATCAAGACATGACAGGTCGGGTGACCGAGCAGGCCAACGCACGGGACCACCACGTCCGATCCACTGTTGACCAAATGTGACATCCAGGTAGTTACGAACATCTCCGCTATAATGGGCAGGGGCTCCATCGTGTTGGAAGCACATTGTCTGTTGCGTCGATGCAGAAATCTGTTCATCTCTCAAAAGTTGTAGCAATACTTGCTGCAGAAAGATCAAGTAGATAGGTCCGGTTAGACGACACGGTAACAGGTAAGGTCCGATGAGGTGATCTCCCATAATACCGGCCCATACATTGACCGAAAATCGAATCTGTGCTGCACGACGTCGTATTGCATGTGGGTTCTCGACCGCCCAGATATGGTAGTTATGCGTGTTGAAAATTCCTTCCCTTGTGAAGGATGCCTCATCGGAAAACAACACTTCAGCAGGAAAAAGGGGATTTGTAGCACATTTTCCAAGGTACCACTGTGCGAAAGCAATACGAGGTGCATAATCCTCCGGTTGCTGTGTCTGGACATGCTGCACGTGAAACGGATGCATGTCTTGTTCTCGGAGAATCCTCCAGACGCTGCAATGGGAAACCCCGACTGCGTTTGCTAGACTTCGTGTACTCGTTCTTGGATTCCCCTGTACATACTGCAGCACATTCTGTTCAACGGCTGGAGTCCGTGCTGTTCTTACCCTGTCCCTGTCAGCTCTTTCAAATGAACCTCTCTCAGCTAACCTCTGGTGCAGTCTTGCAAAGAAAATTATGACTGGGAATACGCCTCGTCGGATATCGTTCCGCGTACAAACGCTGTGCGGCTGGCCCACTACAATTTGCAGCCCCGTACGCCAAATGCATATCGGCTAACTCTGCGTTCGTGTAATCATCCATCCTACTAACTTGGCGTTCTTGTGTGAAATTAAGATTCCCTGCACTAAAGCTCGGAATTTTCGATTCTGCCCATTGGTATATGATTTCGAGTTGTCAGGATGTACCCTACCACTCTTAGAAGTTCTGAAACGTTTAACTGAAACACCCTGTATAGGTTCTAAGGTCACTTTTGTTTGCAGGAATCCTACACCTCTGTGAGACCGACTAACTCAACCCTGCTTGA
This sequence comes from Mastigoproctus giganteus, assembly GCF_048544385.1. NCBI lineage: Eukaryota > Metazoa > Arthropoda > Arachnida > Uropygi > Thelyphonidae > Mastigoproctus > Mastigoproctus giganteus. Next base: position 267,025,708 of record NC_143575.1, on the reverse strand, counting down.
AAAGACCTCAAGTTCCTCATGTCATTGACAGGATTTGAAAGTGACCCTTTCCAAACAGGTGACAAGTGAGAAATACTCTTGCTTGCCATTGAGGCTTTTAAATAATAGCACAATGATGTTTTTCACACAGGAAGACATACACAAGATTACTAACAGACCCAACAGCATGCGTTTCACACAACAAATTTTCAAACTGTATGGGTTCTAAGGCGAGTTTGTTTGTAGGATGAAAAATTCTGGAATCCTACAACTCCATAAGACTGGCTAACTCAACCCTGCTTGAAAATGCCTCAAGTTCCTCATGTCACGGACAGGATTTGAACTTGATCCTTTCTAAATAGGTGACAAGTGAGAAACATTCTTGCCTGCCTTTGGTGACCAAGGTATGAAGGAATCCTACACTTCTGTGTGACTGACTAACTCAACCCTGCTTGAAAAGGCCTCAAGTTCCTCATGTCATTGACAGGATTTGAAAGTGACCCTTTCCAAACAGGTGACAAGTGAGAAATACTCTTGCTTGCCATGGAGGCTTTTAAATAATAGCACCCTGATGCTTTTCACACAGGGAGACATATACAAGATTACTAACAGACCCAAAAGCATACCTTTCACACAGGAAGACATACACAAGATTACTAACAGACCCAACAGCATGCCTTTCCCACAACAAACTTTCAAGCTGTATGGGTTCTAAGGCCAGTTTGTTTGTTTGTAGGATAAAAAATTCTGGAATCCTACAACTCCATAAGACTGGCTAACTCAATCCTGCTTGAAAATGCCTCAAGTTCCTCATGTCACTGACAGGATTTGAACTTGATCTTTTCCAAATAGGTGACAAGTGAGAAACATTCTTGCTGGCCATTGGTGACCAAGGTAGCACGGGGAAGTCACTTTCATGTCTGGCAAACCACTCTCAAACAATACTGGCAATGTGGCAGGGTGCATTATCCTGCTGGAACATACATGCACTATACAGAAAGACAGTCACCATGAAGGGATGTACCTGATCAGCCAAAATTGGTATTTTTTTTAGCATTCAGAATGCAGTCTAAGGACATGAGGGCTCCGAGTGATTCACAGGAAAGCATCCCCCCATACCAAAACAATGACACCACCTGCTTGTTTCTGTTGTACCAGGACATCAGTGCAATTCCTCTCTGTATTTTGTCACCATATTCTCTATTCACATGACATAGCAGAAAATGTGGTTCATCAGAAAAGTTAACTTTTTTCCAGTCATCAGTGGTCTGATGATGCCATTTGAATGCAAACTTTAGGCATCACCAGTGGTGGGTGGCTACAAGAAAAGGCTCTCCAGAGTAGGTACCTACTCTGGAGAGCTCATAGAAAGGAGAATTTTCTGGATAAGTCTTGGAAACAGCACTGGTCAACTCTTAGTGCAAGGCTATGGTCAGCCATTTTTCCATCTGCTCACACAAGGTGGGACATGTGTTGACTATGACCATTGATAGGAAATGGTGCATGTCATTGCCAAATGCCCAGCAACTGCTGCTGTCCACTATCCACCCACTCTTAGAACACCTTAACTACGGCACCAAATATCTGCAGTTTCTGTAATACTACTACCCTTTGGTACCTGACAATCATCTCTTTTTCGAAGTCCGTCAGATCACGCCCCTTTCCTATGTCGAAGTACTTCATATGGACCACATGCCACGAACCTGCAACACATGTACCACCAGACAGAGAGGAATGGCTGACTGTAAAACATGGGAGTGGTTATAATGTTTGACTGGTCAAGTGTACAGGGTGACCATAATTAAAGTATCCCTATTCAGAGCTCTCCGCTTAAAGTAATAAGCGGAATGGCACAAAATTAGTAAGTAAACTATTCAAGGCATGGTAAGAAGGATCTCGTGAAAAAAAAAATTAGTTCAGAAATCTGCAGATAGGGGATATGGCATTGTACAAGATGAAAGACATGACAAAGTACCAACAAATAAATAACTAAGACAAATTTTTAAGACAATTTTTATTTGTGCTCTTTACAAAAAAACTGAATTAAATTGCCAGAGGAAATGGTTTCACAGCTCTAAACTCACCCACTCACAGTTTACTTCCGATGGTCGATGATGTTGCTGATGGTGGAGTTGGTTTTTGATGTTATTACCATTGTTCTGGACCAGAAATTGCATTCGATGCACAGTCTGCTCGACTACAGAATGCCACCTCTCTGGAGTAATATTCCACACATGCTGCGTTACATTGCCTTTAAGACAGACAAGCTAGGGGCACTTCCTTGATAATCATTGGCCTTGAGGTGATCACACGGCCTAAGGTCAGGCGAACATGGTGACCATGCAATGGGAAACAAACAACTGACTTTTACTGCAGTAGAGTGATGAAATTTGAGTTTGCAGTAGAGTGATGAAATTTGAGTTTGCAGTAGAGTGATGAAATGTGATGAATAGCATGTAGTGCTTCTGAAGCCCATACTCAGCAGTTTTGAGTGTTGACAGTCCTATTGAGATAAAAATGGGCCTCATCTCCCCAAAGAATGTCCCATGGCCAGGCATCATCCACTTCCATTCTGGCCAAAAATGTTAGAGCAAATGCCATTTGTTTTTCAGGATCATCTCTTTGCAGCTGCTGCTGGCGACTGATCTTGTATGGATAATAGTGGATTAGTTTCTGAAGAATTTTCTAGTGGAATATATATCCAATCGCTTAGCTATTCCCCGTGCACTGCTACTAGTGGATCGGTTGACGATAGCCACTGCAACAAGCTTCCTTCCTCTTCCAGGCTTAACAACAAAGGACCCAGTTTCCTCAAATTTGTTAATCATCCTTCTAATTGCCGCAGCTGATAAAGGACCATGACATAGGTTCTTACAACGTCGAAATTCATGCAAAGTGGCTGCTGCATTAACATGGAAGAACATGTTAATGCATCCATTAAAGAGCGATCAAGCAGGGTGAGACGCATTGTTAACAGTAAACTTACAGAATACACTTGCGACTTCTGTAAGTTTGCGTTGTGCCTTAAATTAACTCAGATTTATGCAAATTTTCTGCTCTCTTAGGTGTCTTATTTTTTAGTTTGGATTTAAAACTAGTGCAATTCAGTTGCTTTCTGTTTTTTTGCAAAGAGCACAAATAAAAATTTGTAATTTCATTAAGGTTTGTCTTATTTATGTATGGTTACTTTATCATATCTTTCCTCTTGTACAGCGCCGTATTATTCGCTATCACAGATTTTGGAACTAAATTTTTTTTTTTTCACGGGATCCTTCTCCCTGTGCCTCGAATAATTTACTTACTAATTTTGATGGCATTCCGCTTATTACTTAGAGCTATAGAGAGCTCTGAATAGGGATACTTTAATTATGGCCACCCTATATGTTATTCTGGATGACTGTCATCTTCTTCACTTCGATGTACCCTGATAATAAAATTATGTTATATATTAGATTATAAAATTTATATTTTATAGGCTTTGTAATAACACTTATAATATTAATTATTCAGCTAAAGAATTACATAAAATAATATTAATATTTATCATGCTTATATGACTCTTCTGACTATTTTTTTTCATTAATTCCTTGTCTGAGTAAGGAAATATTTCACCTACTTAATCAGATAAACACATAACCACTATAAATTTGAAACAAAAAAAAGTTCAAAATGCAATAAATTTTAAGTAATAAAAGTCTATTTAGCAGAGCTCAAAAGTTTGTCAAATGTGGAGCACAGCACACCAGGCATAATGCTTGCTAAATACTTCTTTGCAAGTGTTCACTGATGTGAACATTAGCACAGTAGACCAAGTCTCTCAATGAACTCCATAACCATTAGGGTCCAAAGCAACTATGGCTCAACATTCTGTTGTTGGTGTAGTCTGCTTACATCAAATTCTTTGTATTGTTCATGATATGCAGAGCAGAAATAACTGAGTTAACAATAATATACAAATGTATTTATATTATTATTTTTCAAAAGCTTCCTCAAGTTCTCATGTGTTTCTTTCAAATGCACAGAGTGAGCTATTGGAATTAACCCATATTTATTTCCATTGTGGAGCAACACACCTTTGAGACTCCTCTTTAATGAGTCCCTGAAGTATAGTATGCATTATTTAATATTTAACTGTTGTCACTGATAATTTTCTAAACTTGCTTGCTTGAATTTCTCCCAGGTAACTGTCTGTTTATGCTAATTTATTTTAGCATTTCCTTTTTTTGGGAAAATCTGACTAGCCACCAGTATCCATGTCATCAAATGCATAAAGTTAAAGAATCGTTGTGTTGATGTTTGCCATCCATGAAATTTTTATTACACTATATTTTTTTCTACTGCTTTGGGCTTTGAGTTATCGGTTATAGACAGCATCAGCACCTAGTGAAATCACGACTGATATGGTGTTTTATCCAATTTCTGTTGTTTTTGTTATGACATAGTTGGCTTAGTACATAATCTTATATTTGTACAGGTATTTTGAACGAACAGAGGAGTGAAGTGGAAGTGGGTTTTTTTTTTTTTTTTTTTTGGCTGATGCTGCATAAGCTTGCTTTCTTGCATCAAATGCCTCTACTACTAATTTGGTTGTCTTGTATTTTTGAATGTCTTTCTCTTTTTCCATAGATTACAATCTCCAGAAAAAGTAGGGTAATCTCCTTTGCAATTGAAGCAACAGAGATTGCACATTATATTCATTATGGAAGTTCTCTTTTTTGAACCACATGTAGCATATGGCTATTCCTCTACAAGCTGTTTGAGAGTGGCCAAACTTCTGGCACTTATAACTGCTAATGAGATTGAGAATCGATAATTTCATTTGACAGTTTATTTTATTTATTTCTTTTTTCTTTATTTAATTTTATTTGGTAAAAGTTTCATTTGTTTTGTCTGTACATACTGTAGTTCTTTATTGAAACATTTATTTCTGGAATTTGGTTTGTTTTTTTATAAACAGACATCTCAAGAATATGTATGCGTGTTGAAAATCTTTAATATCATGAGGTCTGTTTGGAGACCAAGGTAATAATTCCACTGAAGTATTGTATACATTATTTAAATTGCACATTATATTCATTATGGAAGTGCTCTTTTGAGCCACATGCAGCACATGGTTATCTCTCTACAAACTGTTTGAGAGTGGCCAAACTTCTGACACTTATAAAAGGGACTGAGAATCAATAATTTCACTTGACAGTTTTCTCTCTCCTCTTTAACAAGTATTCTCTTGACATGAATAATATTTTGGATTTTCAGCTCTTGTGCAAATTATTTTCTGAACTGCTTAAGAAGTCCTGTTCTGCAATGGCATTTTTTAATGTATACAATGTGGCAATGGTGGAGGGGGGGGGATCACAGATTTTTGAAGCAGCTCTGAATGTTAATGCATGGGTTCCACTAGATCACCAAACTTCAAACCGTGAACCATTTCCAGGGACTAGCTATAGGGTACAGATGTCTTTATATTAAAAAGGGTAACAGTTTATCAACAGAATAGTCTGTTAATGAGTATGAATACATATAGAAAAACAGTTGCTCCTTTTCACCCTAGAAGAATGAATATCTCCCAAGTAACTCACCATGGAGACAAAAGCAGTGCCACCAGATGATCAAACAATCAAAGAAATAAAGAACAATATGTTGCAAGTGACACTTTCAAAGTTATAAGAACTACCTAACTAGCAAATGTACAGGGTTGTTAAAATTAAGGTATCCTTATGTAGAGGGCTCTGGAGCGAGTTCTAAGGCCTGTACTGAAGAGAAATTTGGACAACAGGTATAATAAAGAATGTGCTCGCCATTTATTGGGGAAAAAAATTTGTCACTATATGGCGCTGTGGAAATACAAATCACTTGAACAGCACTACAATCGTTCAATGTGTCCTCCATTTTGGTCAACAGTTTCCATTCAAAGAACAGCATTTTCTACAGCAGAACATAACATGTCAACTAGAATAGCCAGCACATGACATCTAATGCTGTCCTTCAGATCTGCCAAAGTTTGACATCCTTCCCAATACACCTGGTTCTTCAAAAAAATCCACAACCAGAAGTCGCATGGGGTGAGGTCTGGTGATCGGGGTGGCCAAGATGTCTGGAAACAACGGTTGATGACCTGTTCATCTGTAAAGTGTTGCCTTAGCAATCTTTGGACACAACAGTGGATGTGGGGTGTATATAAATCTCCCTAGAAAACACTTGGTCACATCTGCTTGACACCTTGGGATACAGGGAAATGTGGCAGTCATAATACTGGGGACACACAACTCGGCAATCTGCAGTTGGAATGAAAACCACAAAAATAACTACTCATGAATACTAATGTATGCTGTTCTCCTTTCTTGTCATTAATTGTGGGTGTAGCAGTCATCTCAGGTTACCTAAAAATTATAATAAAAATATTACGATTACATAAATCATTAATTTTAACATAAAAATTACTTGTAACAAAACTATAAAAATTAAAATATTTTGTTTTATTATTATTATTATTATTAATACTAGCCACAAGGTGCAAGGAAGCCTGAGGCTTATGCTGCACCAGCCAAAAAAAAAAAAAAAAAAAAAATTCCCTGAGTTACCCTGAGTGAGTGAGTGAGAGAGAGAATCAAAAGTAGAGTTAGTTAGTTATTTTGATTTTTAAGAGCATTAGCAACTAAGGCCATATTGCTCGGGGATATGCGGTGGTCATTCCCTGACCTTTCCGCATCCTTCGTATTTAGTGGTGACGGGCTCGAACCCCGGTCTAATCAAGAAGCGTGTGCTACGCACTGCTGCTCCTTCCCACCTGGCTACGGAGGAGCCTCAAAAGTAGAAGGGAATCACCAAGAAAGAAGAATAATGATATCCAGCTCAGGACCCTAGGTGTGTGTAATTTATTATAATAATCCACTTCCTGTATTTTTTAGGAAAGATGTAGAGCTTCTGGAACGAGTACAGAAGGGCAAAGAGACTGGTGAGGGGGGGAGACAAAGGGGTGCACTTAGAAAGAAAGGCTAAAGTCTGCAAATTGCAGCATCTGGAGACTAAATACCTGTGAGGTGATCTGATTGAGGTACATAAGGTCTTGAATGGTTTGAGCACACTCAATGCTGATGGGATTCTTCCTCTTGCTTAGATTACAAACCTGATGGAGCATATTCTCAAATTGAGGAAAGATAGTTGTTGACTAGATGTGCAGAAATTTGCTTTTAGCCAGTGGGCAGTTGATTGCTGGAACAAACTTCCATCTGTCATTGTGGAAGTTGATAGCTTAAATAAATTCAAGGAAGAAGTGGACAAACTTTTGGAGTGAATGAATGGGTGAAATGGGAGGTTTTTTTTTTTATGATGCAATGAAGCATCATATGCTTCTGTTGATGCTAATGGTAATCTGTCGTTGTGGAAGTTGATAGCTTAAATAGATTCACCGAAGAACTGGCCAAACTTTTGGAGCAAATGAATGGGTGAAATGGGAAGTGGTTTTTTTTTTTTTTTTGGCTGATACTGTTTAAGTTTGCTTTCTTGCATTATATGCCTCTACTAATGATAATTCCAAAAAAATCCTTTTATCCATAGCAGTAACTAATGACACAATGCTCCAATTTGTATAGTAGGTGTTTATGAGTATCAAAAGATTTACTGAAATCAAAGCATACAATATCAAAATTATTTTTGGCATCCAGTTCTTTTGTGACTATCTCATCTTAGCTAATCAGATAAGATCGCCTCTTAACGTCTTACATTCTTTGAACTTGGAGTTGTAAATTATTAGCATTAACAGTAACAAATGATGCAAGATATACAGCATCAATTAATCAAAAAAAAAAAAAAAATATATATATATATATATACATATCCATCCCCTCCAATAGTTTGTCTAGTTCTTCCTTGAATTTATTCAGACTACCCACTTCCATAACAAAGGATGGAAACTTGTTCCATCAATCAAATTATGCTCATCTAACGTTAGTTTTTGAATTCTACTAGTGTTATGACAATGTGTTTGAACTGCAACGAAGAAATGGAAGGATAGATTTAGAACTGTACATACATAATTGTACTAATGAGGCACAGCTTCTTTCCGTACAAATTCAGTTTGCTCATGGCTCCGTACAGAACAACGCTTTGCACTACAAGGAAATGTAGGAATATTTTTGCTGCTCGATTGTTTTTTCTATGTGTTTTTAAATCTATGGGTCCCGAAATTGTTAATAAAATACAAGGATCGCATTAAACACAAAATTAAAAAAATAATAAGTTCTTTAACTTTAGATATGAAAAAAAAAAAAAAAAAGGTTGAGAAACTGTTCTACAGCTCTCGTAACATGAGGTTTCTTTGCCCCATATTACACTGTATATACATTAAACTGCTTACCTGAATACCTGTGAAACATAAATAGAATTAAAATACTTGCAAACGTTTAGTAAATTTTATACATTTCTATGACAAAAAGCTTTTAAATTTTTGTTGAATAATCTGTTCCATTAAGCATTTGTTTCACAAGGCAGCAACCATAACATACACAAAATGAAAGCTAACGTGACGCGGTAGGCATGAAGAGTTGGATCAGATTACTCTGTCAAAATTATTAATATACGTAATAGTTTCAAGTTTGTACGTTTCAGACGAGAGACATCTTCTTTAGTAAGGAAAAAAAAATGTATCTAGGTTTGCTTCATTGTTGCGAGGGTTCTCAGGTAGATTTTTTGTTTGCGAAAAACCCGAATTTCCGGGAGAAAATCCCATGTCACCCTTACCTGAGACCGACTAACTCAGCCACAATGTGAAAAAGACCCATAAAAATTCCTCATGTCATCGACGGGATTCGAACTCACGTATTTTCCACTCGGTGTGGGGAGGACAGCGATCCTACCAACTATGCTACCCACGAGAGCGTCTATCGTACACTGGTGTGCAAAACTTAACGCCCAGTCAGGTTTTCACCTGTAGCTTCTCATAGGAGTGGCCTGGACATGGGAAAAGCATACCAAAGGAACCTCATGAGGTACAGAAATTATGAAGGGAACAACACCGACACAACAAAACAAAACGGTACAGGGGGACTTTATTCAAAAATGGCAACATACCACTGGCTGCCATAATTCAGATGCATCACTTTCAAAGATGGAAAATTATGGAACAAAGGGAAGAGGTGGTCCACAGTAGGAGATATGGCCACCCCCTAATGTCGATGCAGGCTTTGCACCACCTGTCTCTACTTAGAACAATGTTGTTGATAAATTATTGCGATAACATCGTCCATTCCTCTGTCAACGCCATCTTCAGCTGGCGAACATTTTCTGGTGGGTGTGGACGTGCCGCTAGGCGTCTCCCCAGAGTCCCATATGTGTTCGATGGGATTTAGATCGGCCGGAACGGGCAGGTCAGTCCATACGAACAATGTCCTCACTTTCCAAAAGCATATCAACAGCTGCAGTGGTGCGATGAGGGTGTGGCGTTATCATCCATAAACACAAACTCGGGGCCAATGGCACCTAGGAACAGACACACACATGGTGAAGGATACCAGTACAGTAGCGTGCACCGGTTACAGTACCGCCTTCCAGTATCTGGAGTTGTGTACATCCATCCAAGATAACGCCTCACCAGACGAGAATAACTCGACCGCCATATCGATCCCTTTCAGTGATGTTTGTGGGGTGATACCGTGTGCCGACCACTCGCCAGATTAGCTGACGTCCAGAATCGTTGCTGAGACTGAACCTGCTCTGATCAGCAAAGAGTACCTTATCCCATTGCGCTGCTGTCCAGTCCTTGTGTTCGATGCACCACTTTAAACGGTGTCTCCGATGGGAAGGTGTTAAAGGGATACAGCGTACTGGCTGTCTGGCAAACAGTCCACCTTTGTGGAGTCACCGGCTACAGTAAATCGCGATATCCTGCGTCCTGTGCTCCTGTTCAGCTGGTTTGCAATGAATCCCGTTGTCTGATGTCGGTCCCTCTTGGCCTGTAGGAGTACATAGTGGTCATCATTGGGCGTTGTTTTTCGTGGACGACCACCACTGGTCCTTCGAATAGCTGTACCTGTCGTTCTGAAGGCCGACCACGCACGTGAGCCGATTTTATGGGCGATACCGAACTTTGCAGCCACACTCCTCGCATTTTGACCTTCCTCGAACTTTCCAATTATTCAATACCGGGTAAAGTCATCCAGATGTTGTCTACTGGCCATTTCGTTGTCTGTAGTACTGTATGAAACCAATCGAACATCTGTAACAATTGTGCTCACCATAACTGCTGCTTTTATCTGTTTATGTGAGCCCTCTCATCACGATTCAAATTTTTGCATGTGTACCAGCTTTCTACTAAACGGCCACAGTAATGCAAATTGCCACAGGCTGTTTCGTTTGATTTTGTGGTTGTAACCTTTAGAAATAGTGTTGGTCCTTAAGTTTTGCACACCAGTGCAGAACACATGCAATTTACAGACAGTATACGGAGCAATATGCCCTAGTCGCTGATGCTCCTATAACCCTATTACAACAAATAGCCTTTCTGCTGATAATAGGAACATAGCAAGATATGTTTCACTGTGAGAACTTTATTGCAGTGGGTACACCGTGGAGGCCTTTGCTTCTGAGAATGAGAGTGTCCAATTAATGCTTTTGGTAGAACCAATTCATCTTTTCTTACTTTCCTAGTGCTGGAGGTCCAGAAGGATGGCTGGGTCTTAATTTCCATAAGTTTATTGTTGCTATGTTCTTTCCATATATTTTTCAATTGGGAGTAGTAGGTTTTTTTGTATAGAGTGTATTTAGTGTCAAACGGCACCAGGGGTTTCTCCCATCTCCGCGTAGTATACATTGTGGGTGTGGAACAGAACACTGTCAATGCTAGAGGTTTAAAAGTGTATGGGTTTTGTATATGTGTAGTGTCGTGTACCGTTGTTCCTCTGGTCATTTAGCCGCTGGGCCCCTAATGGGTTCCAATGTTGTCCACACTCTGTCCCGTGGAGGCAGACCAGGTACACCAGTATTATAGTTATTTACTCTGGCTGGTCCTGCCACCTAATTTCCCGAGATTTCACAATGGCTAGGACCTAAAAAAAAAAAAAAAAAAAAAAAAAAAAAAAAAAAACGCTACAGATAGCGGTCAGCCAAAAGGATTACAGATTCTGCGACTGATATTGTTATTAAGTTTTGGGTGTAGGGCTCAGGCACTTTAGAGATGGTTTAGACGCTGGTTATAAGTTATAGAAGGGGGAAGAAGGCTGGGGGGGAAGACAGATAAGAAAAGACAGAGAAGGTGACTCCAAAATCAGTGGAGCAGGTCCATGCCCCACCAGAGGGAAAAGAGGGACGGCGAGGGGGCAGGCGACCAGAGATAACCTCCCCCCCTGCCTGGGTGATGGAGAAAAAGAACCACGTAAGGGAACGTGGCAAAGAAAGCTTAATGGCAGCAGCTGAGCTGTGCTTTGGAGTGTCATAGCTGGGACGAAGGTCCCGTCCCATCTTGTCTTTTTTTTTTTTTCAGAGTCTGGCAAGGCTGTCACACTTGGGACTATACGTAATGTGTCCCGCCCGATGTATACTTGTCACTACAAGTTCGGAGCTTTCAGGTCTGGTCGTCAAGTTTGTGGTTATCACTAGATTGTGTCACTAGCACGGGTCTCACAGCGGATTTGTCCCTTTTATTAAGTCAAAATTACAGATGTTCACTGCAGTCTGACTTGGAGGCGGTTTCAGGGTTTCTGTCCATTTGGTCACTGGGTCAGCAGAGCTGCATAATACCACAATTTGTAAAGAGTCTAAATCAGGAATGTCCAAAACAGTATTGCCATTCATGGAACAGAGGTTCCATCCCAATAACGACGGTAGTCATTGACAGTCCAGCTTGAATTTGGTAAGACGAGTTAATCAGGTGTACGTTATCAGGTGTAAGGGGTAGAATTGTTTTCAGCCTGGTCTGTACTTGTTAACAGGAGAGACAGCTTCTACAGGGATGGGATACACTTAAATAGAAAGGGTGCAAGAATATTTGCTGATGCTATCGAGGCAGTGTTAGGTGGGTCGGAAAACTGCTAGCTTGGGAGAATACAAGGACTAATAGATTAACAGTAGCCACTGTCAGAGGTGAAAGTGATTCTTGCACTGCTTCTATTGGAATGAGTAGCAGCCTGGAAAACAAGATGCAGGGGATTTCAGAGACTGCTAGGAGTCATTGCGGCACAAGTAAATACATGGGTTGTGTAAGGGTAGCTAAGAATAGAAACAGGTGCATGTATACTTGCGTGTACACCAATGCTAGGAGTTTGGTAAATAAATTTGATGAATTTCAGGTATTGCTCAAAGCATCAAAGGCGGATATTGTTGGGATATCAGAGACGTGGTGTCACACAGATATAAGGAATGCAGAACTGGAATTTAGGAAGTACAAGGCCTACAGAAAGGATAGACAGGATAGGAAGGGAGGAGTGGTTATGCTATTAGTTAAGAAACACATAAAATCCAAGGAAATGAAGCCAGTCGACATCGCTGGACAGTGCAGTGTAGAGTCAGTTTGGTGTGACATAAGCATTGGGAGATCAAAATTGAGAGTAGGAGTGTGCTATAGGCCTAATGACTCTGATGAGTATAATAAGAAACTGTACAGGGAAATAAAGTGGGCCAGTACATCAGAGAGTCTTATAATGGGGGATTTTAATTTCCCAGATATTGACTGGAATTTGTGGGTTGGTCACTCACACACTAGAAAGGCTTTTGTGGATTTATTGGATGATTGTTTTCTACATCAGCATGTTCGGGAGGCAACTAGAGGGAGTAATACTCTTGATTTGATTATCAGTAGTGATTCTTCATGCATAAAGAATCTGCAGATAAAGGAACCACTAGGTGGCAGTGATCACAGTGTGCTGAAGTGGGATTTACTCAAAGAGGTAACTACCATAAGGGATAAAGGGAAGGGTTATTGCTTTCGTAAAGGCGACTACGATGGTCTGAGACAGTATTTATATTCTATACAGTGGGACCAACTGATGATGTTACCAACAGCAAATTCAAAATGGGAAGCATTCAAAGAACGTATCTTGGAGGCTACTAGGCTTTACATATCAACTAAAAAATATTGTTCACGGTTTAGGCCTAAATAAGCTGGTATTTAGGCCTAATTAAGACCAGATATAAGCTGGTCTCTAACCAAGTCACAAAGGATATTAGGCAGGCAAAGGCAGATTATGTGAAATCTTTGGCAAAGGATGCAAAAAAAAAAAAAAACAGCAAAGAGTCCTTTATCTATGTAAACTCTAGAAACTAATCATATTGGTCCACTGGATATTGATGATTCAACTGTTGATGATTCTGTTCAGGTGGCTAACAAACTAAATGAGTATTTTTCATCTACATTCACCTGAGGAGTTATTCAGGGAAGGGAATACCACAGGTGAGTTAAACTCTGGTAGTGAGCTAGATGATTTTGTAATCACTCAAAGGAAAGTGGAGGAGAAATTGTTGAAGATAAACATAAAAAAGGCACCAAGGATTGAATGGGATCTATCCAATTATATTAAAGGAGGCAGCAAAGGAAGTAAGCAAACCCTAAGCCATAATTATGACAGCCTCTTTGGACTGAGGGGAGGTACCAATGGACTGAAGATGTGCAAATATGACCTCAATTCACAAAGGAGGATCAAAGGGCGACACAAGTAATTATTGACCTGTTAGTTTAACTTCTGTTCAAGGAAAATTAATGGCGGCACTGAGACTTCAGTTATAGCTCAGACCCAGCATACTTTTGTTAAGGGAAAAGTCTTGCCTGAACAATTTTATTGGATACTATGATGTGGTTACAAAGGAACTGGATGCAGACAATAATTTTGATATCACATATTTGGATCTTAGAAAGGCTTTTGATACTGTTGCAAGTGGAAGACTGCTGAACAAATTGGAGTAGTGTGGCATTGGAGGCAAATTGCTGCTATGGATAAAGGGATGGTTGAATGGGAGAAGACAGAGAGTGGTAATCAATGGACACTGCTCATCGTGGACTAATTTTATTAGTGGAATCCCTCAGGGTTCAGTGTTGGGTCCATTGTTGTTTTCTGTATTAAAAAAATAAATTTTTTTTTTGTTAGTTGTTTAGTTTGTTTGTTAGTTAATGCACCTCCCAAAGTTTTTTCACTTTACTCTGATCCAAGCCCGAGGCGGGATGCGAACCCCTGACCTTTGGGTTGCCAGCAGGCACTTTACCCACCTGGCTAGCCCGGTCGGCGTATTTATAAATGATATTGATGATGTTATATCAAGCTTAATGTACAAGTTTGCAGACGATACGAAAGTTGGCAGGGTTGTTAACGACACAAGTGACAGTACGCTGCTGCAACAGGATCTAGAAAAGTTGAGCAGGTGGGCTGAGAGGTGGCAAATGAAGTTTAACATTGACAAATGTAAAATACTACATATAGGAAACAGCAACCCCAGAGTAACGTATGAACTGTGTGGTACTACACTGACAGTGGTAGAGAACGAAAAGGACCTGGGGGCCATTGTGCAGGCAGATATGAAGTTTTCTGAGCAGTGCAGACTGTCTGCAAGAGTAGCTCATGGTGTCTTGTCAATGATATACAGGAATTTTTCTAGCAGGGATAAGGTGGTGATTATCCTCTTGTATAAGGCAATGGTCAGACCACACCTTGAGTACTGTATACAGGTCTGGAGGCCTCATTTTAAGAAGGATGTACAGCAGTTGGAACGAGTACAGAGAAGGGCAACAAGATTAGTGAATGGAACAATGGGTTGCTCCTACGAAGAAAGGTTAAAGTTTTGCCAATTTCAGTGTCTGGAGACTAGGCATCTGTGAGGTGATCTGATTGAGGTGTACAAAGCCTCGAATATTTTGAGCATGCTCAATGCTGATGGGATTCTTCCTCTTGCTCAGAATAATCATGAAGTAATCATTAATCCCGAAGAAGTCATAGATCTCGGAGAAAAAAAAAGGCGTTTTAATATAAATATATAACTAGTTTGCATTTATAATACCCACTTAGTAATTTGATGAGTATAAAAGGCATTTTTTTTTTTGTGTCCGAATACAAATGTATAGTTTTACGTTGGTTTTCCCTGCTTTCGTGAAGAGTATAAAATGTTTATTTATTTTTTTTATTGTAGATCCTGTGAAGACATTTATTTTGTTATTTTATTTATCTAAGTCCAATTTATTTTTAAAGCTAAATAAAAAGACATGCTCAAAAAAAAAGTAAAGGGATAATGATCGGGGGAGGGGGGAATATCTGTAAAATTTGTAAATTTAAGGACTAGTAAAAACCTATATACATTTAATATATAGGTTTTTATATATTTATATATATAACTATATATATATAAACCTATATGTATAACCAGCCTGAGGTTAGCAGTAAATAGAAGTCAAGAAGACACAGTGATGTCACTCGGCGTCATACACGTTTGTTAATCAACTGTTAAAGTCGAAGATGGTGGTGAAGATGGTACTTGAGCTAAAAATATGGTGGTAGTGACGATGGTGGTGGTATCACGAGATGGCAATGATAGAGGTGCTGGTCTGGACTGGAGGTAGAGCCTGAATAGGAGTAGTTCCTGAAATTGAGGCACTACTGATAATTTGTCCACGTCTGGCAAAGGCTACATGTGCAAAATCTTGCAGAAGATGAAATTTTTCTTTGGAGTCCAAGATAGAAGACTCATTGCCTGGGGAGAATGGTTGACACAGAGTAGACAGGGGCTGACGGAGGCCCAAGTAACATGGACAGGTGAAAAGAACACGCTTCCAGTCTTCTGGGCTGCCACAGTTACAGAGGGGTGAATCAGACAGGTTAAACATAGCAAGTTTAGCACGAAGGGAACCATGACCAGTTAGAAGAAAAAGAGTGCGGAGACTCGGACTGAACCATTTTAGAACAGGCTTTTGTTAGGCAAGGGACACAGATGGAATAAAAACTTTCTTGTGACCATACCTTTTGAAGAAGAAGACCACCGATCTTGCCAGTGTTGAACCAGATGGTTCCAGCAACGAGTTTTTTTCTGTTTTAGGATCGCAGTGGATATTAATAGTGAAGTCTAAAAAAGTCAACTGGAATGGCATGTCTAAGGTAACAGCGAAAACCTCGATAAGCGATTTGGCGATCTAGAGGTAAGCAACCGTTTAAAACCTGGAGCGCAGCTGTCGAGACAGTGCGACAGGTACGACTCATCATTAAGAGCATACGTCTTTGGATAAAGGAGAGTTTCTTTTGGATGGTAATCTTGGCATGGCGCATTATCCTGCTAGCCGACTGGACTAGCCAGGTGGGTAAGGTGCCTGCCTGCCTGCCTGCCTGGCAACCCAAAGGTCGCGGCTTCGAATCCCGCCTCGGGCTTAGATCAGAGTAAAAAATGCAAAAACCTTGGGAGGTGTAATATGGCCACAGAAGACGATGCGCCAACAACTAATAAAAAAAAATATATAAATAAAATAAAATAATAAATAAATAAATAAATAAAACAAAAAAAATAATAATTTAATCGTGCATTCAGGTGAGAGAACAACAACAACGACAAAAAAAAAAAAAACAGAAAAAAAAAACAAAAAACAACCCGAGTGCCAGCAAAAAATAAAATAAAATAATAATAAATAAGTAAATAAATATAATCCCGCACTCAGGAAAGAGGTATAATAATAATAATAATAACCTCGATCCGAGTGCCAGCTAAGAAAAGGTATAGTAAGACTTACTTTTTTTTTTTTTTTTTATGAAAATCCCAAACACGAAAGGTATCAAAACCTATAGTACTTAGTACCGTGCATGGGTTGAAGGAGAAATATGGGGGGAGGGGGATACCGGAAACTTTGCTCTAGAGACTAAACATGGGTTTCACCACTTCAAGCCTCCAATAAGCAAAGTGGTGGTATTTCACCGGTCGATGAAAGTCATCTACCACCAGAAAGCAGACGTGACCAGCATAGACATCTGTCTATGCTTTGTGAAGACAGACTTTGCAAATTTCTGCAAGGCATTAAACTTTTCTCTGCTTTGAAGGTAGAGGTGCTCATTGCCTAAACCCAATTGGTGAATTAACTATTTTAGTTGCATTGTACATAAATCAAACAGTCGTATAATACATGAGACCAAGACTCTTCACGCGAACAGAGGAAGTTTGAATCTGCCGCTAACCCAAAATAACATAATTTTAAATTAAAGGAACCATGGCCAGTTAAAAAATAAGCAGTTTTCATCTCTGGATAAAACTATACATTAATCTTTTTATCCAAGGCAAATGATACCCTTAGTATGAAGAGCCTGGTAACCACTCTTGTATCACTTACTTATTTTCTCTGTCAGATTTCCATCAACTGGTTCATAAATTTCTTTTTAGCCTTACCACATTCAATTGTAGAATCACTTTTTTAATCGCATCAAATCTAAAGAAACACCCTTTCTTAAATAATAACAAAAGGCTATATAAGCCACATACAAATCAAGAGGCTGGAAGCCCGTCAGAACTTGAATCTCTGTATGGAGACAATAGATACTATTTTACTATTATCAATAGACAATAGATACTATTTTCTATTTGAATTTTACATTCAAGAATTTTGTGTACCAAACATTAGCGCCATATACGCTATGGGTAGAAAGACAGCCTCGTAATAAAGTACCAAGGCTCTCTTTCTTAAACCCCAATAAGTTCTTGCAATTCGAACAATGGAAGAGGAAAATTTTTTAATCTTTTTGCTTAAATATTGTAAATGCGACATAAAAGTCAAATAATTATCAATAACTAAACCCAAATATTTAGTATAAGTAACCACAGGGATACGTTTATCATCCAATTTTACTACAGGTCTTTCAATACCTAGTTTTCCTTTAACCAACATCATGACTGTTTTCTTATTTGAAATCTTAAGTTTATGTTCTTCAGACCACCCAAATAAACTGTTCATGACCTGCGAAGCAGTCTCTTATAATTCTCGCCTGGACCTACCAGGAACACAGACCACCAGATCATCAGCATATGCAATTTTATGACAATTAATAATATTGTCTTCTGCTACCATAAATTATTTTTTTTTTTTTACCATAAATTCAGCACAAGGTTCCAGAACGTGGGGCCCAGGACAGAGTACTGGGGACCCCCACGACTAACGAGTTTAGAATAAACCATATGCTGGGACCTGATAACTATTTATCTACCAGTGAGATAACTGGCCATGGCTCTATACAAAAGATCTGGGCATTCTACTTGTCTTAAGGAACAAAGTATGCTATCAGTCCACACAGTATCGAAGGCGCCCTCGAAATCGATGTATAGCACGAGAACATACTTGCTAGATGATTGATTAACATAATCTACTAAATCCTTTATAGCATCCTCAGCTAAAAGAACACTTTTTTAAAAAAAAAACATACTGAAATTGCAGCTGAACTCCTTTTTGAAATAACCAGTCAGTCAACCTGCATAATAATAATCTTTCATAAATTTTTGCTATGTTAGACAATAAGGAAATTTACCTATAACCCCGAGGGTCAGTAGGCTCTCTGCCCGGCTTTGACAATAATTTCACCAAGGCAACCTTCCAAAATCCTGGAAAAACACCAGCAATATAATACTGTATTTATTAAAGATATTTAATAATAAATGTGGGTAAACATCTAGAAACTTAATAATAACATTATTCTCTATTAAGTCCAAACCAGGTGTTTTGTGTATGTTGATATACTGACAAACCTGTTTCATATCTGACTCAGTAAATAGCAAATGATCTGCAGGACCTTTATAATTACTGTTCAACCTTATTTCTGCCAGTTTTTTTATTGTCTTCAGCCTGAACATCCTCAGGAAAAAGATGGTCAGATATTAACTGAACAGTCGACAACCAATACTTCGTTTCACATTCCCCGTTTCACCGCGGACATCAAATAACTGAATTGTAATTTGTCAGTCACTAATTTATATACGAGGCCCAGGGGTCAGTATTTCCAACCCCCTGAATCAAGTTCCTCCAAGAATCTAATTTACTTTCAATAATGGCTTTCTGGTATTGCCTCCTTTTATTCCTGTAAACCTCCTTAACATACAATGATTTTACCACGCCCCAAGACCTATGTCTCTGAAATTGTCTCCTTGCGGGAAACATTTCTGTTCTCAATCGTGTTAAATCCTTATTCCACCAGGACACAACCTTACGAATCTTTCTTCTCTTCCTAGTAGAATAACTCGATGCTCTTAACAGCATATTAAGAAGTAGCAGTGCAATCAATGCACTGCTACTTCTAAAGTCCTGAGAATTAATGTCTGTATTAAGAGAATCTAAAAATTTATTCCAATTAATTGACTTATAACTAAGTCTCAGTCTTTCTAACAAAGATTAATCAACAGCACTCTTATCACAATCTAGTTTCAACTTAAACACTATTGATCTATGATCACTTGTAGTATATTCAGAAATAACTTTCCAATGGCACAATCTGTATGATAGCTTATAAGAGGCCAGCGTAACATCAATATTTGACTGGCCATGTAAGTTATCAAAGGTGTATAATTCACCACCTACATTAACTTTGCAGTTGCATCCATAGTTATGAGAATACTGTCTACTCCTACAATTGACATTAGTGCATCCAAATACTGTAAAGATTCTTTAATGTTTTCATAAGGAGAACAGTAAATGGATACTACATAAAATGGTAAAACTGTGTAACGATGTGCACACAGGTAGCATTCTATGTGCTAAAACCAATCACAAAAGCAACATTTAAGCTATTATTTAAAATTACAATTGCAGTTTTTTGGCTTTATACTTTTGTTGTGCACTACCCAGCTTCCTACAGGAAATCCAACTACTCTATGCTGACCAGAAATCAGCATAGAGTAAGGCTCCTGAAGGTATATAATATCAACGTTTTCATCATGGGATACAACCTTTAATTGATCTAGGACATAGTGAGACCTTTGACCATTCAGCTGTAGTACCTTCAAATACGAACTATCATTGCCATTATTTAAATCTCTACCATCATTCAAAATTCTAAAATTATCCATCATCCTCTCTCGCCCTTGCTAAATCCAACGCCCTCCTGCATTCAGGGCAACTGACATCTCTCACTGAATGGTCAAAAGCTCGCGAACAGAGGAAGTTTCTTTTACAGTTCACACAATAAGATAATGCTTGTCTTATTAAGATAAAGGCTTGTCTTTCTGTTTACAATCTGAAAACAGATGCCACCCCCCCTCAGCACAGTGACCACATGACACAGTCTTGTGTGTGCACATGCTTAAAGGATGGCCTTATCCTAAACATTTAAAACATTTTAACACTATAATAAATCTTCTAAATTTATGGGAATTGTATCCCAAAAACATTCTGTCAGTTTCTCAAAATGCTTAATAATTTCGGTGTCACATCCACAACTCAGTTAGACAACTTTGACTTATTCCCAGTGCTAAAGCGGAAAGTTATTCCCTGCTGCACCTCTACTTCATCAATACCATATTCTTTAAATTTTTTATTATACATATCCTTTACAAAGTCTTCCTTGGTGAAATCCTTGTCAATGTCATAAATCAGTATCGTAGGATTGTTCAACTTGGGCTTATCATATTTAATCCCTTTAGTAACAAGAGATTCAGATGTTATTATTTTCTCCAAATCTTCACTT
This sequence comes from Mastigoproctus giganteus, assembly GCF_048544385.1. Taxonomy (NCBI): domain Eukaryota; kingdom Metazoa; phylum Arthropoda; class Arachnida; order Uropygi; family Thelyphonidae; genus Mastigoproctus; species Mastigoproctus giganteus. Next base: position 267,005,117 of record NC_143575.1, on the reverse strand, counting down.
TTTTTCAGTTTCTACAATCACACTCTTATTCCTAATTGTGCGCAAATTGCGAATTTTAATGTCTGTAAAATCTTGTTTGAAAACATTTACAATTTCCTTCACTTCTTGGCTAGAAGTCAATTCTGCTCCTTCTCCTGTCGTTATCATTACCTTATTCTGTTGACTATTCCTTAGAGTTCCTTCCCCCCCTATCTTTATATCATTTTCAACAGCTTGAACCCAATGGCTACGTATTCTGCCATTGCTTACCTCTACATCTTCGTAATTTTGAAACCCTTTTACCTTGCCTGCATAAGTTTGTTGTTTCTCACTTCCTCCTGTGGAGAATGGCTGTTCCATAATTATATCATCAAATAAATCAGCTCTTAGTTGTAATTCTTCTAGCTTATAGGTATATTTGGGTCTAACGGCTCCTGGGATTTCTCCCATCTCCGCGTATGTACACTGTATCGGACAAGCCAGGGTTTTAAAAGTATACGGGTCATGTGGTATATAGCATGTTGTGCCCTTCGTTCATCTGTCCTGTTAGCTGCCGGGCTCCTAATGGGACTCGACGTTACCATACCTCTCCACGGGGAGGCCGGCCGGGTGTTACCCATATAATACTCTGGCAGGTCCTGCCACCTGCTTTCCTGGGATTTCAGTGGCTAGAACCTAAAAAAAAAAAAAAGGTGCTCGCGATTAGTGATTAGCGTTTGTTAGAATAATTTAGAAGAAGCTTGCGAGGGGCTATACGCTGAAATAATATTTTCTATATGCCTAAATGGGTCGGGCAAGAAATTTTGATGTAGTTAAATTTCGACGCGTAGGGCTGAAAACGCTGTGACAGTCAACAGTAAAGGGGTGGGATGATTGAAGACTGGAGGGAAGAAAAGGAAATAAGGGGCCAATAGAGAGGATGATCCCGCGATTGCAGTGGAGCAGGCTCGTGCCCCACTAGAGGGAAGAAATTTGGGGAAGGCGAGGAGTGGGGGAGGGGGTTAAGCCCCCTCTCCCCACAGGAGGGGAAAGAAAGCACCGTTCAAGAGAGAAACAGTGTATGATGTTTAGGTATGTGGTATGTTGAGGGTCTAGCAGCTCCTGGGATTTCTCTCATCTCCGCGGTGTTCTCTGTATCGAGTGACAGTACCCTGTCAAGCCAGAGATTTAAAGTGTGTGGATCGTGTATAGTGTAGTCTGTTCATCTGGCTTATTGGCCATCGGGTTCCTGATGGGACTCGACGTTGCCCATACCGTGCCACGAGGAGGCTAGCCCAGGTGTTACCAGTAAGGAATCAGTACTCTGGCAGGTTCTGCCACCTACTTTCCTCAGATTTCAGTGGCCAGGACCTAAAAAAAAATTGCTTTAATCGCTGTTGATGCTTTTGTTTGGTCATAGAGATATTCTTTAAGAGCGAGAAGGGATTGTACGCTGGATGAGTTAGAATAATTTAGATCCTCGAGCATCGATGAGCCATGGTCGCCCAACACCTCGCCGGCAGTTCGTGGGTTTTCTCTCCTCGGACCACTTTGGGTAGGTACTAACCACGGCTGACCGTGAGCATCCCACCAGCCGTGCCGTTTCAGAAATGCTCTGACCCAGTCGTCTGGCCATTACAATTTGGCCTTTGTCAAACTCGCTTAAGTCCGCTGCCTCTCCCATCTGAAGAACAAGAGTAACACTGATTAACGGAGCTCAGTATCAGGTGTTTTTTATATCGTGTCCCGACCCGCGCACGCGCCGTCGTTCAGCTGCAGTTGCTTCGATTTGCATAACGACTCGCTGGTCATAATGTTTTGGCTCATCGGTATATATCGAGCATGGTTCACTGCTGTCAGACCTGTTTAGCTGTTAGAGGGGATCATCCGCCATACTGGTGTCATTAACCATATTTTCGCGCATCTTGTATCGACTTCTGTAATATGATCTTTTTGTAATTCTTATACAACCCTTATAAATGTCCCTTTACATCTGTTCGATGTCTCTCGCTGTCTCCTCATTTCTTCGTTATTCTACAGTACACCACCATACCAAATTTTTTCCAGTGCCATCGCAAGCTGCACCACGTTTTTTTCATGTTCTGTTAAATTTTCAGAGCGGTGTATAAGAATCTTTATAAAGTTTCGGTTGTATTGTATTTTATTTTTTAATGAAACATAAATATATATTTATACGTTTCGTCAGTAGTTAAAAGATTTGTTTCATTACAATGATCCACACTGGGTGGTATTAAGTACTATATTATTATTATTGCTCTTATATTATTTCTCCCTAATTGCGGTTCCACCTCGTGACGGGTATTGCTACCAAATACACAGGGTGGTTGTTGTTATGTCTGGTGTTACTGTTGGTCGAGGAACACTCTGACTATTCTACAGGTGTTCAGGATTGCGACTTTCTGGAGTTCCTTGTAGGTAGTGTTCGCTGGGAGACCAATTGCTGCAAGGCTGTTATTTAGGGTTTTTGGCACCATACCTGTGGTTGACATGATGATCGGGATGGTCGTTACTTGTTGCATATATACCACATCTCTTTGATCTCCTGTCTTCGGTTCGTGTACGTCCTGATTTTTTCCCCATCGGTTTTCTGCAGGTTGCCAGTGTTGGGTACCGCTATGTCAATTAGATAGGTAGCCTGTTCCTTTTGTCCAGAAGGGTTATGTCCAGTTTGTTGTGCGGGATTGTCTTATCTGTTATTATGGCACGATCTCAGGGTTCGTACTTGTAGTACGGCACACTTTCTTCGATCAAATGGTATTTTCTTGCTAGCTTCTGATAATTATCCTGGCTACCTGGTCGTGTCTATGAGTGTACTCAGTCTGTACCCAGACTGAGTACATTCATAGATGTGTTGGATCGTTTCTGAGGCCAGACGGCATCGGACACTCCGGGCTCCTTGGCAATGTATTTTCTATAGTTTCTGGTGTTGATTACCTGGTCTTGGATGGCGACCATGAATCCTTCAATCTCAGGGAAGAGCGTCCCGCTCGTGAGCCATGCATTGGAAGCAACTTTATCTATGTGAGCTTGATAGAGATCATTGTAGTGTCTTCTCTGCCCATTTTTCTAGCTTCGTTTGTACCTCCTGGTTGGGAGGGGACTCCTCACTTAGGTTGGGTACGGTATACCGCTTGTCTATCTTCCTAATGGCCTGGTGGAGTGCTGCTGGGTGTTTCTGGAAGTAATCCTTCAGGTTAGCAATCGCTGTTTTCTGCTGCTCAATGAGGTCTATCAGGCACCTTCCTCCTTCTTTTCGAGAAATTGTCAGTCTCTCCACGGCTCTTGGTCATCATTTTCCTTGTCTTTCTCATGTTATCCTCCAGCTCGGTGTTAGTCCAATCTATGACCTTGAAGGAGTATATTAGCACTGGGACTGCATAGGTGTTTATGACTTAAACTGTGTTCCCTCCGTTCAGCTTTGCTTTCAGCATGCTTTTGAGTCTCTGATGATATTTTTCGGTCAGGCAGACCTTAATTTCCTTGTGCTGTAACTGCTGAGCCTGCAGCATCCCCAAGTATTTGTAGGCCTCTCCCTCTGCCATGGCTTCGATCTCTTTACCAGTCTGCAGCTGGTAGTTTCGGTTGTCTAATTTTCCCTGGTGCAATCCGTGGGTCTTGCATTTGTCTACCAAATTCCATCCTAATATCACTGATGAATTCTTCGGTGTTCCGGAGCAGTTGCTTCTCGGTTCCCGCATAGAGCTTGATGTTTGCCATGTACATCAAGGTGGGTGAGGGTGTAATGGTTCTTCCTTTCTTCTTTGAGGTTATATCCGTACTTGCTACTGTTGCGCATGGTAGATAGCGGGTTAAGTGCTAGACAGAACCATAATGGGCTCAGGGAATTTCTCTGAAAGATTCCTCCCCTGATGGAGATTGGCTTGGTTGCGATGTTTTCGACCTTAATGGTGGTACTCCATTTAGCCATCGTTTCTCCTAGGAAGTTTGTCACTATCGGATTGACTTTATAGATGTTCAGCGCCTCTATTAGCCAGGTATGAGGCACGGAGTCGAAGGCCTTGCGGTAATCGATGTAAGCTGTATACATGTTGGGGCACTTCTTATAGGCTTTCTCTATAACCGCAGCATCTATGATTAATTGCTCCTTGCATCCTTTGCTCAGCCGCTTGCATCCTTTCTGCTGTTCAGCTATTATGTTCTGGCTCTCCAAGTGGTCTGATATCTTCCTGGTTATGCAGCTGGTCAGGATCTTGTACATTGTTGGGAGGCAGGTGATTGCCCTGTATTTCGTCGGTTTGTTGTATCTTCGTCTTTAGGTTTCAGATATGTGATTCCTTGAGTGAGAAACTTCAGAATTGTCTCTGGATGCCTTATCATTCAGGTGAACTGCTCTGCCAGGTGCTTGTCGCAATTGTCATGAGCCATGCATTGTGTGCTCACTTGCACACACAAGCAGCTTGTGTGTGCAAGTGAGCTTCTTGTGCCAGTAGTTGTGGATGTTGTCTATTCCTGGAGTTTGCCAGTTGGGAGAGTTCTTGATTGTTTGTTTTACTTCTTCTTCTTCTTCTGCTTTTTATTATTATTATTATTATTATTAGCCATATGGTACAAGGAAGCCTGAGGCTTATGCTGTTCCAGACAAAAAAACTTTCTGAGTTACCCTGAGAGAGAGAGAGAGAGAGAGAGAGAGAGAGAGAGAGAGAGAGAGAGAGAGAGAGAGAGAGAGAGGAATCACCAAGAAGAGAAGAATGATGAAATTCAGCTCAGGACCCTGGGTATGCCAAGCCCATACTCACCAGATACAAGCCCCTGGGGATTAGGTTCCGACCTTTCGTGTTCGGAATTTTCATGGAAAAATGAAATAAAATAAAATAAAACACTTTCGAGAATTTTTGTAGGATATTCATAGCATGTGTGCCATACTTTCAGGATGGAAGACTGCTTAAAATGTTTTATTAACATTTTCCCAAAAATTACTCACTCAGCACTGTTTAATAAGAGAATCAAATATTTATTCAGTATTATTTGGTTACAAATAAACATTTCCAAGACAGATTTACTGCTGCAACAACACTTTCAGATAATATTAGCCATATATGAAAGTGTTGTTGCAGCAGTAAATCTGTCTTGGAAATGTTTATTTGTAACCAAATAATACTTGAATAAATACTGAACGTCTGAAATAATAAATTAGTTCATTGAGCAATGTTTATGTCAATATACGTTTTTGTATGAATTTCCTATGTGTTTGAAGACTTGACAGTTGTGAAAATGATTTTCTACAATGCCCACAAATGGCATAATTTTGGTTTGAATTCCTTTATGCGTTTGAAGATCTGACAACCGTGCAGATGATTTTCTACATTGTTCACGTGTACATACTTTAGCTTTGGCAGATGTCCTTCTGTTGTTTTGAAGTTTTCGAAAATGTAATATCTTCTTACGCAATTTAAATTGAAAATGTTTTTCGCATGTGTGAATCATTTTGTGTTGAATAAGATCTGATAACTGCGAAAATAGCTTACCACAAGTTTGACACTTAAAAGTGCTGCTAATAGTGTGAATTCTTCTGTGTTTGAAGAGTTGATAACTGTGAAAACGACATCCTGCAGTGTCCACATTTAAAAGGGACCCCCATTTGTATGCGTTCTGAGATCTACTGAAAGATGTGATGCGATTTCTCTTGCTTATCTGAAAATAAGAATGGAATTATTCTCAGTAACCTCTAAAAACATGAAAAGTTATTTTGTAAATTAAAGCAAAATTTTGCTTGTTTAGAAAAAGTAGTGAGGCTATCCCAAATTTCATTAAAACTGGACGCTTTGAAATGCAGCAATTAATATTTCTTTGTCCATCCATCCATATATAATACCTCCACTCTCAACCGATAGGTTTTCTGAAATTTTACATTTAGATCTTATGAAGCTACTCGTCGAGTGTCCCAAATTCCATTAAATCGGACTAATACAAATCTGGCAATTATTATTTCTTTGTCCGTCGGTTCACATGTAATAACTCAACTTTCAGTTGATTGATTTTCGTGAAATTTTATATTTGGCTCTTTTAGAACATTTCGTCGAGCTTTTCCAAATTTAATTAAAATCGGACCAATAGAAATCCGGAAATTATTATTTCTTTTTATTATTATTATTTTTTTCATAATATATCACATATTATGAAACTGTCCAAGAAGCACTAAATACTGTTGGTTGCTTTTCGCTGGTTGGGAGGAATGAATTTGAACATTTTAAAAGGACCAAAATATAATTTTTCATGAAAATTCGCTATATTAGGCACAAAAAAACCACGACAATTACGCGTCTAAACACCAACTAAAGGGTAAATGACACTTTGTACCCACCATGGTTTTTCTTGATGGGAAATATCAGTTTGGATAACTGCATTGCTTTAGAAGGATCACTGTGCGCATAAACGTGACGTTCCATAACCATATCAGATCTGAAAATGAGCATGGAATAACAATGCTAAGATAATTTATCAATATTTAGATATTAACACCACCTTTTCATTGCTGTTTATCAATTATCCCTGAGGAGGACATCTCAGAACTAAATGACCTTCACTTAATGTAGATTGGCGAATCGCCGATTAGCGTGCCATCGTTGGCAGGACTCCCGATCTATATTAAAAAAGGGGGGGGGAAGCATGTGGAATTTATTTCCGTTCCTAGAAACAGCACCATAATTTAAATACGAGTAGTTTAAGCTAACCAACACTTTCTATCCGGTTTTGTTGTACTGGAAAGAAATTATTATTATTATTAGCCATATGGTGCAAGGAAGCCTCAGGCTTTTGCTGCACCAGCCAAAAAAAATTCTGAGTTACCCTGAGAGAGAGAAGTAGAAGGGAATCACTAAAAAAGAGAAGATTTTGACGATGATATCCAGCTCAGGACACTGGTGTGCCAAGCCCATACATACCGGCGCCTCCGTAGCCAGGTGGGAAGGAGCAGCAGTGCGTAGCACACGCTTCTTGATTAGACCGGGGTTCAAGCCTGTCACCACCAAATACAGAGGATGCGGAAAGGTCAGGGAATAACCACCGCATATCCCCCGGAGCAATATGGCCTTAGTTGCTAATGCTCCTGAAAACCAAATAACAAACAAACCATACATACCAGATGTGAGCCCCTGGGATAAGTTGCTGAAAACAGTTTGAAATTCAGTACAAAATGTAGCTTACCGATAGTGGCGTGTTTAGATCAGGATTCCTTAGGCGCTATGGGATTTGCAGGCACACCGCTTAAAACTTATGTGTAGCAGCAGTAGTAGCATGTGATGTAAGAAAGCAAATGTATGAGCTTATGCAGCATCAGCCAAAAAAAACACCATTACCTCCAAAAACCTGTCCAGTTCCTCCTTAAATTTATTCAACCTATCAACTTCCACAACGACAGATGGAAGTTTGTTCCAGCAATTAACCACCCGCTGGCTAAAGGCAAATTTCCGCACATCTAATCTACATCTGTCTTTTCTTAATTTGAATTTATGCCCCCTTAGGTTCGTAATCTGAACAAGTGGAAGGATCCCATCAGAATTCAGCGTGCTCAACCCATTCAAGGCCTTATACACCTCAATCAGATCACCGCGCAGGTGCCTAGTCTCCAGCCCCTGCAATTTGCAGAACTTAAGCCTCTCTTGGTAAGAGGATCCCTTCATTCCTCTCACCAATCTTGTTACCCTTCTCCGTACACGCTCAAGTAAATCTACATCCTTCCTAAAATGAGGCCTCCAGACCTGTACGCAGTACTCAAGGCGTGGCCTGACCATTGCCTTATACAGAGGGATAATCACTCCTTTACCCTGCTAGCAAAATTCCTATATATCATTGACAAAACCCCATGACCTGCCTTGGTAGCCTATCTGCATTGCTCAGAAAACTTCATATCTGCCTGCACAATTACTCCCAGGTCTTTTCCATTTTCTACCACCTTAAGTGTAGTACCACACAGTTGGTACGTTTCTCTGGGGTTACTTCTACCCATATGCAGTACTTTGCATTTGTCAAGGTTAAACTTCAGTTGCCACTTCTTAGCCCATCTGCCCAAATTATCTAGATCCTGTTGCAGTAGCACACTGCCATTACTGTCATTAACAACCCTGCCAACCTTTGTATCATCTGCAAACTTCGACACTAAGCCTGATATACCTTCATTAATATCATTGATAAATATACAAAACAACACTGGACCCAACACCGAGCCCTGTGGGACTCCACTAATAACATTAGTCCAAGAAGAGCAGCACCCAGTGATTACCACCCTCTGTCTTCTCCCACTTAACCGTCCTTTTATCCATTGTAGCAACTTACCCTTAATACCATTCTGCTCCAATTTGTACAATAGTCTTCCACGCGCAACAGTGTCAAAAGCTTTCCTGAAATCCAAATATATAATATCAAAATTATTTTTTGCATCCAGTTCCTTTGTAACCTCATCATAATATCCTATCAAATTTGTCAGACAAGACTTTCCCTTAACAAACCCATGCTGTGTCTGAATTATTGCTGCAGTCTTTTCTAGATGATCTTGCAATGTATCTTTAACCAGCGACTCCATTATTTTACCCGGAACAGAAGTTAAACTAACTGGTCTGTAATTACTCGTGTCACCCTTCGATCCCCCTTTGTGAATTGGGGATACATTTGCACATTTCCAGTCCGTGGGAACCTCCCCTGAGTCCAAAGATGCTCTCATAATTATGGCTAAGGGTTTGCTTAGTTGCTTTGCAGCCTCCTTTAATATAACTGAATAGATCCCATCCACCCCAGGTGCTTTTCTTACGTTTAACTTCAACAGTTTCTCTTCCACTTTGCTCTCAGTTATTACAAAATCATTAAGTATCCTGCTACAATTTGATAACCTTCTGCCATTTTCAAACCTTAATAATTCCTCATGTGTGAATGTTGATGCAAAATACTCATTCAGTTTGTTTGCTATCTGAGCAGGATCATGAACAGTCGAACCATCGATGTCAAGTGGACCAATCAGATTCACCCCTTCCTTTTAGAGTTTATATAAGTAAAGAAATCCTTGCTGTTTTTCTTAGCATCTTTTGCCAAGGATTTCTCGTAATCTGCCTTCGCCTGCCTAACCTCCTTTGTAACTTGGCTACAGATCAACTTGTAGCTATCATAGGCTTCTGTGTCACGTGTTAATTTGTATGCATCCCATGCATTTTTCTTCTCTGTTACGAGTCTCATTAGTTCATTTGACAACCATTTAGGCCTAAACCTTGAACAATATTTCTTAATAGGTATGAAACTTTTAGTAGCATCCACGATTAATTCCTTGAATGCTTCCCACTTAGAATTTACTGTTGGTAACATCATCAGTTGATTCCACTGTACAGAATTTAAAAACTGTCGGAGACCACTGTACTCGCCTTTACGGAAGCAAAAACCCTTTCCTTTACCCCTGATGGTAATTAAATCTTTAAGTAAATCCCACGTCAGTACGCTGTGATCACTGCCACCTGGTCCTGTTCCAACCGCGGATTTTTATACCAAAATTTTACAATCAACGTGTTTATTTATTTATTTATTATTATTATATATATATATTTATTTTTTTTTATTATTTTTTTGTTACGTATACGCAGTTCAGTTCATGCTCCTTAAAGCGCCAAAGCAACTAAAGCGGTTGTTTTGAAGATATATTATTTTAAGCGGGAAGTTAATTAAATTTTATAATTAAATAAAAACATAATTTCAATTGACTGTATTATATTTAATCAACAAAAGTAATTTTTACCATGAACGTGTACCTCATGATATAAGTGAAAATACTGTTTAATTAAATATTTAATTTTTTTATATCAATAATAAAAGGGAATTCAAACAAGGTGTTAAACAAGCTGTTATCGCGAACGTGATACCAAGTATATGAAGAAATGTTAGACGTTGCTGTATTATTTTTATTTATTCGAATGTTTTTATTTAAACTTTAACAATTCATTAAGGTTTTGCTAGCCCGCAGAATAACAACACTTAAAAGAATGTTCGAAGGTAAGTCTTTCTCTCTCAGGAGAAGCATTCTCACGTAAGTAGCGTTGCTCTGGCAACAGACCGGTTCATTACGCTAATAGGTAGTGAAGTTTTGAAAATGTGTTAATCTTCCACGACCATCTTTGGTAAATCTTTATTAAACAACACTTACGAAAGCGAGGAGGAAATGATGTTGATGCTAAACGAAAACAAAGGCAGAGAGAGAGAGAGAGAGAGAGAGAGAGAGAGAGAGAGAGAGAGAGAGAGAGAGAGAGAGCTTTTTGAATAGAAAAGCTCTCTCTCTCTCCCATAATAAACTAATACATCTAAACTTTCACTACCTATTAATGGAACGAACCAGTCCGTTGCCAGAGTAACGCTTATCACGTAAAATGTCACTATGCTACTCTATTTAGGTCAGGTTTTTCACATTTTCTTTAATTTTTTAAGAAATTTCACTTAGAAATTAAAAAAATATTACTCACGGTCCGTGATACAGCATTGGTGGTCTTCAACATACATGTACAAAAGACCTTTATGGGTTTTTTTTTCACAACGTGGCTGAGTTAGTCAGTCTCAAACGTGGTATGATTTTTTTCTCTCGGAACTCGGGGTTGTTTTTTTTTTTTCGTCCAGCAAACAGAAAATGCACCACAGAACACACGCAATTTACAAAACATATTATATATAGCGCAATATAGCCTTAGTTGCTGATGGCCTAAACCCTACAATAACCAAGCAAGGCATTTCCATATGATGTATTTAAATAGATTCACACGGGAGTTATACAATTAAAACAAATATCTTTTTTTGGACCTTTTCTGGTTGACATCGTTCTTGTACGCGGATAAAACCTATATGATATTACATGAAGATCGAGTTAAATTTATTTAAATCTTGCATGCTACTTATAAATACCACTCACGGCACGACAGACCACTCATAGCACAACAAGGGCAATGAGTTTAGAGTTTACCAATACCACACTCAGCGGTGCAGTGTTTTGGGAATAACAGAAACATAAATTTCTGTTTGCTGGATGAAAAACTTGAGTTTCCGGGAGAAAAAAAAAAACATGCTACAGGCACCTGACACCGACTAACTCAGCCACGTTGTGAAAAAGACCCATACAAATACTTCATTATAAGAATTACGATTATATCAGCCCTCAGAGAATATAGAAGACAAAAAAATATCTCAAGACCTCCATTTCGAGAAGAACTGTATTAAAATATTTCGGTGGTGATGTAAGACCTGTAAGGTACCACTGAAAAAATATAGATCGATCGTTGACTGTTGGTAGAAAATAAAAATCGGTAATCCTCTTTACCTTCCGAAATATCGACAAGCTTTTCTTCAAGCAATTTTTGCAGTTTGCGCAGAGTAACTGAGAGAGAACCAGTTCGGTGTTACGCCACCCTTATTACTGTTGCTATTTTTATCTAGTAGATATGCTGGATCTCACTGGTTCTGCTTCGAAATATTTCAGACGTGTTCGTTGCCAGATCTTTCTAGCCTCTGTCTGGTTTTAGAAATATTTAATCTTTGGTTATTTTTGAAGTGATATCTTACTGTTTGTGTAAAATAATATGAAAACACGTGATACACTCTGGAAGGGATTGTTTTCACAACTATTCCGGCATCAGGGTGTGTTGGATGTGTTTCATAGCGTCCGCGTGTGTGTTCCTTCTATTGACTTCCATTCAGACGTCTGAATATTTTTCTACGGTAAGTTAGATTCTACGTGTTTTCTTCTCTCCTTTATGATTACTATTTATGCATTTGAAAAAAGATATTATTTATGGACGATCTCTTCAATCACAGTGTATTAGTACACATTGGAAAACTGTAAGAATAAAGGATATAAGGGTAATGCAAGAAAATAAGAAGACGAATTTCAAGTAAGATTTTACAGTAAAAAAAATGCATCTTATGACCTGGGAAATATGGTACTTCTTGTTTTCGTAATATACAGTGATTAAAAATTATAATATCTTGTTTAGTTAGTTGGACTGAAGAGCTTTAATTTTAATATTAAAGCATTATTAACACATGTATATGGAGTATCTATCTTTAGAAACTCACTTTACAAAGTACTAATTCTGGAAAGCTTGCTAAAATTAAATTAAAAACATGAAATTCCATTCTATTTCAACATACTCATACCGTGATATTTAGCCCTCGAAGCGTTTCTGGTTTTGTAAAGTAGCGTTTTCCATTGGGATTGACAGCTGTTGATAACTTGTTTGATAACAGCTGTTTGAGAATAGCAGCTGTTTGATACGGGAAGTAGCTATTGTGGATGGCACTATCATCAGGGAAATGGGAGATATATTTTGTAAAGAGGTGGAAAATAAGTAGATGTAGAGCAGCTATCACCTTTTAAGGGTACAAACAGTAATATCGTACATGTTGGTATTAATAGTAGCGATCTGAGGATTTACTTTACAAGTATAGGGCAACGCTGAGAAAAAGCAGCGAGTTAGGATTAAATTCGAAACTGTCTGCAATTCTGCCAAGGCACAATAGTAGGGAGTACATGAGAGCCTTGTCAATCAATTTGACTCTGGAGAGATTGTACAAGGCTCGTGGAGTGGAATTTATCTCATATTATTATAAAAAGTATTATTTTACGTAGTTTTTTTTTTTTTTTTTTTTTTTTTTTTTAATATTTATAAAAAAATTATCGGGACACATCTTTGGTGTCCCGGTCTTCAGGGCCTAATAAGTTTTGATAATTCGTGATCTGTGGTCGCTACGCCTCTGTCTCAGGCATAGACAGAGGCGTTTATACACTTCGGTCAAATCCTTCCATCCACGTGTCTAATTGCTAAGTTCTCCCAGACCATAACTTCTAAACCATTTCTTCTAGGGATAATGCTTAGTGCTCTTCACCAATCCAATTACCTTTCTTTGCACCTTCTCTAGAAGTTCTATGTCTTTCTGTACATTCCGACTCTAGACCTGGATAAAATATACCAATTATGGCCACGCCGTCGTCTCATACAGAGGTATAATGACCTCCTCTCTACCTGCAAAATTCTAATAATTTACAGACAGGACTCAGATAAACAGATAGCAGTTTAGTTTGTCTGAATATGATGTCGTGCGGCCAGCTTTGGTATGTTTTTGATTTCTTTTCTCTTGTTGCTTCTCTTTACGTTTTACTTTAAATAAAACTTCAAAATACATGTATTTCGTTGCCTTGCGTCTCAAGCAAAGTTATAAAAAAATGTGCAGAATTAATGTGACGAGGCATTCAAATATATCCAAACAAATCTTTAAAAAATTCCAACTATTATTGTTGTTACATATACGCTACAAAATATTTCGATTTTGAAAAATCAATAGAAATATTGAATTGTCTTTAAAATATTGCTATATATAGTGCTATTTCTGCCCTCAGAGCATATCAAAGACAGAAAAAAAAAATAGCTCCTTGTTCGAGAAGATCGAGTAATCAATTATATTAGCAACTAACCTGTGATTGCTTTGGTCGACTGTTAACTGTGATTAAAGCTATAGACGAACTCACTGGTACTACCTATATCAGTCCAAAATGATAAAGGTTTCTGTTTCTTAAGTGTGCAAGAATTCATGTGAGCATAAGCGATAACGAAACAAAACTATAAGTGAATCATTGCGCCATAGTACGCCCCCTTTCGTCTTTCTTTTTTAATTAGAAAACGAATTTTTTTAAATCTAATAATTTTTTCACCTTTGCGATTTTAATACGAGCATAATGGGGAAAGAAGCATCCCTGATATGCCTTTGTATAAAAATAAGAAACAGCGATTCACCGAGGTTGTTATATTTGCTTTCATTAAATATCTATTAAATATTCATATCTATTAATGCTTTTATAAGTCTTTCAGACTAGGGAACCTATATTCACTTGTATAGAAATCTGAAACTGAGATTTACTTACACACAAACATTTAATCTAAATATTCACCCCAGAGGCTTACATCTGGTGAGTATGGGTGAATATGACTAATAATAATAATAATAATTTCCCTTCTGATAACAGGTTTTCGCAACAGCGTCTCAACCAGAGCGATCACAGGTTCAGTCACAGGTCGGAATTGACTAGAGATCACAATTCAGTCACTGGTCTGAGTCGACCAGCGCAATCACAGGTTCATTATAAAGCTAAAAAATTTACTTTAAATAAAATAAGTTTTCAATAAGAATGAACCGACCAGAGAAATCACAGGTAGGAATAGACTGGAGTAATCACAAATTCATTTAACCTAAAAATTTCATTTTAGATACGATAATATATTTCGTAAGAGTGAATCGACTTGAGGAATCATAGGTTCAGTCACAGGTCGGAGTCGACATATGACTGAACCTGTATCAGTATCAGACACATCTTCAAAAGTAGTGTAAATGTATTACCAAAACCTCTTTTTTTTTTAAATGCAGTGGTGATGTGGGACCTGAAATGTTATGCTGAAGATTAGTGATCGGATGAATTATTGATTTGAACTGTTGGTTGAGGAGGTAAATCTTTAATTTTTTCTTTCTCAAGTGAATTTTTATGGTTCGCGATAAATAACTGTGTGCGAGAACCACTTCGGTGCCACGCCACTGCAGCTGTTGTTATTTTTATCTCGTAGACGCGTGGGATCTCACTGGTTCTGCTTCGAGATGTTTCCCGCGTGTTTATCTCTACCTCTTTCTTACTTTCCGCCTAGCTTTAGAAATAGTGAGTCTTTTTTTTTTTTTCACTTTATTTTGAAAGCATATATTGTTGTTTGTGTAGAGTAATATAAAAACACGTGATATACTCTCGAAGCAGTTGTTTTTTAACTGATTGTTTCTGAGTGTGTTAGATGTTTCGTAACATGTTCCACAGTGATTTTCATTCAAACGACTGAATATTTTTTATACGGTAAGTTAAATACTGTTTGTTTTATTTATTATTTATGCATTTGACAAAAACATTTATGGTGATAGCTTTAGTCACAATATGAATACATATTAAAAAAACTAAGAATAAAAGAAATAGTAAGGCAAGAAAGTAGATATAAAATATACGAATTTATTAAAACACTCTTTCAGGGGAGGAGGGGAGTAACCGTATTAATTATAATATAACTGAAGTTAAAACCAATTAAAAATTAAAACGTAATACGGTACTAATAAGATTTGGAAATTCCACGTAGAATACAGAGCGATGTCACATGGCCATGATCCAGCTGTTATTAACCTGCGTGGGCTATTTCATTACAAAAAGATAAGGGGGGGGATATTTTAGGTGTGGGTTAGCTTCACTATTATTCTCTGTCAGAAGCTATCAGGATTCAAGCCGCATGACTATTAAATACGTAGAATGTTCTTGTATTCTTTCTATTTTGTGAACTCCTTTGACCTTATGTGGGTTTTTTTTTTTTTTTTTTGGTTTTTTTAATGAAAACCCCAAACACGAGAGGTATTACAACCTATAGTATTTAGTACCGTGATTGGGTTGGAGGTTGAGAAGATGAAAGAAGATATTTGTTGACTTTAGACTTGAACTTCTGTAGACTGTCATTTCAGGAAATACGTGTGAAGGAAGGTTGTTCCAGAAAACGACAGTTAAATGAATAAACGAGGAAGATGAAAAGTTGGTTCTGTGAGTTGGAAGTTGGACAGTAAATGGATGTTGGCTGGCGGCGGCACGTGTTCGGACTGTTTTGAAAGAGAGAGCGGGAATTATAGAAGCCAATTCAGAAGAACAGTGCCAATGGAAATATCTGTAGAAAAGGCATGCAGCAGAAACAGTACGTCAATGAGACAGAGAGTGGAGAGACTGTTAGAAATGAATCATTAATTAACCTAACTGCCCTCTTCTGAATGGAATCTAGAAGCCTGAGAGAGGTTTTGGGGGCATCGCCCCAAATGTGGGAACAATATTCCATGGTAGGGCGGATTTGCGATTTGTACAGAGTGACCAGCTGTTTGGAAGAAAAGTAACGCCGAGAGCGAAAGAGAAAACCAAGTTTTTTAGATGCAGAGGAAGCAATATTTGTAATGTACTTGTGCCAAGAGAGAGTACAAGCCAGGGTAATCCTCAAAACAGATATATCATCTTGCCTAGAAATCGGAGTGTCACCAAAAATTAAGTATAGGAGCAGAAGAATCCTTTTTGCGAGATATAAGACAAGACTGAGTTTTAGAAGGATTGAAATCAACTAAATTGTATTCGAGAAGTTGAAGCTGATTGAGCAGGGCAAGGTTTCTCAAAATGGAAAGTGGTATTCAATGTGCTATCATTGGCAAAAACAATGGATAGGATTTCCAGTCAATGGAAGAAGGTCATTAATATACAAGAGGAAATGAGTAGGGAAAGAACTGAACTTTGGGGGGGGGGACCAGCATTAGTGGAGAAGTTAGAATACAGAGAGCCATCTACCATTATCCTCAGTGAGCAATCAGAGAAAAAACTGGATAACCAATTACAAAAAGCAGTTGGTAAACCATAAGATGGAAGCTTGTTTAGAAGACCTTTATGCCAGACACGATCGAAAGCCTTTGAGATGTCAAGAGCAACTGCTTGGGTTTCACCGAACTTTTCCATTGAATTTGTCCATAAATGGGTAACAAAACCCAAAATATCACCAGTGGATCGACACTGACGGAATCCACACTGGTGATCGTTGATTAGATGGAAGGTTTCTAGGTAGTTTAAGATAATTGGATGGGAGGGATTTGTCACCCTTTTTAGGAACTGGCTGGATATGAGCAAATTTCCAAGCAGAAGGAAAAACACCTTTTGGAATAAGAAAGTGAAAAAAGGGGGCAAAAACAAGAGTAAATTCAGGAGCACAGGTTTTGAAAACAAGTGGAGAAATACCATCCGGACCCGGAGCTTTCCTAGCATCAAGATTCCTCAAAATCCTTTTGAAGGAAGAATACAGGAGGCATTGAATGGAGCGTGTTGGGAATGGTGGGAGGTGTTTTACCAAGATCATTAATACATGAGTTGGAAGAAAAATGGGATGCTAGCAGGTCAGCTTTATCCTTGGCTGAAGTGACAACAGAACCATCTGGTTTGGACTGAGGTGGGAGCAGAGATGGGCAAACGATGCGGCCAATAGCTTTGGCAAGAGATCAGAATGCTCGGCTACCGTTAGGGCAAGAAGCAAGTTTTCTACTGTTAGCCTTTTCAAACTCTAGTTTGGACTGATTAATAACTGCTTTACAACTGTTGCGAGCTTTGGTGTAGGCAGAAAATGAAACTGAAGAATTAGAAACAAGCCAATTATGATATGCAACATTCTTCTCTTGAACAGCCTTAGCACTTATTGGAAAACCAAGGTTTAGATAAAGGACGAGATTTTAAAGTGGAGTGTGGAATATAGGATTCCATTCCTACAAGGGCCAAGGGACAAGGTATTCTTGTATTGATTGTAGCATCTGTAGGTTATTTATAGCCGGCAAGTGTGTGTGTGTGTGTAAGTATATATGTGTGTTGTGATGGTTGTTGTTTGCCGGCCCTGGAGTCTTAGCAGCCGGGAGGCAGGGAGCAAGCTACCTACGTCCCGACTCCCGTCCCTAGCCACGTGGAGGCGCTCCAGGAACTATCTAAATTACACTTAGTGGGATTCCAACAAGTGGAATCCCGGTTATAGTAAATAATGAATAGGGAGGATAAAGTAGGAGAAAAGAAAGTAGAAGAAGAAATGAGAGCAAAACACTCTCTCAGGAAAAGAAGAAACAGGAAAGAGGAAAACACTAGTTGGAAAATCTAACAAGCGAGAGAGCTTGAAGAGGTAAAATTTTGAAGCCTGAAGGCTTGTACATTTGAAAGAAAGATTCCCCAAGCCGGGAAGGAAGCCCAACTTGCACCGACAAGGGGAAAAAGAAAAGTCTCAAGGAAAGAACATAGGTAATGTACAAGTGGCTATTAGATAGCCACTTAAAAAAAAGAATAAATTAAGATAAATAATAAATACTTATGTCACCGATATGAAACATAGCAGTAAACATATTAACAAATTACACTGCATAAGCAGAGAGTAAAATATACAATATTTACAAAGTAATTAAAATCTTGGCTGAAAATTAGTCAACCAAGAAATTAACAGAAATAGTCATCCAGAAGAAATGTAGAAACATATATACAAAACACAAAGAGACAAACAGAACTCACCCAAGGCAAATATATGCCAAAGGCAAAACCAATAAATACTGTACAAATAAATTAGTTAACCGAATCAAAAGCAATTCTAAATTTAAATCTAAGTATAACAGATCAAAATAATAAGTTAAGTATTAAACAATAATTAATTAATATGCAGAGAAGATGTCTCTGCACAAGTAATCTAATCTATAAACATATGTACATAACCAGCAAGTGCAAAGCTGCTACCACAAGCTGCGAAAAACAAAACTTGTTTCAAATAACAAGACACGTAGAATTAACAATAATGCATAGGTAAGCATTAAAAAAAAAAAAAAAAATGGATGTCAATTGCCAACAAAGCAATTGGATCTGAGAGGGCGGGGAGAGGTCCATCCCACCCCTCAGAACCAAAACCCATTTACAACTAAAAATGCTAGACTAAGAACTATATGGTACTAGCAAAAACCCAACTGATTGCTGCTGCAATCAGGCAGGAAAGAAAAATACAACAAATAATCAGCCCCGCAGGAAAACAAAATAAAATCAAAACACAAGCAGCAAGAAAAGCAGCCAGCAGTAAGACAGGCTAGAGAGGAAAATCATCTCACTCAACCAGAACAGCCAACTGAAGGTTGGATCTGAGGGAGCAGGGAGAGGTCCATCCCACTCCTCAGAGCCAAACAGACAACGCAAGAAGAGAAAAACTGTCTCTTCAACATAATAATGAGCTAACTACACAAGTAATGTACAATATAAACATTTAAGATTAACTGCTGATTTAAAACACAATAAAATCAGTTACTCTCAATTCTGAGAGCAAACAACAAATCAAACAAAAGCACCATGATATTAACAAGATAATTACAGTATTTACAAAATACATACAATTTAACACAGAAAATCATTTCAGGCAACCCGGACAGAGTTCGAAGTGGGAGAGGGGAGGTCCATCTCTCCCACTCGGCCAGGCAAAAACCTGAAACAAGTCTCCAGAAAAAGACGCAAAAACTCTGCGTCCAAAACACAAGACAATTTAGGCAAGGAAGAAACTCCTCTCGAAAAAAAAAAAAAATCAATACAGTAATATATATAAATATTAAGAACAAATAACGAAATCAAGGGTTATTCCTTGATAAAGCCGCTCTTCTCCGGAAGACACAATTAGCAAAAGAAGAGAAGGCAGAAAGAGAGTCCGCCGACCCAACCAGGCGCCAAAAATCATCTAAATTATATACATTTGTACAGATAGACAATTGTTGTCTTAAATCCACATATAAATTACAATGTAGGACAATATGTTCAACCGTCTCCTCAGAGCCACAAGAGCAGAGAGGAGAGGGGACGAGTCCAAATCTATATAAACGAGAATTAATTCCATGTCCCGTGATTAAGAAAGTGGGAAATAACCCAAGTTGAAGCCAGTTAAAGTTTTTATCTTTAATAAAAACACGAGGAAAGAAAGCGTATGTGATTCTGCCGAGAGAGGAATCATCCCAAGAGTGTTGCCACTCTTCCAAAGCAAGATTGGAAAGTCTGGCCAGATCAACATTTGTAGAGTTCTCATAATTATTAGCAAAATCTCCCACCGAGGCAGGAGAGAGAGATTTCCTATGGTAAGACAAGAAATGCAATATAATTTCCAGGTAGATAGGGAGACGACCATTAATAACAAGCAGGGCATCAGTAGAAACAGTTCTACATGCCCTGCAAGTATAGAGAAGGAAGGACCGCTGCGCCTGCAGAAGGTATTTTTGGACCAGTGAATTAAGAATTCTGAAGCCCCAAGCGCCAGCACCATAGCAGACGATGGGGATGAAGATACACTTGTAGTAAAGACCAAGAGAAGACGACTTAAGATTCCAGAGGGAACGGGCAAGACGCAACAGCCAGCCGGTAAGAGAATGGATTTTCTGCCGAAGGTACTTACAATGGGGAATGAAAGATAAACGATCATCAATCACCACCCCAAGGTATTTATATTCACTTACCAATTTAACAGCCTGGTCAAGAATTTTAACCACAGTGGGACGATTACGATTCAGTAGGCCTTTCAGAAGAACCTGTTTAGTTTTAGGGACTGAAATGGAGAGTTTATGGAGGGAACACCACATGTGAAGATCATCCAAGATGTGGTTTGCTTTAATTTCCAATTCTAGACGAGAATTCCCAGGTACAAGCAAGGCAAGATCGTCGGCGTAGGCAATGTTGACAATATCATCATGAGGGGCATTTAGCCATCCATCAAGGACCACGTTACAGCAAACAGGGCCAAGAACGGATCCCTGAGGACAACCCCTCGTAACCGAGCAAAAACCGGAGGAGACCACAAGGCTTCTATTATCGAAATAACTAGAAATTAGTTTGTAGATAGGACAGGAGACCTCGGCCTCCCGAAACCTCGCCAGGACACTCTGCCACCATAAGGTGTCAAAGGCCCCTTTGAAGTCTACAAAGAGACCGAGAACGTATTTAGAAGGAGATGCTCGAACAGTGCTCAGGAGAAGATTAATTGCATCTGTAGTTGATTTACCTTGCGTGAAACCAAACTGGGAAGAAGAACAAAGATTTTTTGAGTTATAGTAACCCTTGAAACGTGAAACCAGAAGTTTTTCCAACAACTTTCCAAGAAAAGGAAGAAGGGAAATTGGACGATAAGAAGAAGGAGAGGCAACTGGATTGCCAGGACTCTTGGGAAGGATTTTTAAGTTGGCAATTTTCCAGCGATCAGGGAAAACACCAAACCGAAGGCAAGAATTCATTAGGATAGAAATAAGGATAGGTTTGATTTTCCAGATTCTTTTAATCACAGAAACCTCCATGAGGTCCAGACCTGGACTTTTGCCAATAGTAAGGGTATTAATGGCAGAATCAATTTCTATATTAGTGAAGGGATCCTCAGAAGAAGAGCCTTCAAACACAAGATGCTGTAATCTAAAAAGAGTTTGTTCATTGCTCTCAGGAACAGAGATGTCCCTGAGAAGCAATTCATCCAAGATGGCATCAACAGATGCCGACCAAGTTAAAGTTTCAGTGGAATTTGGAACATGGATCGAGGTCTGAGGAATATGTGGGTGGAGTTTAGAGGCAATGACTTTATAGGGTAAACCCCAAGGATCTGATTTAATAGTTCTTTCCACGAGACGAGCCCAAGCCTGGGCCTTCTCCTCTCTAATACTGTTAAAATATCTGTTGCGAGCTGCCTTATACAAGTCAGCAAGCCTATTTACTTCAATTGGTGGCCTGTTATTCCTTCTAGCTCTATTAAGGTTTCTCCTGGTAGTCCTAAGATCTCTTCTAAGAGAGGAAAGACCATCAGACCACCAGGGAACAGAAGAAGAATTTCACTGACCGATCTGAGCAAACGTTGACATCAGAAATTTTGAAACAGTAATCGATCAAGGAAAACAAGAAATCTCGCAGGTCATCCCATTTTGCATTCTTGTAATGCCAAACAATACGAGGTTGGGAACAGCCATGAGATAAAGGCCCCATTGGAGAAGAGACAATCACCAAGTTATGATCCGAAGTGCCTAAAGGACCACTCACTTCGACTGTGTACTTAGAAGGGCTGTTTGTGGGAAAAGGGTCAAGCGTGTTGGCTGTATGTTTAGGATTGTCCGGTATTCTTGTAGGTAAATGAACAATCTGTGCAAAAGCATCAGCATCTCTACCAGCTGTGTCGGTGTGAACAGAAAACGGAAGCCAGCTGGATTTGTGAACATTAAAATCACTGTTAGGAAAGTTGGACCGGAGAAAGCCATGTTGCAAAGAGAGGAAGTCAGAGAGCTCCAAGTGATTAGTGGAGTTGGAAGAACGGTAGAGACAACAGATGAATTTGACAGAATGAGGTAGAGAGATTTTAATCCAGTGAAGATCGAAAAGAGGAGATTCCAAATTGCCAAGTCTCTGAATAATTTCGGCAAGTGAGATGAGGAGCAGTAGTTGAATCAACCGATAACTGAGATTCTGTCAGAAAAAGTACATGGGGTTTGGCAGACTGCGAGTGGAAATCGACATCGTTGAGATTAGAATTGAGACCACATATTTGTGAAATGAACTAGGAAGTGTTTGGGATGTTTAGATCTTTTCGCAGATATGGTTACTCTATTAGTTTGACAATTCATGGTGTATTCAATAGTAAGAAAAAGTGGGGGAGGGGACGTGCTGTATGAAGTAATGAAATTTTTGGATATGGCATACACATGGAAAGAATATACCGAGATCCTTGACATAACATGGCCTCGACAATGCCCCCCGCTACACACTACTCGGACTCCCTCCAGTGACTACCTCGCAGAGTAGAGGTAGCAAGATTATACACTAGCTGATCCGGAAGCCTTCTAAAGAGTTACCAATAGCTTCGGTCGAGTGTACTAACTAGCGGCCGGTCTGCGGACACCGTTTTAGAGCTGTACCCTCGAAATGTAAGGGATATTGGATCTCGCCACGGTGTTCATCATAACCTCAAAAGTCATCAATCATACTGCATTGATGGGAGAGATAGGTTAGGGTTGACCGGAACTTAGCTCTAGAGACTAAACATGGGTTCCACCACTTCAAGCCCCCAGTAAGCAAAGTTGTGGTATTGCACCGGTTGATGAGAGTCATCTAGTACTGCCTGGTAACATAGAGGGGCGGCATTTCTCCATGTGGTGTGGGCACCACACCTCGACCCCTGCTTACGTTGATTCAAACCTGGGTGGTCACCCACAGTATGCCTGTGCATGGGGGTTATACCCAGGATTACTATCAGTCCCACCATCCTGAAGGTGCAAGCAGAGGATTTGGTTGACACAGACCTTCCTGACTTCGCCGATATTGGGTCCATTTGACTTGAGTGTCACCCGAATATCAGTTCCATCAGCGTTTTAGACTCCGAGGTAGCAAGTACAGCTTGTCTGGCATATCTGAGAGAATGTCTGTGACAACCTCAAGGACCAGGAATATAAACATAAAATGTATATATTTATTTATTGAACAGCGGGTTGCATTTCGGGTGACTTGTGAATATGTACTCTTAGTTCTTTATCATCATTCTTCTCTTTCTTGGTGATTCCCTTCTACTTTTGACACACACACACTCTCTCTCTCTCTCTCTCTCTCTCTCTCTCTCTCTCTCTCTCTCTCAGTGTAACTCGGGTTAACTTGGCTATATACCCACTTATGATCAAAATAATATAGATTATTTTACTACTACATGCTGATTAAAGCTTAGTTAATTCCAGCAACACTGTGTTACAGCCATAGAAACGTGATACCCATATTTTCGTGGCATTCTCAACTTTAAAATATAAAGCAAGCAGTAACAGCAGTGCATTGTAAAAAAATATTTCATCCATATTATTAAGCAGGTGATTGCTGTTATCAGAAACTTGTAGGGGCAGTATTTGCATAGCGGCTAATTCGATTCTTGAACTCAGTTATTTGTTTGGTGAAACATGCCCTCCCCAGGAGCTCATATCTAGTGAGTATGGGCACACCCAGGGTCCTGAGCTGGATATCATCATTCTTCTCTTTCTTGGTGATTCCTCTCTCTCTCAGGGTAATTCGGAAATTTTTTTTTTTGGCTGGTGTAGCATAAGCCTCAGGCTTCCTCGCACCATATGGCTAATAATAATAATATATGTACCAACTAAAAATTGAAATATCAGGCATGTCGCTAACTTACTATTTCGATCGATTATTGCTTTCCATGTTTATTATTGAAAAATTTTTTTTTTTTTTTGGTAGTTGTTGGCGCAGCGGCTTCTGTGGCCATATTGCACCTCCCAAGGTTTTTGCAGTACTTTGATCCAAGCCCGAGGCGGGAATCGAACCCGCGACCTTTGGGTTGCCGGGCAGGTACTTTACCTACTCGGCTAGCCCGGTCGGCTTATTGAAAAATAATGAATATTTTAAATTGATCTTTCAAAAAGTAGTTCCTATGACCGCTAGAAACCGTTAAAAATCTTTCCCACCTTAGATCGCGTGGGATAGTTTTATAAATGACCTGAAATACAAATAAACACCTAATTCTAAGATTCCTGACATCATTTTTTACGATTTGAAAATAAGACACAAGTGGTGGGCTGGACCTGCTGGGTACACCCGCACTGTAACTCTGGTAAAAAGCTAGATAAAAATTCAAAAACATAGCAAGTAAAAATTTGTCTATATTTAGGAGGGTACAGAAAATGATAGATTTTTATCTTCAACGAACAGTTAAATCTCATTCTATTTTGTGACTCCCACTGCTACACATTGGCAGTAAGGTGACAATATTTTATTTTATTTATTTATTTATTATTATTATTTTTTTTGCCAATTTAATTTTTTGGAATAATCACTTAGTTTATCATGTAAAATGCTATGACAACATCGAATAACTTTATCTTTTAAGACCTCTCTGATACTTTTTGATTCCGTATATAAATATCAGCTTGGAAATTTCTAACAATTTCAAGATGGATACGATTTATAGAAGTTGGTATTAAGTCTAAAAATATATATAAATTCATACACCGACCATTGAATAAAATTTAAAATTTAATATGACTACAATCTTTACACAAAAATATTTACAATAAACTATTGCGGAATGCTAAAAACTGTAATAAAAGATCATTTACAATAAAATTTGCTAAAATATAAAACATTAAAAGCGCTAAAAACCTGAAGCTTTCGGGAGCGTCAGCTCCCTTCTTCAACAGTGATATGACTTCCTGCAACATCTCCTTAAGTAGCAGGCTCACGGTACCTCCACACGTGGTATTTCTCCACGTGGTTCAATCGGCACATGGTCAGAACTGGAAGCGGAAATGTCTCGGGAACGTGGCAAAGAAAATCGTTCATCCGACCTTAATATAATTGTTTCAAAGATAGGATTAATACATATACCTCTATCTCTATTGATGGTATTCCTACTGGATGAACTAATCCGTAAACCCTCGAGCCATTTACGCTCCCAGTATCCATGTGCACGATCCAAAATAATAGCGTCCTCCGGGGAGATTTGATGCTGCTTCTCCCAAAAATGTTCGGCCACAGCAGACTTGTTGTATTCAGCGGTTCTTATGGCATTTAAATGTTCCCCCAGACGATCCCTGAGCCGTCGTTTTGTTTCCCCCACATAAGATTGTAATCATTTTAAATTTTATTCAATGGTCGGTGTATGAATTTATATATATTTTTAGACATGAGTTTTCCCGACCTCAGAGGCCTCTTTCAGGATAAGTTGGTATTAAATTGGATATGAAAACTTCCACATGCATTTCTTGCCTGTTGTGTCGAAGATTCCCTCTCATGGACTAAGAAGAAAAGTTACCATTTCTGTTATATAATTTTCGACTAAATAATCAAGCATTTTCGTTTATGGCGTCACCTTGAGGCTGAATTTCCCAGAAATCAATGACGACACATTCTCCAACTTCAATTAGAGATAATAAAAGACGAACAAGAAAATAACGCATCAATTTTCCAGCTTGGCTATGCTGTCAATACTGACTCGCCAGTCCAAGATTTTGAACAGAAAATTGTTTAATTTCTAATTTTAAAATGAATTGAGCCAGTTGGTTAATAAAGCACTTTTTTTTACGATGGCCATATTAGAAGACTGATGCTAAATAGGGATCATTGGAAAAACAGCCACTTTACCCCAGTGTAGTACCCAGGTTTTTCATTGAGGGGGTAGTAAAGGTAACAAAATAGGCGCTTTTACTGTCTGTTTGTAATATGGTCTATTTTCATGTCAAGAAATTGCGCACCCTACCATAGGCGCCATTTAAGGTGCAAATTCTTCCCCTGCACCCCCACCCACTAGGTACGTTACTGCTCTATCCTATTGCCAGTTGATTACATAATTGTTTACTTTCTTGACAATCTTGCAAATCACTGGATACTCTTTGAATTCCAGGAAGGAAGTCCACAATTTAAAAAGCATGAAATTTTAAAAATATTTAATTAAATTAAACTAAACTAAACATATTTGAATATAAAAACATGTGACTAACTTTCGAAGCAATTGTTTTTATAACTGTTGTATAAATCATTGATATAATATTAATTAGGCCAAATGATGCAAGGAAGAGCATACTCGCATCTAGTGAGTATAAATAAATTTTCTGTTTATACTCCCGGACGACCAAACAGTCAGAGGAGTTAACAAGGGCTTGAACCCCGGTCACTCAAGGCACGTGTACTTATGCACCCGCGCGCCTGACCACTAGGCTACAGTGGTCTGGCACACCCAGGCTCCTGAGCTGGATATCATCATCATTCTTCTCTTTCTTGGTGATTCCCTTCTACTTTTGACACACACTCTCTCTCTCTCTCTCTCTCTCTCTCTCTCTCTCTCTCTCTCTCTCTCTCTCTCTCTCTCAGGGTAACTCGGAAATTTTTTTTTGGCTGGTACAGCATAAGCCTCAGGCTTCCTTGCACCATATAGCTAATAATAATAAACAATTTAAACACTGGCGCCTCACCTACCAGCATGTTTCTAAATTGTAACTCTAAATAAACAACCTGTGTCACTTATAAAATTACTCAAAGAGGACTTTATTTTACGAAGGTAGACAGAACAAACGGAACTAATCTCGAACAGGCATTTAAATTGCGCAGGTAGTAAATCATTGCAATTTTTCCAGGTTTAGAGATCAAAGTTCGAAAACTGTACGTTCTATTGTTTAAATGGATTCTTTTTTTTTTTTTATTTTTTTATAATGATTATATTTCATCATAATGATATGAATTTTTATTGCTCTTAAGTGATATATGTATATATATACACAGCCCTACCATTAAAATCTGCATTTGCCTAAAATGACCTTTATTTGCAGGAAAACTAATGACACGTGCTGAAAACTTTAGCGTTTACAATGAAATAAGACAGCCTCTAGTCTCTGGAAATTGCTCTCTTCACTATTTTACCATCACATACACACTGCATATAGGCAGAAGTAACCCCAGAGAAACGTACCAACCGTATGGTACTACACTTAGATGGTAGAAGAAAAATACCTGGGAGTAATTGTGCAGTCAGATATGAATGTTTCTGAGCAGTCCAGACAGGCTGCCAGACCAGGTTATTGTAAATGATATACAAGAATTTTGCTAGTAGGGAAAAGGAGGTGGTTATCCCTTTGTATAAAGCAAGCAATGATCAGGTCACGCCTTGAGGACTGTGTACAGGTCTGGAGTCCTTATTTAGGAAGGATGTAGAGTTGCTTGAGCGAGTACAGAGAAGGGCAACAAGATTGGTGAGGGGAACGAAGGGAGTCCTCTTACCAAGAAAGGCTTAAATTCTGAAAATTGCAGCTTGATCTGATTGTGATGCATAAGGCCTTGAATGGTTTGAGCAGGCTCAATGCTGATGGGATTCTTCCTCTTGCTCAGGTTACGAAACTGAGGGAGCTACATTCAAATTGACAAAAGACAGTTGTAGAATAGATATGTGCGAAAATTTGCCTTTAGCCAGCTGGTAGTTATATCTGGAACAAACTTCCATCTATCGTTGTGGAAGTTGATAGCTTAAATAAATTCAACGAGGAACTGGACAAACGTTTAGATGAAATGGATGTGTGAAATTTTTTTTTTTTTTTTTTTTGGTTAATGCTACATAAGCTTGCTTTCTTGCATCACATGCCTTTACTACCACTACCACACACACACACACACACACACACACACACACACACACACACACACACACACACACACACACACACACACACACACACACACACACACACATCAATCCAATCGATCTCAGAGGGTCTGTACTATAGGATTGAGGTCAGGTGTCTGGGCTGGCCAATCCAACTTTGCCACACTTATATCCCCAAACCAGTTCGTCACAACTCAAGCAGTATGACATGGACCTTTGTCCTGCTGATACAGGTATGGACCTTCCCCGACGTGCTGTTACAATGTACGTAACGAATTATTGTCCAGGATTTTTCAGAATTCACGGTTTTGTCCAAAACAACCAATAGTCCCTGGCCAAACCATGAAAAATAGCATCAGACTGTCATGCTGCCTCCACCAAATTTCATTGTCGGGACGGTACAGTCCGGCTGGTTCGATTATATGCAGATCACATCGTCAATCATCGACCTAGGGATCTTCAGTGGCGTTGAAATGTCACGTCTGAATCGACTGCTTACACATGGTGCTTAGGTAGGCTGTGACTAGCTATTAACAGATTGCTGTCTGGACATTAATGGTTGGGCAGTGTATAAATAAATATATTTTTATTATTGTATTATTGATCTTATTATTATTTTGTTTTTAGAAAAAAAATGAATTATGAACAAGCCAGATTAGTAAATCTGTTGGAAGAACTGGAAAATGAAGAACAGTTTGATGATTCATCCGAAAATGATGAAGTAGACGTTCCTAAACGGATATCTGGTCCAGTGGAAGATGAGGATGCCCAACAAGAAAGTTATACAAGCGATGGCTGTAGTCCAGCAAAAATTCCCAGAGTTCTTTGTTTTATGGGGAGAGATGGTACCAGTTACTGGGAAAAAGAACGTCCACAGAAAACAGGGAAAATAAGGCAGCCAAATATAATAATACACTTCCCGGGGACCAGAGAATTTGCCAAGGAAGCACAAACACCAATAAGTTGCTGGAATTTATTCTTTGATGACCAGATATTGGACCTTATCGTTGACAATACAAACAAATATATAGAAGCAATTTCTGCACATTATAAACCAAGCAAAGCACCCAACCCCACTGATAGAACAGAAATAAAAGCGCTCATTGGACTTCTTTATTTAGCTGGTTGCTTGCAGGGCAGTCGTCTTAATACGGATGAACTATGGGACAGAAGAACTGGAGTGGAGCAGTTCTGGTTGACCATGGCAAAAAGTCGTTTTCTCTTCTTACTTAGAACTATACGTTTTGATGACTTGGAGACTAGAAGGGAAAGAAGAACCGCTGACATGCTAGCACCGATACGAGATGTTTTTGAAAATTTTGTTCAGAACTGCAGAATGTGTTATTCAGTATCAGATTATGTCACTGTGGGTGAAAAGCTGGAGGCATTCCATGGAAAATGCCCTTTTAGACAGCATATTCTAAGCAAGCGAAATAAATATGGGATAAAAATATTTTCTCTTGTTGACTCGAAAACCCACTACACGACAAATTTGGAAATCTATGTGGGACAGCAACCTACGGGACCATATACTGTAAGAAATGATCCGAGCAGCATTGTAGAAAGACTTATTATGCCTATATCTGGCACAGGCAGGAACATAACTGGAGACAATAGGTTCTCGAATTTCCCTCTAATAAGAAAGCTTTGGAAAGTCCACAACCTTACTTATGTGGGGACAATCAGCGAAAACCAAAGAGAACTTCCACCGGAGTTTGTGACCACAAAGGGTAGAGCCTCAAATTCAAGTGTTTTTGCTTTTCAAGAAGAAATTACCATCGTGTCTTATGTATCCGGAAAAGGAAAAAATATAATTTTAGCGTCCAGTATGCATCAGGAAGACAACATCGATGCATCAACAGGTGAAAAACAAATGCCCGAAATAATGTCATTATATGATGCTACCAAAGGAGGGATTCAAGTAGCAAACGAATTGTGCTCCAGATACAACGTTAGTCGGAACACCAGACGGTGGCCAGTGGCAGTTTTTTATTCGTTACTAAATATTGCGGGGAAAAATGCACAAATTGTATTTTTATCCAATAACGAAAACACTAACATGCTAAGAAGACATTTCTTGAGGGCATTAGCTCTGGATCTTGTGGATGAAGAGGCAAAAATGCGATCCTTGATGTTAAACGTTCCTCGCGAAGTTCGTGAAAAGAGACAGGAAGCGGCGGGAACAAGTAGCGAAGTGGTGTCAAAAGAGCCCATACCGGGCAGGAGAAGGAGGTGTCATTTTTGTGAAAAAAGGAAAAGCACTCGATTTTATTGTAGATCTTGTTATAAATTTTTATGTTTGAGTCATGTAAAAATCTCATGCTCCGAATGCTTTGAGATACATCAAGGAGACAAATAATACTTTCGTGTTCATTTATTGCATACGTTTCATGTAAATTTGTAAATTCTTGTAGTTTGAATCATATGAAAGCATTAATTCCAGAAAAAAATTACTTTTATGCCTTATTGGTAAATATACAATGATATAAGTACTTTTTTCCAAAATAAAAAATAAAGTACTTTATTTTTTTCATTACTTTGCTCATACTAGGACGACAGGGGGCTATATAACCAAAAAAACACAACAAAATGGACACTAATATTTCGTTGGCCCACCCCTTGCTTTGATGACCTACACATCGTCGTGGCATCGACTGGATAAGGTTCTGAAAAATGTATTCCTAGGGAATCTCATGGTACCAAACACGGATTAATGTCTCCTAGAACTCTCTAAGTACCCTCGCAGGTAGCACAGTTGATAGGATCGCCATCTTCCCCACATGGGGTCGAAAAGACCTAAGTTCGAGTCACGTGGATGATGGGAGGAATTTTTATGTGCCTTTTCACAACATGATTGAGTTAGTCTGTCCCAGGCGAGGGTAGCATGGTTTTTTCTCCCTGAACCTCGGGTTTTTTATCCAACAAACAAAAAATCGACCCTAGAACACTTTACAGCAAATATACAAGGAGCAATATGTCCTCAGTTACCGATGCCCCTACAACAACAACAGCTCTCTAAGTGTTTTTGGTTTCTTTTGCATTATCGAAATAAACATTTTATTTCAGCAATTTTCAAATAGATTGAGGTGTGGACTATTCCCAGGCCGTGTTAGTGTGCGAATCGATTCATCCCTAAATCATTTGATAGGATTTGATTCAACCAATCTATAAGTTACTATGATGCACTGACCAAGGAACCGGATGCAAAAAATTAATTTGACGTTATATACTTGGATTTGAGAAAGGCTTTTGATACTGTTGCACATAAACTACTGGTGTACAAACTGGAGCAATGTGGCATTAAGGACAGTTACTGCTATGGATAAAGAGATGGTTAAATGGAAGAAGACAGAGAATGGTTAGCAATAGGCACAGCTCTTCATGGACTGATGATCTTAGTGGAGTTCCCCAGGTTTGAGTGCTGGATCAGTTGTTGTTTTCAATATTTATCAATGATATTGATGAAGGTATATCAGGCTTAATGTCTAAATTTGAAGATGATACAAAGATTGGAAGAGGGTTAAGACAGTCATCAGAGTGAGCTACTGCAACAGATCTAGGAAAATTTGGTCGATGGGTTGAGAAATGGCAGTTGAAGTTTAACATTGACAAATACAAGGTACTGCACATGGGCAGCAGTATCCCCAGAGTAATTTATCGACTGTGTAGTATTACACTCAGGGTAGGGAGAATGAAAAGGACCTGGGCGTAATTGTGCAGTCAGACATGAAATTCTCTGAACAGTGCAGACCTTCTAAGACAGCTCATGGGGTTTTGTCAATGATATATACAGAAACTTTGCTAGAGGGGATAAGGAGGTGATTATCCCCTTGTATAAGGCCATGGTTAGGCTGCATTTTGAGTACTGTACAGGTCTGGAGGTCTTACTTTAGGAAGGATGTAGATCTGCGGGAACGGGTGAAAAGAAGGGTAACCAGATTGGCGAAAGGAACAAAAAGGTTTTCTTATCTTTCTTACCTAGAAAGACTTCAGTTCTGCAAATCGCAGCATCTCGAGCCCCTTTAAACACCTCGATTAAGGTGTTTAAAGTCTTGAATGGATTGAGTAAGCTGAATGTTAATGTATTCTTCCACTTGCTGAGACTACGCACATGAGGGGGCACAATTTCAAGTAATAAATGTACGAAATGTTGACTGGTTACAGGAATCCTTTTTGCTATTTCATATAAAATATCCCTCTGCATTCAACACAGTAGCAACACTTGTCTCACGTGGTGTTTTTGTGAAAACTTAGCCATTGCAATAACACAGAATACTGGGCTCGTGATATGCACTGTATTTATATTGCTGCTAGGGTGATGCAATCATGCATGGCTCGTGACATCATTTAAGAGAGCTTGCTAGAGATGGATGATGCAATAGGGTAGTGCTATTACAAAACATATATGATATATTGCCAAATTTCTCACAAATTCGGTGAATTTTGCAAGTGATGCAATTTTTTGAGTATCACTGTACATTCTATTGACATACACTTTAAATAAATAGCAGTATATTTCACAAAGTGCAGTACCAAGGTAACCCGTTGCAAAGTGCGTCCACAAGGTGAGATCAATATCCTAAGTACCAAATCTAGTTTGCTCATTGTTACATCTAATTTATTATGCCCTACTTGTACAATAATAATTTAATGTGTTTATATTGTAATATTTCTCTTTTTTATATTTTTCGGCACTATTAATAAACTATTTCGAAAATAATGAGTGTTTTTGTGATTAAAGAACACAACATTTTAAAATTTTATTGTTAATTTAGTATTTCGTCAATTTTATTAAACAAATAAAATTACTTCCCCACCTCTGGTTCCTCTACCTTATCGTGTTGGTCGGGTTTGAGTATCCTAATGATTCTGAGATCTATACTGGGGGCAGCGTAGTGCCAACAGGGCCACCCATACCGGGCAGGTTCCAGATGAATGATAAGACTAAAAGAAGTACCCATCTATGAAGAAGTGCAAGTATTCCACCTCTTAGATGTAAAATCAAAACTATTAAAATCAAAACTATTCAGTGATCCATTCAGAAGAACAGCCGGATGAACTTGTTACAGAATGGAAAATGGAAGAGGGATACTAGATGGAAAACATGGATAACATCTGGTGAGTATGGGCTTGGCACACCCAGGGTCCTGAGCTGAATATCATCATTTTTTTGGCGCAGTTGCATGAGCATTAGTAGTAGTATATGATGCAAGAAAGCAAGCTTATACAGCTTCAGCCAAAAAAAAAAAAAAAAAAAAAAAAACACTTCCCATTCACTCCAAAATTTTATCCAGTTATTCCTTGAATTTATTTAAGCTATCAACTTCCACAGACAGATGAAAGTTTGTTCCAGCAAACTTCCATCTGTCGTAGATGGAACCAATCAAATCATTCACCGGCTAAAGGCAAATTTCCACACATATATTCTGCAACTGTCTTTTCTCTATTTCAATTTATACCCCCTCAAGGCGCGTAATCTGAGCAACAGGAAGAATCCCATCAACATTGAATTTGCTCAAACCATTCAAAGCCTTAAATAGCCCAATCACATCACCTCGCAGGTGCCTAGTCTCTAGATGCAGTAATTTGCAGAACTTAAGCCTTTCTTGGTAAGAGTGCCCTTTGGTTCCCCTCACCAATCTCGTTGCCCTTCTCTGTACTCGTAGAGCTGCTGGAACGAGTACAGAGAAGGGCAACGAGATTGGTGAGAGAAACCAAGGGATGCTCTTACCAAGAAAGGCTTAAGTAAGTTCTGCAAATTGTTCGACGAGTTTGAAAATAAACGAAAGTGGTATGTTGTAGTTTAAACTTCTTCCAACAGATGATGCTACAGAAATTTCCCAGCAAACTGACAGGTTACAATTAATAACCAGTTTCGTTAGCAGCGTCAACTTTCTGTGTCATGATTTTGCAATGGAACAACAAACGAATATTAACAAGATAGTGAATACTGGTTACATTTTGTTGTAGTAGGATTTTAGGAGCATCAGCGACTAAGGCCATGTTGTTTCATGTATACTGTCCGTGAATTGCGTGTGTTCTGTGGTCGATTTTCTGTTTGCTAGACGAAAAACCCGAGTCTCTGGGAGGAAAAAACATGCTACCCCCACCTGAGACCGACTAACTCAGCCATTTTGTGAAAAAGCCCCATAAAAATTCCTCTCCTCATCGACTGTACTCAAATGCAGGTCTTTTCTACCCTTGGGGGGATAATGTATAATAAATTTCCAATGAAAAAAGGCCTAGCAAATGTGAAGTCCACTCTTACTTTCAACAACAAAGATTTATGTCATAGATGTTCTGACAACAAACCTTTTAAAGTACATTCAGTTCATCTGAAGAAGGTAAAAACTAATAAAAGACAGAGAAAAATAAGAATATTAGAATTGTTAAAGAAAGGTGATCTCATCTTATTTAGAACAAAGTGAAGAACACTGTCCTTTTAGAAGAACACGAATTTCAGTCCTAAAATGATATATAATATCATTTTAGGTTTGAAATTCTCTTTATGTGTAGCCTTGACACGTTATGAGTAACTTTACGAACATATTACGAAACTAGCGGGACCCTGAGATAACATTCAGTTCTGGATGGAGGTGCTGACCATTAAAGATTGCACTTTGTAATAATTTTCTTCCCAATTTTCTAAAACACTAGGTTTAGAAACATTAGCAGAAACTGCAGTTAAACATTCATAATGTTTCAGTATTTAAAATTTATTTACTCACTCTGAGAAAGTTACCTCAAAAGTAACGTACGATATTATTCAGAAATGTACACTGCTCAACAAAATTAAGCGTATACGTAAAAACGTGGTGTAACTCGTGCAGCTTGCAACGAAACGGGAGAAAATTTAGTATGATGGTGTATCATAGAATAACGATAAAATGAGGAGACGGAGAGAGAGACTTCGGACAGGTATAAAGGGACATTTATAAGGGTTGTACAGTATAAGAATTACCAAAAAAGTCACATTACAGAAGTCAATACG
Source organism: Mastigoproctus giganteus (assembly GCF_048544385.1). Lineage (NCBI taxonomy): Eukaryota > Metazoa > Arthropoda > Arachnida > Uropygi > Thelyphonidae > Mastigoproctus > Mastigoproctus giganteus. The sequence goes on along the minus strand of NC_143575.1, from coordinate 266,970,428 downwards.
AGATGCTCAAAAATATGATCACATGACATAAGTCTGGCATATTATCCCTTCCAACGACTAGACAGGCCTGACAGCGGTGACTATCTTCGATAGATGGGTGTCTATAAGATTCTGTGGCAACAAATACCACTCTTCCACCAGCGCAGACCTTAGCTCACGAAGTGACTGAGGAGTTGGCTATCAGCATGCAATGCGACGCACAAGGACCTCCCAACCTGTTCGAAATGATTTAAGTCTGCTGATCGTGCTGACCCAACGCCACCTTTAGAACTTTATTCGTAAGCTGGCGCTGCCTTTAGAACATTTTCTGGATGCAAAAGGAGGCCTACTTTTGCATCCAGTTCCTTTGTGACCACATCGTAGTATCCAATCAAATTGTCATACAATGTTTCCCCTTAACAATTCCACGCTGTCTGAACTATAACTGCAGTCTTGTCTAGATGATCCTGCAATGCATCTTTAACCAGTGATTCCATTATTTTCCCTGGAACAGAAGTTAAACTAACAGGTCTGTAATTATTCATGTCACTCTTCGATCCCCACTTTATGAATTGGGGATACTTTTGCACTTCTCCAGTAAGTTGGGACCTCACCTAAATCTAAGGATGCGCTCATAATTATGGCTAATGGTTTTCTTAGTTTCTTGGCTGCCTCTCAAAATAATTACATAGATTCCAGCCACCCCAGGTGTATTTTTTATGTTTATCTTCAACAATTCTCCTCCACTTTCCTCTGAGTTATTACAAAATCATTTAGCTTCCTATTAGAGTTTGATTAATTTCTGGCTTCAACTTCCCTAGAGAATTCCTTATGTGTGAATGTAGATGCAAAATACTCACGCAGTTTGTCAGTTACCTGAGCAGCATTATCAACAGTCGAACCACCGAGATCAAATGGACTAATCTGATTCATCCCCTTCTTCTAGAGTTTACATATAAAGAAATCTTTGCTGTTTTTCTTTGCATCCTTTGCCAAAGATTTCTCGTAATCTGCCTTCGCATGCCTAACCTTCTTTGTGACTTGATTACAGACTACCTTATATCTGCCATAGGCTTCTGTGTCACCTGATAATTTATATGTATGCCATTCATTTTGCTTCTCTGCCACGAGTCTCATTAGTGTATATGACGTCTACTTAGACCAAAACCTTGAACGGTATTTGTTAGTTGGCATGAAAAGCTTCAATGGTTAATTCCTCAAATGCATCCCATTTAGAATTTTCTCTTGGTAACATCATCAGTTGGTCCCACTGTATAGCATTTAAAAACTATCTGAGACACCTTCACAAAAGCCAAATTCCTTCCCTTTAACCCTGGTGGTAGTTACATCTTTAAGTAAATCCCACATCAAAACACTGCTATTATTGCCACCGAGTGGTTCCTCTATCTGCAGATTCTTAATGCATGAATAATCACTGCTGATAATGAGATCAACAGTATTACTCCCTCTGGTTGCCTCTCGAACATACTGTTGTAGAAAACAGCCATACAGTAAAACCATAAAAGTCTTGCTAATGTGCAAGCGACCAATCCACAAGCTCCAGTCAATATCTGGAAAGTTAAAATCTCCCATTATAAGACATTCTGATTTACTGGTACTACTTGTTCTTTGTACTCATCAGAGTCTTTAGGCCTATAACAGACCCCTACTCTCATTTTTGCTTTCCCAGTTCTTATGTCATACCAAACTGACTCAACGTTGCACTGCCACCCATGTCAACTGGACGCACTGCCTTAGATTTTACGTGTTTCTTAATAACAGCATAACACCTCCTCCCTTCCTACCCTGTCTGTCCTTGCTGTACACATTGTACTCCCCATATTCAAAATTCTCCATTCCTTATATTTGTGGGACACCACGTCTCTGATATGCAAAAATGTCCTGTTAACAAGCACAGACCACCCTGAGAAAAATTGTACCCCATGAGCTTTGCCCAATCTCTCCAGGACTGAATTGATTGATTGATATATATGTCATCATATACTCCCTCCTGTCGTGTCTGGGCAGAAGTGCAGACACTTTCTAATTTAACCCTAACTCGCGACTTTTTTCCAACCTTCACCATTACTTGTTAAGTAAGTGCGCAGATCTACTCTTAATATCATTAGTGTTAACGTGTACAACCATACGTTTTGTGTCCTTAAAATACGATATCGACGAGTTGCCTTATACTGCGCTAATAATGAATAACTCTTCTCTAAAAAGAGGAATATAGCGCCTTTTAGGTCATATTTTAAAAGTAAATACCGACACCTTTGACATCTCTGATCTTAGAAGTTACTACTATCACTGGTTTGTCAGATGATGTCCTTAACATGCCTAACCTCCTACCGATGAGGTACCAACAAGCACCGAAACGGAGATTTGATTGATAGTAGTGCTGCATAATGCAACTCTTATAGGATGATTTATTAATTATAATTGATTCCAGAACCAGAGACCATAAATTAATTATGGGGAAAGAGATTTAGATTGGACCATAAGCAGTTGACTTTTATCCAGTGAAAGATAGTTACTGCAGGAACGAAATATATAGGATATTTATTTTATTTTAATTTTTTATATTTTTTATTTTTCTGGTCTATAAAACATGGATCTACTGCTCTATAAACCTATTGTATTTACAGACATATCCAGAGGGTTTTATTCTCTTATCTGAAAGGTATAAATTTAACACGGATGTGTTAAATTTGCACATAGTGCTATTTTTAATTTTAAACAGCTAATTAATTATCAATTCTTATCAATGCTTTGATAAACTTGCATATCATATTATTTTAATTCGACAGCAAGACTTTGTTCGCATTTTGTAAAATTTTATTTGGAAATAAATATATTATTATTACAATTTTATTGTTATTTTAAAATTATTATTATTAAGATTTAAGTGATACAATCGTATAATGATTGCAATTCATTTAGCAAAGATTTTCTATAATATGAATACAATTCTATAATTTTTCGGCAGCAACAAAAAACATCGATTTCGTATCGGAAATATGTTTTCTCTTCTCGCTTTCAGGTTGAACCTTCCAGTTGAAGTTGCCAAATCCAGCTTCTGATAAATACTTTTCGATGTTATCTTTATCCATGTTCAGACAAGGAAAACTAGAGTCACGTACCTTCCACCAGGTAGTTCCCAAAGCTCCCATCAAAAGAAATCCACCTCCTTGACGAACTAAAGAACCCATATGTTCTGTAGCTCTTCCGAAAGCTGCCCAATCCGGACATGCTGCTTCAAGACAAAGAGAAGAAATGATAAGGTCGTACTCACTCGTGTATTCTGTGGGCACTATTTTATTGTCAAATACATCGCAAAAGACAACGGCCTTTAAGCTGTTCCTGAGACGAGTTTCAATATCGTTCTTTCCCTTTTCAGGGTCACTGCAGAAAATATATAAACACCCTATTTAATCACTTGGAAATTATAACTGACAAAGAAGCATCAAATTATTAATGGCTGACATTAAATTCTTAATAATTGACATTATTTCTAATTAATGATAATCATTGATAAAGGAATAATATTAAGCAACATAACTTTGCAATTCTACGTGGGGGTTGGTGTTTGGGTTGCTATCTCCAGAAGAAGAATCATTGGGCTTATCTTCTTCAATGAAACAATAACCTCTAACTATTCCAATATTCTCTACCAATTCATCTGCGAATTGAATGAGGATCAAATCAATAATGGATGGTTTCAGCAGGATTCTGCCACTACCCATACTGCTGCACAATCGATAACACTCCTACTAGAAATTTTTGCTGATTGAATAATATGAAAAAACCTGTGGTTCCCCCGTTCACCAGACTTCAATCCATCTGATTTTTATCTATCGGGAGCAACAAAAAATAAAGTTTACGAAGAAAATCCATGATCTCTTCACGAGGTCCAAATTGCTGTAACCATCAGAGGTATGGCACAAGAAGAACTAAAAAAGGTTTTTGAAAATAAAATTAAACGTGTTCAGGGCTGTTTGGATGTCCGTGGAGGACAATTTCAACATATATTGTAATGGATTACTTACGTAAGTAAAACTGGGCAATAACAAACGGGCAATAATAACAGACAATAAAAACTCGCTTTCTTTTGAAATAGGTGTATAATAACTTTCCGAATGCCCTGTATTATATTTCAGAATAGGCAGTTGTAGCATTCGTTCACACTTCTAAATAATCAAATCTGCTGCTCAGTCTCGTCTTGGAAGCCATATTCCTTTTAATAAGTCAATTAATCCATTTTTCATATAATTTTTGAAAAAATCTTCCATAAATCAAATTATCTCAGATGAATTTATCTTGGAGAAGAATTATCATAATGCTATTTATGATGGTAAATTGCGCAATTAGTTTGTGGGAAATTAGACGAACCTTCTCACCTACATTCTAAAACACTAATAGAACTGATATTCAGGTGACACTCAAGTCAAGTGGACCCAAATTCGGCAAAGTCCGGACGGTCTATGACAGCCAAATCCTCTGCTTGCACCTTCAGGATGGCGGGACTATTAGTAATCCTGGGTATAACCTCCATGCACAAGTACATGCTGGGTGACTACCCAGGTGTGAACCAACGTAAGCAGGGGTCGAGGTGTGGCGCCCACACCATATGGAGGAATGCCGCTCCTCTATGTTACCAGGCAGTACTAGGTGGTAGATGACTCTCATCAATGGGTGCAATACCACCACTTTGCTTTTTGGAGGCTTGAAGTGGTGGAACCCATGTTTAGTCTCTAGAGCTAAGTTCCAGTCAACCCTTCCCTATCTCCTCCATCATGCAGTATGACTGACGCTTTTGAGGTTATGATGAACACCGTGGCGAGATCCAATATCCCTTACATTTCGAGGGTACAGCTCTAAAACGGTGTTCGCAGGCCGGCCGCTAGTTAGTACATCGGACCGAACCTATTGGTAACTCTCTAGGAGGCTTCCGGATCAGCTACTGTATAATCTTGTTACCTCTACTCTGCCAGATAGTGACTGGAGGGAGTCCGAGTAGTGTGTATGCGGGGAGCATTGTCGAGGCCACGTTATGTCAAGGATCTCGGTATATTCTTACCATGTGACCGCCATATCCAAAAATTTCATTACTTCATACAGCATGCCCCTCCCCCACTTTTTCTTACTATTGAATGCACCATGAACTGTCAAAGTAATAGAGCAAGCTTATCTGCGAAAAGATCTAAACCTCCCAAGGACTTCCTAATTCATTTCAAAAATACACGTGGTCTCAATTCTAATTTCAACGATGTCCATTTCCACTTGCAATCTGCCAAACCCCATGTACGTTTTCTGACAAAATCTCAATTATCGGTTGATTCAACCGATCTCAGATGCCCAAATTATTCGTTGTATGATTCCTTTCGCCTCAAAGGTGGTACTTGTGCATATTTCCGTTCTGATATTCCCTGTCAGAGACTTGGCAATTTGGAATCTCCTCTCTTTGATCTTCTCTGGCTTAAAATCTCTCTACCTCATTGTGTCAAATTCATCTGTTGTCTCTACCGTTCTCCCAACTCCACTAATCACTTGGAGCTCTTTGACTTCCTCTTTGCAACTTGACTTTCTCCAGTCCAACTTTCCTAACAGTGAGGTAATTTTCCTTGGTAATTTTAATGTTCACAACTCCAGCTGGCTTCCGTTTTCTAGTCACACCGACCCAGCTGGTCGAGAGGCTGAGGCTTTTGCAATTACTAATGACCTTGCACAGATTGTTCATTTACCTACAAGAATACCGTACAATCCTAATCACACAGCCAACTCGCTTGATCTTTTTCTCACAAACAACCCTTCTATGTACACGGTCGAAGTGAGAGGTCCTTTAGGCACTTCGGATCATAACTTGGTGATTGTCTCTTCTCGAATGGAGCTTTTATCTCATGGCCATTCCCAACCTCGTGTTTTTTGGCATTACAAGAATGCAAAATTGGATGACCTGCGAAATTTCTTTTCTTCTTGTTCTTGGTCGGATTACTGCTTCAAAACTTCTGATGTCAACGTTTGCTCAGATCGTGTCAGTGAAATTATTTTTGCAGGAATGGAACCCTTTATCGCACACTCCACTTTAAAATCTCGTCCTTTATCTAAACCTTGATTTTCCAATAAATGTGCTAAGGCTGTTCAAGAGAAGAATGTTGCATATCGTAATTGGCTTGTTTCTAATTCTTCAGTTTCATTTTCTGCCTACACCAAAGCTCGCAACAGTTGTAAAGCAGTTATTAATCAGTCCAAACTAGAGTTTGAAAAGGCTAACAGTAGAAAACTTGCTTCTTGCCCTAATGGTAGCCGAGCATTCTGATCTCTTGCCAAAGCTATTGGCCGCATCGTTTGCCCATCTTTGCTCCCACCTCTGTCCAAACCAGATGGTTCTGTTGTCACTTCAGCCAAGGATAAAGCTGACCTGTTAGCATCCCATTTTTCTTCCAACTCATGTATTAATGATCTTAATAAAACACCTCCCAGCATTCCCAACACAATCCATTCAATGCCTCCTGTCGTGTTCCGTCAAAAGGCTGTCAGAAGGATTTTGACGAATCTTGATGCTAAGAAAGCTCTAGCTCCCGATAGTATTTCTCCACTTGTTCTCAAAACCTGTGCTCCTGAACTTACTCCTATTCTTTGCCGCCTTTTTTTCACTTTCTTATTCCAAAGGTGTTTTTCCTTCTGCTTGAAAATTTGCCCATATCCAGCCAGTTCCTAGAAAGGGTGACAAATTCTTCCATCCAATTATCGTCCCATTGCAATTACTTCTATTCATTCTAAAGTAGTGGGGAAATTAATTAACCACCAACTCTAAAACTACCTAGAAACCTTCCGTCTGATCACCGATTGCCGTTATGGATTCCGTCAGTGTCGATCTACTGGTGATATTCTGGCTTATGTTACCCATTTATGGACTAATTCAATGGAAAGGTTCGGTGAAACACAAGTAGTTGCTCTTGACATCTCAAAGGCTTTCGATCGTGTTTGGCATAAAGGTCTTCTAAACTAGCATCCATCTTTTGGTCTGCCAGCTGTTTTTAGTAATTGGTTATCCAGTTTTCTCTCTGATCGCTCACTGAGGGTGATGGTAGATGGCTCTCTGTCTTCTAACTTCTCCACTAATACTGGTGTCCCACCAAGGTTCAGTTCTTTCCCCCCACTCTTTTCCACTTGTATATTAATGACCTTCCATTGACTGGAAATCCTATCCATAGTTTTGCCGATGATAGCACATTGTATTCCACTTTCCATTTTGAGAAACCTTGTCCTGCTCAATCAGCTTCAACTTCTCGACTATCAGCTACCAATTCCTTGAATACCGATCTCCAGTGGGGCAAAGACAACTTAGTTGATTTCAACCCTTCTAAAACTCAGTCTTGTCTTAAGGAGAGACTGCTTCTACAGGGATGGGATGCACTTAAATAGAAAGGGTGCAAGAATATTTGCTAATGATATCGAGGCAGTGTTACGTGGGAGGAAAAACTGATAGCTTGGGGGATACAATTACTAATAGTTTAACAGTAGCCGCAGGCACAGGTGAAGGTGATTCTTGCACAAATTCTATTAGAATAATTAGCGACCTGGAGTGAGGGGTGTTGGGGTTTTCAGGGACGGATGGCAGTCATCGTGAAATAGGTGGGTATGTGGGATATGTTACCGGAACTAGGAATAGGTGCATGTATGCTTGCATAAATACCAATGCTAGAAGTATAGTAAATAAATTTGATGAATTTTAAATGTTGGTCAAGACATCAAAGGCGGATATTGTTGGGATAGCAGAGACGTGGTGTCACACAGATATAAGGAATGCAGAACTGGAATTTGGGGAGTACAGTGTGTATAGAAAGGATAGATAGGATAGTAAGGGAGGAGGTGTTATGCTGTTAATTAAGAAAAACATAAAATCAAAAGAAGTGCACCCGCTTGATATAGATGAACAGTGCACTGTTGAGTCAGTTTGGTGTGACATAAGCACTGCGAAAGCAAAAATAAGAGTAGGAGTGTGTTATAGACCTAATGACTCGAATGAGTACAATGAACAATTGTACAGAGAAATAGAGTGGGCAAGTAAGTCAGAATGTCTTATAATGGGGGATTTTAACTTCCCAGATATTGACTGGAACTTGTGGCTTGGTCACTCATACACTAGTCAGATATTGTGGATTTATTGGATGATTGTTTTCTGCAGCAGCATGTTCGAGAGGCAACCAGAGAGAGAGAGAGTAATACTCTTGATCTGGTTATCAGCAGTGATCATTCTTGTATTAAGAATTTGCAGATAAAGGAACCATTAGGTGGCAGTGATCACAGTGTACTGATGTGGGATTTACTTAAAGATATAATTACCATCAGGGGTAAAGGAAGGGGTTTTTGCTTCCGTAAAGGTAACTATAGTGGTCTCGGACAGTTTGTAAATTCTGTACAGTGGGATCAACTGACGATGTTACCAACAGAAAATTCTAAGTGGGAAGCATTCAAGGAATTAATCGTGGATGCTACTAAAAGTTTCATACCTATTAAGAAATATTGTTCAAGGTTTAGGCCTAAATGGTTATCAAATGAACTAATGAGATTCGTAACAGAGAAGAAAAATGCATGGGTTGCATATAAATTATCAAGCGACTCAGCAGGCTATGGCAGATATAAGCTAGTCTGTAATTAGGTCACAAAGGAGGTTAGGCAGGCGAAGGCAGATTACCAGAAATCCTTGGCAAAAGATGCTAAGAAAAACAGCAAGGATTTCTTTATTTATATAAACTCTAAAAGGAAGGGAATGAATCTGATTGGTTCACCTGACATCGATGTTTCGACTGTTGATGATCCTGCTCAGATAGCAAACAAACTGAATGAGTATTTTGGATCTACATTCACACGTACGGAATATTAAGGTTTGAAAATGGCAGAAGGTTATCAAATTGTAGCAGGATACTTAATGATTTTGTAATAACTGAGAGCAAAGTGGAGGAGAAATTGTGAAGTTAAACATAAGAAAAGCACCTGGGGTGGATGGGATCTATCCAATTATATTAAAGGAGGCGGCAAAGCAACTAAGCAAACCCTTAGCCATAATTATGAGAGCATCCTTGGACTCAGGGGAGGTTCCCACGGACTGGAGATGTGCAAATGTATCCCCAATTCACAAAGGGGGATCGAAGGGTGACACGAGTAATTACAGACCAGTTAGTTTAACTTCTGTTCCGGGTAAAATAATGGAGTCCCTGGTTAAAGATGCATTGCAGGATCATCTAGACAAGACTGCAGCAATAATTCAGTCACAGCATGGGTTTTTTAAGGGAAAGTCTTGCCTGACAAATTTGATAGGATATTATGATGTGGTTACAAAGGAACTGGATGCAAAAAATAATTTTGATATTATATACAGTATTTGGATTTCAGGAAAGCTTTTGACACTGTTGCGCATGAAAGACTATTGTACAAATTGGAGCAGAATGGTATTAAAGGTAAGTTGCTACAATGGATAAAAGGATGGTTAAGTGGGAGAAGACAGAGGGTGGTAATCAATCGGTGCTGCTCTTCGTGGACTAATGTTATTAGTGGAGTCCCACAGGGTCCACTGTTGTTTTGTATATTTATCAATGATAAATATACAAAACTGATGCTGCATAAGCTCATACACTTGCTTTCTTGCATCACATGCCACTACTACTACTATATCTCGCAAAAAGGGTTCTTCTGCTCCTATGCTTCTCTTTTGTGACACTCCGATTTCTAGACAAGATGATATATCTCTTTTGGGAATTACCCTAACTTGAAAATGAACATGAACTTCCATTTCATGTAGAGGCTTCGAGAAGGTTCTCACCTTTTTAAATTTAATCCGGTCACTTTTTCCAATGTGAAAGTTCATTTTCTCCTTTTTAAAATTATGGATAACAAAATGCAGAGATTTATAATGGATGAATGACAATGGATGAAACATATATTGTTGTTTATTATAACAAAATTTATTCCATGGTCGAGTTATAAAATGATCCTTACTTTAAAACTTTTCATTAAACAGTTTCGTTACGTTTAAACTCTAAGTTCTAAATTAAGGGAATTGCAATTCCCTTAATTATGATGAACTGGTAATAGATGTAAAAATAAGTGTTCTTGCATATAACGGCGTTTTGTTGCATGTCTTCCTATATTTTATTACATATTTTTGGTGCATATTATCCGATGACCTGAATTCGAGTGACGTTGATTCCGTGAGGAATTTTTATGGACCTTTTTCGCAACGTGGCCGAGTTAGTCGGTTTCTGGAGAGGGTAACATGATTTTTCCTCCCGGAAACTCGGGTTTTTCTTCCAGCAAGACAGAAAATCGACCTCAAAACATGCAAGTTTCAGACAATATTACACGGAGAAATTTGGCCTTGGTCGGTGATACTCCTGAAACCCAACTACAACAACATGATGAATATTTCGTTCTATTTTAATTTGTGTTTAAAAATGAATTCTCGCATTTTTGTTTGGTCCATATCTTTCGAGCAACAGTACGTATTATACAAATATTTCGCAAAATAATTCAGTTAACAATTATGCGAAGTATTGTAGGGTTTACTTTAACTGAAAATTATTGTTGCTGGTTTGGTTTTTTTCGTAATAATGGACTGATGGAAGGAATAACTTGAAAAAAAAAAAAAACAAATAACGATGAACAAAGTATCTATTTGCGGATGCAAGGATGGATGCCCTGTCATCTGTTGCTATTTCCATCCTAGAGCCCCTGAATTTATTTGAAGAAATTCTCTCAGCTGTTAAAGTACTTCAAGAATCTGAAAGTGGGGATGCCAAACACAGCATTAGAACTATTTTGGATTTATATTACAGGTGGAGGGAGGAATATAACTGTAACCTTCTCTCTGACTTTAATAATAATTTTGGTGAGAGAGAGATACATATGAGGACTATCATGTATAGCCTAGGTAAAGTGTGTTTCTGGAAGAATATTCGTGATTTCAAATTGGTTGGCGAAGTTCTTGTTTTAATGAATGAATACGATAGGTGCATGTCACTAATATTCCAAGAGCGAGTGTATCCACTAAGGATAACAGAGCTGTGGGCTTGGCCTGGACACGATCGTCCCGATAAAACGACGGATCTGAACTCTCCTCTTTTTTATTTCCTTCGTGTGGCTAACTTCAACAAGATAATGGTGGGTGATCAACGGTTTGTTGATGTCGTTAGAAATGCCAGTGGTCTCTTCCATGTTGTCCAACCATCAGAAATGCAATTAAGACTACAGCGCTGCGGTGTAAAAATAAGAACCAACAATTCATTACAGTGGGCAGAAGATGAAGTGGCTCACATCTGGAATTTTCTCTTGAAGTGCACGAGAGAGCTGGTTTTACATGCCCTCAACAACCATAGCGACCAAGGGTATGAATACACACGAAATATAGTCAGATGTGCTCAGTTTACTCTTCGCGTTGCTCCTCAACTGTCCATCAAATCTTTGGAAACAGTCATCAGTTATAACTTAACAATGCAGATCCAACAGGGACAGATTGTATGGCAACTCAATGCTCGACAGTTCATTGAAATGACATATGGGTGGCTGCCACTGTTGAAACAGCGACTGGATGCTCCGTGCGAGTTAAAACATCTTTGTAGGCTTCTTATCCGACGGTGTCTCTACGAGAATTGGGCACTTCCTGATGTAATCCAAACACTTCAAATTCCCGTGGAACTCCACAGGTATCTGGATCTACTAGAGGATTAAGAATAATAATCCGGATCCAATTGACTCAAGTATGAACTGATTAAGGTATTTTCGTTTTTGAACAGACCATTTTGTTCCAGTTATTTGGCGCTTTTGCTGTTTATTGTGTTGTAACCAATAAAGAGGAGCTGATTGTTAAAAAAAAGAGTCATCTGAAATAAAATTGTGATTGATGAATGTTCAAGTCCAAATATATACTGATTTTTAAAAGCCTGAAGTGTAGATATGTAATGCGATAATAATAATAAGTAATAAAGTTCATATAAGTAATATATACTGAGTGATTACTGAATTATGACCACCTACTTCGTAGGTCCTCCTTTTGCCCTCAGTACAGCAGCTATCCGACATGGCATTGATTCAAGAAGATGTAGGAAGCGTTCGGGAGGTATGGCCAACGAAGCTGTGTGTAATGCAGCTAGCAATGCAGGTATTCAGACGCCTGTTATGCCTTTCCTGTTGTTCCACATGCACCAGGGGTCCAAGGTCCTGCCAATGAAACATGCCCCATACCATATAACCTCCTCCACCGGCCTGCACTTTTGATACCATGCATGATGGATGAAGAGCCTCATGTTGTTGACGACAGATCCATACACGACCATCCACGGTGTGGAGTAAATAACGTGACTCATTCGACCAGCACACCTTCTTCCAGTCTTCTAACGTCCAACTTGCATGCTCTTTGCACTAGGCGAGTCTTTTACGCCGATGAACCTTGGTCAGGAGAGAATGCTGTAGGAGTCGTCATGTTGTATTGTTTAGTGAACTCTTCAACAGTGCTGCGCCTGTACGAGTCGTCGGACCCGGCGCTCACCTCTAACATCAACCGTTCGCTGACCTTTGCAGTTTTGCTGTCGGGTCGTTGTTTGACCATTTTGATGCCAGTCCTGGTGCACTTTAACTACGGCGGCTCTCGAACACCCCACCAGTTCAGCCGTTTGGGAAATCGAGGAGCAGTTCGTCGAGCACCCACAATCTGTCCTTTTTCAAAGTTCGATAAATCCTTCCTTTTACCCATCACGCTAGGAATTTTACTACCTACTGAACCACTGACATGCTATGTAAGTCGACTAACTGCTCACTATTGTACCTCACGTAGTCAACGGATCGCATTCAGTTTTCATATCGGTGGTCATAATTCAGTGATCACTCAGTGTATACACGTAAGATATGATAAATACAGTGTAAGTGTGTAAATATCTGAAATCGAATATGGAGGCGCACTTTACATGCTTCATTTAAAGATTTCCTGTTAAGAACTGGCGAAATATTTCATCGAAACATGCCAGCCAAGAATTAGTAGATAGTTCTGTGTATTTAAATCCAAAAGTGAACCGACATCATATTAAAAATTGTGTTTTTAGGCAGTTATAAAATAACCGCCCAAAAACACAAATGGTATCCTCTAGGGTAGCAAAGTGATTATTATCCACTTTGTGATTATTATCCACTTTGCTACTCGCGAAGGAATTCCATCATCGACGAGAGGATTTTTATTGGCTTTTTCCAAGAGGCTGAGTTAGTCGGTCTCGACGAGTGTTGGGAAACACTTGCAACCCAGGGAATCACTTGTTTTTCGTTCAGCAAACTGCAAACCGATCGAAGAATAAAGGGAATTTACAAACACAATATACTGACGACTCATAGCCTTAGTTTCTTTGGCGCTTAACACACGAAATATAGTCAAATGTGCACATACACATACACCCACACGCATTTAACCTAAGATGTAATCAATCTGTTTGTGTCCCAATACCTTTGATAACAGTGTTCAGTGTCTGCGCGGGTAGCACAGAGGTATCGTCGTCGTCCTTCCCACAGCGGATAGAAAAGGCTCGTGTTCGAATCCCGTCGCTGACGCGAGGAACTTTAATGGGCTTTATTCACTCCGTGGCTGAGTTAGTCGGTCTCAGCCGTAGATAGCACGGTTTTTACCCCAGAAACTGGAGTTTTTCTTCCAGCAAAACAGACAAATCAACCATAGAACACACGAAATTAACGCAATTAAGACACACAGCACGGGAGATGAATTTGAATTTTCGGATGGCCTAATATAATAATTATTGTTATTTATTTATTTTTTTTTTTGGATAACAGTATATAATGACATATTCGTATAATGGTGAAAGAAATAAAAGGTGAAAGACGTGTAATCTCCAGGATTGTCGGTAATGAACATTTTTTTCAAGAAAAGGGTGAACATGGAAGTGGACATGGAAGAGTCCAAATGGATTAGCAACTAATGAAATCGACTTCATCCTCACTAACAGAAGATATATTGTGAATGATGTTACCGTCCTGGACAAGGTAAATGTTGGAAGTGATCACCGAATGGTAAGACGTACACTTGATATAGATGTAAGAAAAGAATGGAAAAAAACTGACTCGAGTAAATAATACGAAGGTCTTTGAGATAACAGAAGAGGAGAAAGAGCAGCATGTATTGGAACTTAAGAACAAATTTGAGCTTCGGCAGACTGCTCAGGACCAAGATATCGACGAGGAATATTACAACTTTCTGAAAGTGATAAAGTCCAAGAAACCTATAGGTAAAAAGAAATCCAAAGAAGGAAAAATTAGTCAAGAAACACTTGTCATGATGAACCGAAGGCGACAAATGAAGAGCAATGTAAACTGACAAGGAGAAAATTGAGTATACTGAGTTATGCAATGCCATTAGAAAGAGACTCAGAGAGGACATAAGAAGATTTAACACAAGAAAAGTAGAACAAGCATTAAGGGAAAACAAAGGACTTAAATCAGCAGCCACGAGCAGTAACACAGAAAGACAAATGATACTGAAACTGAAGAATAGCGATGGTGTACTTATAAACAGCAGAGAAGGCATAATTCAAATAGCAGAAGACTACTATAGAGAATTATACAAGGAGAGGGAATGATGCTAGCAGTGGGGAAGATGGATCGCAAATTAGTAACACGTATGACACCCTATTTTCTTCCTGATGAGGTAGTAGAACATGCGTTGAAGAAAATGAAGAATCAGAAAGCCCCGGGGGACGATAAGGTTACTGTAGAGTTGTTAAAATTGGGAGGAAGAGACATGACACAAAAACTGGCAAGTCTCTTTACAAAATGCATTAGAAAAGGTGTGACGCCTAAGGAGTGGAATAATGCAATCATATTTTTGCTGCATAATAAAGGAGATAAATCAGAAATTCTAAATTATAGACCACAGCTTGTTATCCCACATCTACAAGTTGTTCACAAGGGTCATTACTAACAGATTAGAAAGAATACTTGATGAGAATCAACCGAAAGAGCAAGCTGGCTTTAGGACATAATTCTCAACTATGGATCAACTTCACGTAATATCACAGCTAATGGAGAAAGCAAATGAATATAAAACACCATTATGCCTGGCATTTGTGGATTATGAAAAGGCATTTGACTCCATACAGCATAAGGCAATGTTTCGGGCACTGGAAAGACAAGGCATAGATACCCCACATATTATGATTTTTAAGAAAATATATGAGAATGCTGCCTCCTTTATTAGACTAGACAAAGACAGTAGCAAGTTTAAAATTGAGAAAGTATTCGACAAGGAGACACAATATCTCCGAAGCTGTTTACTGCTGCCCTTGAGGAAGCTTTCAGACGATTAGACTGGTCGCAGAAAGTAGTCAATGTGAATGGAGAGTACCTAAACCATTTACGATTTGCAGTTGACATTGTGGTCATAAGCCACGATCCCAAACAATTAAAGGAAAATTTTAATCAGTTATACACAGTTAGTAAGGATTTTGGGCTAAACCTGAATATGGCTAAAACAAAAGTAATGATGAACAAGTATGCCACAGAAAGGGACATAATGATTGAAGGAGCAGTAATTGAAAAGGTGGATTCATATACTTATCTGGGACAAGTTATTAGCTGTAATAAAGATAGATGGCTGGAAGTCAAGAGAAGAATAAATTTTGGATGGATAGCATTCAGGAAATATAGTCACATACTGAAGAGCAATATCCCAGTTTGTCTGAAACGTAAAATAATGAACCAATGTATGTTCCCCACCATCACTTATGGAAGTGAAACTTGGGCACTCACCAAAAGAATGGAAGAGAAGCTGAGAACTACACAGCGAAGAATGGAACGAATTATATTGGGAATCAGACTGTGAGATAAGAAGAGAAACACATGGATTAGGCAGCAAACTCAAGTAAAGGACATTCTTATCAAAACTAAAGGACTGAAATGGTCTTGGGCAGCACACATAGCTCGAAAACATGATGACAGATGGACTAAGAAAATAACAGAATGGTATCCAAGAGGAGCTAGAAGAAAACCTGGAAGACAACGGCGGAGATGGACAGATGAAAATCATGAGTTTGTATGTAGTAAATGGATCGCTATTGCACAAAACAGAAGGAACTGGAAAGTTGCTGGAGAGGCTTCATCCTGCAGTGGATTGAAAATGGCTGATGATGATGATGATGATATAATGACAATTAGTAATATTGAAATTAGAAAGAAAAAATAAAGGATATATGAGCTGGAACTTTGAGACGGAAAGGGTACATTTCTAAAAAAACAAAAAAAAAAAAAAAAAAACAGGTTGAAACTCCGAGTTAACTGTTACTATGGTTACCGTTTCTTTAACTATTTCTGTGGTTCCTTTGGTACCCTCGCGGATAGCAAAATAATTATAATTGCCGGAATGAAAAGATCTAAGTTCGAATCTCGTGTATGACACAAGAAATTTTAATGGGCTTATTTTCACCACGCGGGTAAATTAGTCAGTCTGAGGCCAGGGTTCCCTGTTAATTTTATTTTTTATTTTTTTCATACCTCGGAAACTGTGTTTCTTCCAGAAAACAGCAAACCGACCGAAGAATAGATACAGTTACAGGCAAAATATACTGATGCTTCACAGCCTCAGTTGGTTTGCACTTAATATAAACTTAACTTAACCTAACTACATTGTCCGCCTTCGGATCATTGGAAAATTGACGCCAGTCTTGCAATATCTTCATAAGTGTCAACAATGATTAACAATAATAATTATTGTGATTCTCGGTGTCTTGTTCGTCATTGATATCATAATTTGTTCAATTCCAATTAGCAATGAGAAAATGATTAAATTTCCAGTAAATATTATATAGACCATAAACTCTGTGTAACCTCTACGTTGTCTTTTGAGGTTATGATTGGCATCATGACGAGATCCAATTTTGATTACGTTTCGAGTGTACAGCACTAAAACGGTGTTCGCAGACCGGCCGCTAGATAGTCCACTGGATCGAACCTATTGGTAACTCACTAGGAGGCATCCGGATCTTGCTGCCTCAACTCTGTAAGATTTGACTGGAGGAAGTCCGAGTAAATAATAAAATTTTCTGTTTATACTCCGGGACGACCAAACGGTCAGAGGAGTTCACAAAATAGACAGATTACAAGAAAGAGCACCGTATTTAGCAGTCACGGGCTTGAACCCCGGTCACTCAAGGCACTTGTACTTATGTACCCGCGCGCCTGACCACTCGGCTAATAATACATAACACAAGCTGTCAATAGAGGATGTCCTCAGGGCTCTGTTCTGGGGCCGCTTTTCTGGAACATTATACTAAATACATGGCTACTCAGATATTTTGATTTTGCTACTCCATTTGCATATGCTGATAACCTTGTCATTGTCTTCTCAGGAAATTCCAGGCAACAAATTCAAGAAAGAGCTTCTCTGGTCTTAAAGGATCTCATTAAATGGGCAACTGCCAACAAACTTAAAATATCTCCATCCAAAATCCGGCTCATGATCTTTAAAGGTCAACTAAATATCCATCGTCCTCCTATCTTGAAAACAGCTAACAAGCAAATACCATATGTCAGGCACTTAAAACGTCTTGGTGTGATCACTGATGATAGACTCAATTTTACTCTCCACATAAGCCACCTAATAGATAAAATCAAGAAATTTACTATGGCTATTGTTCGGATTACAAGAACTGACTGGGGGCTTGGACGCAGAGTTCTTCTCTTATATTACAAGGCAGTATTCGTACCTATTGCAACCTATGATGCTCCAGTTTGGTATGACAGAGTTAAGAACGTCAAACTGAAATCAAAACTACTCTCCTTGCAAAGATCCGTGATTCTTACAATGTTCCGTGCCTGCAGGACTGTCTCAACTGATGCCCTGCAGGTCATAGCTGGAGTATTACCTCTGGACTTGCACATTTTACATCGTGCCTTCTGCTACTTTCAAAAACATCAGACAACCATGGAATTCTATGGAATACAGAATGATGTCCTTGCAGACAACTTAAAAACCCGGATTTGGTCTGCTTTAACAAGCACTTGACAAGATCGTCGGAATACAACCCCTAAAGGCAGAACTACATATAAATTTATACCAGATGTCTCCTTTACTGCCAACAAGAAAAATTCCCTATGGTCCTTTCCAAACCTGTACACATCATTTATCATAACTGGACACGGCTCTTTCAATTACAAACTCTTTTCTTTCAGTTCAGAATAAGCAATACTTATTCTTGCCTTTATCTCCAACTGGAAGACTGGAACCACCTGCTCTATCACTGCCCTCTTTATGCTGACCTACGGAAATCCCTACAAGACCGTATAAACACTTTCTCATCTGGCAACGAAAAACATCTAGTAGAATCTGCCTCACACCTTGGACTCCTACAACAATTTGCTTCTGATTTATTTGCTAGATAGGCGCCTCCGTAGCCAGGTGGGAAGGAGCAGCAGTGCGTAGCACACTCTTCTTGATTAGACCGGGGTTCGAGCCCGTCGCCACCAAATACGGAAGCTGCGGAAAGGTCAGGAATGACCACCGCATATCCCGGAGCAATATGGCCTTAGTTGCTAATGCTCCTAAAAACCAAATAACAACAACAACAACAATTTGCTAGAAGAAAACTTCTGTTTGCCAATCCCGCTTCAGCTTCACCTCCTATGGTGTCTCCAACACCTTCAATAATGTCAGCCTCAACGGTGTCTTGCAAAGATAAAATATTGTCACCTTGAATAGCTCTTAGAAGATCACATAGATCCAAATTTAATTTAATTTTTTTTTACTTTTATCTCCTCAGACCTGGGCAACTCGAGGATTGCTGGCACCGACTGGTATTGCACTGCCTCCAGTGGGTGTGGGATTTGTCCAATCTTAGACAATTCACTTTTATTTTTTTTTATCTATTATTTTTCTTTTAAATTTATATATATATATATATACAGTATATATATTTATTTTTTTAAAAATATATTTTATTTATTTATTTTTGTGTAATTTTTTTTCTTCTATTTTTTTTAGCCGTACCTGGCTAGAGAGAATAGAAGAAAGTCTGGACAACTGGTTTTTTTTTATTTTATTTTTTTTATCTTATTTTATTTTATATTTACAATCATTACTTATTTATTTTTTTATTACTTTTATTTATATTTTTTTTACTATTATTATTTTATTTATTTTTTATTTTATATAATTTTACTTCACCTTAATTTTATTTATTTATTTTATTAGTAATTTCTTTTTTTTTACTTATATATATATTTTTTTTTAAATTCTTTTTTTTCTTTTCTATTTTTAATACTGTTTTATTTTATTTTTATTTTATTTATTTATTTATTTTAATTTTTTTTTCTACTCTTATCTGTAAATTTTTATCCTAGTTTATTTTATTTTACTTTTTTTTATTATGATTTAATTAATTTGTTTTTTTCTTTATGCTGGTATCCTAAGTTTATGTAGCTGTGGGTACGGGATTTGCTGGCACCCACTGGCATAGTACTATCTCCAGTGGGTGCGGGACTTCGCCCTCTTCAGGGCAGACAAAGACTGTAAGGGTCTATCTCCACTTGGCTAAGGACATATCTAGTTGTGGCCCACATCCTCGTGGTGTAGACGGGCACCGGGCATGCTTTCCAGGAGATGCCTGCTCGGTGGCAAAGAGGCCAAAAACAACACATAATACACACAAACATAACACTACACGTTTCTGGCGGCTCTACAGAGTTTTGTATCATCACAGAGTAACATGGCGGAGATGAACTTATGTTCCTAGAGCCGCTGTACAGAATTATAAAAAAAAATTGGAACGAATGGAGGGGTGAAATGGGAGGGGTTTTTTTTGGCTGATGCTGCATAAGCTTGCTTTCTTGCATCATATGACTCTACTAATGATAATGCTAATGAGTGGTCATCTAGGCACCTCAGGTCACAACTTGTCGATTGTCTCTTCTCCTATGGAGCCTTTCTCTCGTGATCATTCTTAACCTGTGTTGCTTGGCATGACAAAAATGCAAAAATGGGATGATCTGCGACATCTCTCCTTCTTTTCCTTGTTTGGATTACTTTTTTTAAAATATTCTGATGTCAATTTGCTCAGATGGTGTCAGTAAATTTATTCTTGTAGGAACAAAATCCTTTATTCTCACTTCACTTTAAAATATCGTCTTTTATCTAAACTTCCAATAAATGTGCTAAGGTTGTTCAGGATAAGAATGTTGCACATCGCAACTGGCTTGCATCCAAATCTCCAGGTTCATTTTATGCCTATACTAAAGGTAGCAACAATTGCAAAGCAGTTATCAATCAGTCCAAACTAGATTTTGAACCGGCTAAGATTAGAAAACTAGCTTCTTCTCCAAATGGTATTCAGTCATTTTGGTATCATGCCAAAGCTATTACCCGCATTGTTTGACCATCCCTATTTCCACCTCTGTCAAAACGGGATAGTTCCATTGCCACTTCAGCTAAAGATAAGGCTGACCTGCAAGCATCCTACTTTTTTTATAACTCGCGTATTGATGACCTTGGTAAACGATCTCCTATGATTCTCAGTACACTTTTCTCAATGCCTTCTGTGGTCTTTCGTCAAAAGGATGTCAGAAGAATTTTGAACAGTCTTGATGCCAAAAAAGCGCCAGATACCGATGGTATTTCTCCACTTGTTCTCAAAACATGTACACCTGAACTTACTCCTGTTCTGTGTCGCCTTTTTTTTTTTACACTTTCTTATTCCACTGATGTTTTTCCTTCTGCTTAGAAATTTGCTCATAACCAGCCAGTTCCTAAAAAGGGTGACAAATGCTTCTCATTCAGTTATCGTCCCATTAACTGCCAACTCCTAAACTATCTAGAAACCTTCCATCCGATCACTGATCGCCACTATGGATTCTTTCAGTGTCGATCCACTGGTGATATACTATGGGTAACATAACCCATTTATGGACAAGTTCAATGGAAAAGTTTAGTGAAACACGTGTATTTGTTATGGACATTTCAAAGACTTTTGATCGTATTTGGCATAAAAATTTTCTACGTAAGTTTCCATCTTATGGTTTGCCAAATGGCTATTGTAATTGGCTATCCAGTTTTCTCTCTGACCGCTCACTGCAGGTGATGGAAGATGGCTCTCTGTCTTCTAACTTCTCCACTAATGCTGGTGTTACCCAAGGTTCAGTTCTTTTCTCAATCTCTGCCTCTTGTTTATTCAAAACCTTCTTCCACTGACCGAAATCCAGTGGTGTAGCTACCATGTAGGCAGGCAAGGCAATTGCCTCCAGGCCCGGGACCTTTAAGGGCCTGGCGTCTTTGGCTGTTTCCTCTTTTTGCAATTTTCATTAATTAAGTAGGGGCCCGAACATGTTGTTTGCCTGCGGGCCCGAAAAAGGGTAGCTACGCTACTGCCGAAATCATTTGAGAAACTTTTCCCTGCACAAATATCTCGAACTTCTTGAATATCTACTACTAATTTCTTAAATGCTGCTCTCAAGGTAATTCTCCAATGGGAAAAAGATAACTTAGTTTATATTCATTTTTAAATTAATTTGTTTTTAATGCGATGGATGTGCTTGTTTATTAGCACAAAGTTTATCAAATCTAGGTGTCATTGAGGAGAGTGCTACTCGTAGCTCTTTTTCTACTACTAAACGGACTCGATATCCAAGAAGTCTACTTTAGCATTCCATTTCCTCGGTTAACTCTATTACAGATTATTTATGGTCTCCGGAAAGTCCGTTCCGTTTCAACACTTCTTTGATTGGCCGTTTGGTTCTGTTCCACAAATGACTTTATTAATACTGTAAAAAGTTGGTAGCTTTTATAATCACCAAATATGGTTGCTCACTCTTTATAGATAATAGTCCATAGTCCAAATATTCAATAAGTTTTTTTGGCTGTTTGGTTGTATAAGGGAACGAAATCCTCGTCGTTTTTTTTTCTCCCGGAAACTCTTCCAGTTGGATGAGTTTCCAGGAGAAAATCCATGGTATCCTCGCCTGAGACCGAATAACTCAGTCACGTTGAGTTAGCCAGTCTCCGGAAAAAGACCCATAGAAATTCCTCGTGTAATAGACTGGATTTGAACCCAGGTCTTTTCTATCAGGTTTGGAAAGGATGACTATACCAACTGTGCTATCCATGAAAAAATAGGTTATTTTACATTGACAATTTGCCTTTTACAATGAATTAACTTAATATTATGACATTAAATTTGATTAAACGATATAAAATTAAAATAATTTTGAAATATTATTAGTCAAATGTTTAGGAATTCTAATGTACCTGTAACCTTCCAGGTTAGCAACAAATCTGAAAAATGGGGTGTAATCCAGAGCCCCTGGTTTTTGCTTCATCCACATCTCTACAACCTTTCTGTTCGAATCCGAGTAATCACTGGTTACCAAATAGTCGAAATGGGCGCTAGCCGATGCTAAGAAATGTACTCCAGGTCCGCATCCTATTTCCAGACATCGTGATCCCTTGAACTTTCCTAATAGTGAAACATACAGTATAACTGAAAAGTTATTTTAATTTTGTAGGGATGAAAATTTAAACACCAAGAAATTCACTTAAATTTCTTGCCTGGTTATTGTTATAAAAATCTCCAGGCGTTGAACAAACCATAGACTGACCAGAAACAGCCACTATCATGAGATAAGAGTTATAGAGGTAAAATAAATAATTAAAATCATAATAAAATAACAGACTGAAATCATAGCTGTAGTTAGACTGATTATGAAGACGAGAAATGCTTTAGATGTCATAAAAGTCACCAATATTATGCTATTTATTATTGGTAAATAAATATTGTGCTGTAATTGGACTGATTTTAGATATGATCTCTATTTTTATGCCAAAATATAAATACACTGGTGCACAAAATTTAAATTACAACCATAAAATCTGAATTCTGCCCTGTACCAATCCAAGACAGAATTCATTAGGGTCCCGAAGCAAGTATTAATATTGAGGACTGCAAAGAGAAATCCTCCATGCATGGATTGAAGGGGGGAGAGGACTTGTGGTATGGAGTAAGAGGAAAGATCCCATCAGCAATGAGCTTACCCAATACATTATTAGCCTTACACACCTCAATCAGATCTCCTCGTAGGTGTCTAGTCTCCAGATACTGCCATCTGCAGAACCTTTCCTGGTAAGAGCACCTTTTTGTTCCCCTCAGTAATCTCTTTGCTATTCTCTGCACGAGTTTCAACAGATCCACATTCTTCCTAAAGTGAGGCTTTCAGACTTGTATGAAGTAATCAAAAACAGGAATTTCTAAGAAAAGAAACCCCCCCCCCCCGCAATCCTCGTCTGAGATCGGCTAACTCAACCACGTTGTGATCTATTCCCTTATTTTATCCCTGCTGGCAAAATTTCTTCATATCATTGACAAAGCTCCATGAGCTGTTCTAGCAGCCCGTTTGTGCTTGACAAATAATTGTGCATAATTATGACTGCATAATTATTTGTCAAAATTATTTGTTATAAACATATCAAACTCAGTGGTACTGCCTATGTAAAAACAAAACTTTTTTTTTATATCTCATGAATTAAATTAAATTAATGCATTTTTTTGGATTTGGAAAAATACCAATAGTATATTACAGCACAGTTTATCCATTCATGAAAATACGTTTTAATGTACAATGGTGGACAAAAAACTGCATCACTTGTGAATTTTGCAAATAATGTGTTTTGCGCTGCATTGTGGGTTGCCGAAATGTTCGAAGTGCATTCGTTAGATGGGATATATATATATCTCTGTGAATGAAATCTAATGAAAAGACTCCACCTGATATACCTAATTGCCATAAACATCTTCCCAAAGTGCAAAATGCTCCTAAAAACCAAATAACAACAACAACAACAGCAGCACTTGTTTCAACACCAGAAGCCATCTCAAAGTCATCTCAAGTTTTAGAACAGGAGCACTAGCATGGCGATTACAAAGGCATAGCCGTTTCAAATATCGATTTTGGGAAGGCGTAGTCACTCTCTTATGGCCTGATCCAGGTCTTCTCTTCACATCACCGGTTTCACGCTTTAATTTCAGCACCCGGGATACTGTTGACTAGTGGCAACCTATTTTATCAGCGATAGCACACGTAGAAAGTCCTGGGACAGAGCAACAGCTACACTTTTTTTTTCTTGGTGTGAACTGAACATATGGAGCCATGCTTACACCTGAGCAAAACAGGATACTATTGAGCGTGTATACCTTTCCAATGCCGTAATTATGGAAACTGCTGATGCAATACCTTTCAATTACTGTCTGATGCAACAGAAGCGTTATCTGACGCAATACCCTTGCTTTGTGACAAACAAAATGACTGTAATCAAACAATATCCTATACGTTTCACTACAAATATTACTTTTTTTAAGGTGATGCAGTTTTTTTATCCGCCACTGTAGATATTAATTCGGTTAAAAACACCATTTTCAGAAATCGTAGTGTGCTAAAATTCAAACATATCTATACTGAGTGCAATTTAATTTTTAGCTGACAGCAGTGTTGATTGCCTCTGAAGATTCAAAGCACAATTTTCTGAATGGAAAAACTTGAAATGTATTTAACTAATTTAAAATGAACAGGGTAATATTAATACATACCACTCTTAATCACATCGTGGATGTTTTCAAGAAAAAACTGCACCAAATCTAAGGATTCTGTCATTATTTGCAGATACTCTTTTGAATTAAATGCTTCTCCCTTGAATAGTTTCTTCCATTCTTCAGGATTATTGGAATAATTATTTGTGGACATCTTTGAAAAGCAGATACTGTATTAAATAATGTAAATTATTCGAAAGGGGATTTATGTATTTATTAATATACACATATAATAGACCGAGGCCCAATGGTAATATGTATGAAAGTATATTAAACATGAATTCAAGAATTAAAAGGTTTATAAATTATTTATTTAAAATACCTAATATCAAAATAAAAATAAACTTTTGTGGTATATGAAACTATTAGACAAAGAAAAAACTTAAAAGATTTCTACTTTACGAAAATAAATAAATATTTAAAATAATATAAACTAAGTCATTTAATTGTCATATTAAAATATTCGAGTGGTTAGAAGCGCGAGCGCAGTAGCACACACTCTTTGAGTGGACTAGGGTTCAAACCCGTGACTGCTAAATACGATTAAAATTTGTATTGATTGATTAACTGTAAATTCCACTGATCTGGTGGTCTGTGCCGCAGTATAAACAAGAACATTTATTTATCCAACTGTCCCGCCCACTTGTACCACGTGACGCGCGCCTCTCTTCTCCAATTGGCTACCCCTCCACGCGGCATTCTCAAGGTTGAATAAATATCACTGTGTAATTATTTACCCGCGTTTACATAGGTCACTTAGGAAAAGCCTTTTGCTTCGGGTTCCATAATGCATGATGAATATTTTTGCATCTGAAAGAGCAGGGCTTCAGTTATTATTATTATTATTATTATTATTATTAGCATATAGTGCAAGGAAGCCTGAGACTTATGCTGCACCAGCCAAAAAATAAATTTCTGAATTACCCTGGAGAGAGAGAGAGAGAGAGAGAGAGAGAGAGAGAGAGAGAGAGAGAGAGAGAGAGAGAGAGAGAGAGTGTCAGAAGTAGAAGGGAATCACCAATAAAGAGAAGAATGATGATATCCAGCTCAGGACCCTGGTTGTGCCAAGCCCATACTCACCAGATGTGACTCATGCAGTTTGTAAATATTTTAGTTAAATATTTACAAACTGTACAAATATTTAAAATATTTACAAAATATTAAACTATTTACAAATATACAAACTATATCGAGTCTCTTCATCAGCTGACATTACAATGGAACACCAAATGATGTCCGACGTGGTCATGTATTAGACAGTGAAAGCACGTGCACGCGGATGGTGAGGCGCCTCCATAGCCAGGTGGGAAGGAGCAGCAGTGCGTAGCACAGGCTTCTTGATTAGACCGGGGTTCGAGCCCCTCACCACCAAATACGGAGGATGCGGAAAGGTCAGGGAATGACCACCGCATATCCCGGAGCAATATGGCCTTAGTTGCTAATGCTCCTAAAAACCAAATAACAAACAAACAACAGTGCGGATGGTGAACATTATGGAGGCAGCTGTCTTTCAATGGAAGACAATAATTACATCATTTCTGCGCATTTGTAGTGACCTAATTGCCTCGCCCTCTTCTCCCATTGGCTCGAATAAATATCACTAGGAGGAAAACGTTTTTAATGTATAGATAGATAGATATTAAATACAATATAATACATAAATACATTGTTACAACGTTAAAATATTAATGAGATCAAAAATTCGTGGGCAGTACATATACAGGGTGCATCATAACATGTGGGACTAACTTCTGGGATGGCTTTAGAACCTAAAAACAATAAAATAAAAGTTCATGTAAATACAAATGTATAGGTCTCATTTCGCCTTGTTTCCGAGTTACAGCCATTTTTGTGTTGCATAACTAGATAGTTGCTGGAGGAGAAAAAAATGGCTGTCACTCGAATACAAGGCGAAATCAGACCTATGCTCACATTAACTGTTTTTTTATTGCTTTTAGGTCTTAAATCTATTCGTGAAGTGGGTCCCACACGTTATGATACACTCTGTGTATTGGGGATGTGCAAATGTCTCTCTTATTCATCAAGGGAGTTTAAGGTGTGGAGTGAATAACTAGAACTGTAGGTTTGCCCTTTAATTCCAGGGAAAACGATGCAGTCAGTAGTTAAATATGTAATGCAAGATCACCTTGGCAGGAATGCACTATACGCCAGTTGCAGCAATGGAATTGCTAAGGCGACATCGTATGTGGCCAATCTGATTAGCTACTACGAAGCAGTAACAAAGGAACCGACTGCTGCACAAATTGGAGCACTGTCGTATTAGGGGGAAAGTTACCGCAATGAATAAAGGATGGTTGAGTAGCAGAAGAGAGAGAGAGAGAGAGAGGGTGGTCATTACCAGGCACTACTCTTCTTGGACTAATGTTTTTAGTAGAGTCCCTCAGGGATCAGTGTTCGTCTAAATTTGCAGATGAAACGAAGATTGGTAGGATGGTCAGTTATCTCTAGAAGTAATTGTACAGTCCGACATGAAGTTTTCTGAGCAGTGCTGACAGGCTGCAAAGATAGCTCTTGGAGTTCTGTCAATGAGATGCAGGCATTTGGCCAGCAGGGACAACGAGATGATTATCCCATTATATAAGACAATGGTTAGGCTGTATTTTGAGCACTGCATACAGATCTGAAAGCTTAGGACCTGTTTGGACGGTTCAGAGAAAAACAACAAGATTAAGAAAGGACACAAAAGACTTCAGCTCTGCTAATCGTAGAGCCTGGACAACTAGGCACCTGTGAGAACATCCGATTAACATTCTTAAGGCTTTTAATGGGTTGAATAAGCTAAATATAGATGGCTAAATAATGAATTAAGTAAGCTAAAAATAATTACATGATGACATCCTTTCCCTTGTTCATATAATACACACGAAAGGACATAAATTTAACCTGAGGAAGGATGGTTGCAGGCTAGATGTGCGAAAATTTGCTTTCAGCTAGAGAGTAATTTATTGTTGGTACAAACTTCCATCTAGAAGAGGGTCGTTTGAATAAATTTAAGGATGCATGCGACAAATTGGTAGAAGGTATATACAGATGACGTTTTTTTATTATTTTTTTATTTCAAATTTATATTATCTATTTATTTTTGGCTAATGCTGTATAAGCTTGCTGCCTTGCATCAGTTGACACTAACACTAAATGTTCTAAGCTCAAGGACATTGCATGTCGGTATGCTGTGTGCATTCCCTTGTACAAATTCATTGTATTTTTCTTGAAAAATTAAGATACATTTACAACTGGATACATGAATCCGAACTTGTATAAGGCACTGCCTAATTGAAAAGTCGGGATATATCAACACATTTCCAGTTGTATTTTGTATTTCGTAATTTTTATTATATACGTACTCAGGTGATGCCATTGGACACAACTGAGACAAAACTATTTTTAAAGCATGAAATCCGAAACAGTTGAAAACAAAAAACGGGATAGAAATTCGCCATTAGTTATTATTCATTTCAAAAATGAAAACGAAATGTTTATAAAAGAGAACATATGGTTTAACTTTAATATATATATATATATAGTTATATATATATATATATTATACTATATAGTAAATATATATGTACTATATATATATATATATATATATATAGTATATTATGTGAGGTAAAAGTTAGGTAAGAGTAATAAAAATAAATAAATATGGCTATGTAGCTATCATTAGAGGCAGCAAATGCACATCCTCCACATGATGCCTATAAACAAACAGGGAAGGGAAAGTAGAGATAATAAGACAAATATATTATTTTGCGTTTCATTTCGCTCTGCATTATTGCCGTACTACTGGCTGATGATTTTATT
Organism: Mastigoproctus giganteus; assembly: GCF_048544385.1. Classification (NCBI taxonomy): domain Eukaryota; kingdom Metazoa; phylum Arthropoda; class Arachnida; order Uropygi; family Thelyphonidae; genus Mastigoproctus; species Mastigoproctus giganteus. Next base: position 266,942,010 of record NC_143575.1, on the reverse strand, counting down.
TAAATATCATATTTATTTTAATTATCAGATATATATATATAGTTATACGTTTACAATAGTTCGATTTTCTTAAGTACTGGTGTTTTATACATATAGGTATTGGCGTTAATACAATACTGGTCTTTAAGTTAGCCTAGTCTCGGTTATCTTAAATTCACATGGCCTATACATTTAGGAACTTATTGCGTAAAAATATATATAGTTATATATATATATATTATACTATATAGTAAATATATATGTACTATATATATATATATATATATAGTAAAATAATTACATTAATATATTTTAAGAATAATTAACACCTCAATCAGATCTCCCCGCTGATGCCTAGTCACGTGAAGCTGAAATTTGCAGAACTGAAGCCTTCCTAGGTAAGAACACCCCTTTTGTTCCCTTCACCAATCTGGTTGCCCTTCTTTGCACTAGTTCCAGCAGATTTACATCCTTCATAAAGACCGAACTATATATATATATATATATATATATATATATACATATATATATAGAACTATATATATATATATATATATAGTTCGGTCTTCAACAGCTTCTTTCAATTCCTCCATGCTCATGCTAGTGTCGCTCTTGATGGTGCGATCCAGCGTGTTCTTTGTCGACTTCATCTTCTTTTTCCACTGACCTTTCCTAGCCTTATCGATTTTTCCAATGATTTGGATCGCATTACGTGACCGAAATAGATCAATCGTAACTTGGTGATCTTAGTGTCCAGTGACGTTTCTGGATCGATGCAATCCAAAACCTCCCTGTTCGTAACTTTCTCTGTCCATGATATGCGAAGCATTTTTTCATCCTGAGCATCTATTTTTCTTCTGTCCAACTTTTCATTGTCCAATTTTGTTTCTTTCCAGATCTTTTCCATGCTTATCATTGCGCTGCGCCCAAGTAAAATTCTTCTTTTAATTTGAGAGCCAGATTCTCCGCCTTGGTCGATCTTAGATCCAACAATTTGATATTGTATATATAATGGAAATTGTAAAATTATGGTCACATCTGAAGTATCAGAAGCTGAAAGCACAAATTTACTTAACTTGTATAATTATATAGCGCATGAACCTATTTACATTATATTATTATTACTATTATTAATAATAATCGTAATTATTATAAATAATTAATAATTATTAATTACAATTATTTATAATTTTAGATTAATTGCCACAGTCATTTACCATTCATATAAAGAAACAGTGCCTTATTTTGACTTGAGAGGGAGTTTAATAGAGAGGAGAACTTACTTTTCTTTACAGCTTTTGTGCAGAGTGAATCGCTTAATTGTAAAAGCCTGGTATAACCTACAGCATTAAAAGATCACAAAAACGAGAAAGTAACTTAAGTATAAGGTGAATATTGGATTTATCTCCACATTCTTATATCTCCGCCTACTTACTTTCTCGTTTTTGTGACCTTTGACAAGATCAAGTGATACCATGCGATAAGAGCATTTATCAAAATCAGCTCCAAGGTTAGTAATTTTCTCTGTCCAAAATTAAACTGACTTTTGGCTAAAGGATCAAAACTCTTTAGCGAAAAGAAACTTATTAGCTACTGTCATTTAAGATTGCCTACTGTTTTTTAATATTGGATTGCAAAAAGGTTTAATTTCCACTTCAGAGTTCTTAATTCTAAAATAATACTTAGTTTATGTCTAAAAGTGCTCCTTCAGTAATTATGTGCACTCAGGTATGAAGGAGAGGCTTCTTCGTCCATGCTATGTCATTAATTTCACTTGGCTGTACAAGGCTGCGATTTGTGAGGAGGAAAACGTTAACATAATAGACTTGGAATATTATATTCTTTTTTATACAAGATTGTTCCAATGCCATGTTTAATCATTTAAAGGGATATCAGCACAGCCGGTTTAAGGGGCTGGAGATGCAGGCGACTGCCAACGACATATTGCAAAGGCGACAAATTTCATATTCATTAATAAAAGTTGAACAGCGTCATGAAGGAGCAGCTAGTCGAACTGCTGATTACTATAACAATGTTTTATCCATCAGCAGGGTCCAATTTCAGTGGTATCTCCCTGACAATACCCTTCAGCAGGATGTACAAAAGACTGTATGTTCAGATCTTTCGTCTCTTAGCAAGGTTATGGTTACTCCAGTTATTTTCTGTCTTATCGCCCATATTGCTGACAGAGTTTTTGCCTTAATGTTGGCGAAGTGCTGTTTGAAAGTCTGGTCCTCATCTCACATAAGCCGAGATCAGTCCAATGTGAGACCTTCTAGACCATAGCATCATTGATGTTGGTATCTATATTATTCTTATTCTTCAAATTGGTAAATGATGTCTCAGTAGATTTGATGACTTATGGATAGGTAAATTTTACTGAAATAAAACTATTCTATTAGAGTGGCTTGGACCGATCATTAATATCATCTGAATAAGTGTTGCAATCAGGATCTGAAGATACAAAGAGGTCTAAAGCAGCAGAAAAAAATAGAGCAGACAGGACGCTTGGAAGCTCCTATGTAGATGATGTGGTTCGAACGGAAGGCCTTGTATTCAGCCCTCAGATGTCTTTGTTTTAGAATGGAATCGAGGATTTTTTTAATAAAAATATAAATAAACAGTATAGAAGTTACTGTTGTAGTAGGGTTTCAGGAATATAAGCGACTAAGGCCATATTGCTCAGTATAAACTGTCTGTAAATTGTGCGTGTTATGTGCTTCGATTTTCTGTTTTGCTGGACGAAAAAATCCCACTATCCTCACCTGAGACCGACTAACTAAGCTGAAAAAGGCCCATAAAAATTCCTGATATCATCGACGGGACTTGAACTTATTTCCAACCGGTGTGGGGAGGATGGCCATTCTACCAACCGTGCTACCCACGAGAGCTGTATAGAAGTAATAACAATATAGAAATAAAAAACGGTATATGCATCTATGGTCGCCTCTAGTCTTTGTCTGAAAACACTCTCCATCAATTCAGTTTTTCAGTTTCTTGTAAAATGTTCTCTGATATTTCTCATCATTCGGCATTCAATGCGGCAACCAGTTCATCTCTGCATTTTTGGCAATGCTGATAGGTCCTGTGTCGTTTTCTGAATAAATTCCTCAGTAGTGGCAAACCTGTGACTTTTCAAGGGGACTAAAAAATAATTTAAAAAAATAATAATAAAGAACAGGGCGCTAAATCCAACGAATAAGGCATATCCAGACAACAATGATGGAGTATTTCACAAGAAATTCTTGAATGGATTGTAGCGATTCCTGTGACTAGAATTTAAGCCGACTAGAATTTAAACTCACCCCCATCCAACGATCCAATCATCGGGTGAGGATCTATAAATGGATCTACCATTTATAGATCTCATCAATATGATCAAACGTTCAAGGACTGATTTGTATCTTGAAATTGCAGTGTCGTAGCGAGTTTTGAGTTGCTGCAAGAATTCGGTGGCTTATCTAGACACAATAACGCTTGAGAATCATTTACCCGTTTATCTGCAGACGGTTTAGTCACAGGAATCGCTACAATCCATTCAAAAATTCCTTGTGAAATACTCCATCATTGTTGTTTGCATATACCTTATTCGTTGGATTTAGCTCCCTGTTCTTTATTTTTTAGCCCCCTTGAAAAGTCACAGATTTTCCACTACTGAGGAATTTATTCAGAAAACGACACAGGACCTATCAGAATTTCCAAAATAAACTCATCAGGAATGCTTCCAGAATTTGCAGAATTTTTGGAATCGGTTATACAGTCAAAGACAAATTCGAAGATCCATCCGTATAGCCGATAAGTTTTATTATTTTCAAAATATTAGTTTAGTCTTTAAACTTTTTGATTACACCCTACATCTCTAAAGTAATTGTCGAGATTTCATTAATAATATTTTAGGACAGAAAGCCTCAAACTATAACATTATTTAGTACAGTTGCATCATTACTATATAGTTGCATTTTTTAGACAAACCGAAGTTTGTACATTGGCATCATTATTGTAACATCTCATATTGTGAAATCCTTCACAACGAGTTACTCCTTATACTTCAAATAAGTAACGCTTCCCCATTAGAGAAGACTACCGTTACTTATTTTCAGTTAAGTCCACCACTCAGACAGCACTGTTTGCATATGGGTAAGGGATAAATAAAACCTTTTCCACATCCCCGCCCCTATTAGACATGAGAATGGCAAAAAGACAGAGGAAGGGGACAGTAGGAGAAGAAGAAGGCAGGTGCTGTTGGTAAAGGAAAGTGGCAGTTACTAAATTAACACATACTCACTCAGTAATCACTAAATACACTGGTGTGCAAAACTTAAGGATCAACACTATTTCTAAAGGTTACAACCACAAAATCTTTACTTAAGGTACTCTTTACTGATGAGAGTAGATTCAGTCTCAGCAGAGATTCTGGACCTCAGCTAATCTGGCGAGAGGTTCGCACACGGTATCACCCCGCAAACATCACTGAAAGGGATGTTAAAGCGATATGGCGGTCGAGGTGTTCTCGTCTGGGGAGGCGTTATCTTGGATGGATGTACACAACTCCAGTTACTGGAAGGCAGTACTGTAACCGGTGCACGCTACTGTACTGAGGTAATTCTTCTCCATGTGCGTCTGTTTCGAGGTGCCATTGGCCCCGAGTTCGTGTTTTTAGATGATAACGCAACACCCCATCGCACTGCAGCTGTTGATATGCTTTTGGAAAGTGAGGACATTGTTCGTATGGATTGGCCTGCCCGTTCCCGCCGATCTAAATCCCATCGAACACACATGGGACGCTCTGGGGAGACGCCTAGCGGCACGTCTACACCCACCAGAAAATGTTCACCAGTCGAAGATGGCGCGAACAGAGGAATGGACGATGTTACCGCAAGAAGTTATCAACAACATTATTCTAAGTATGGACAGGTGGGGCAAAGCCTGCATCGACATTAGGGGTGGCCATATTTCCTACTGAGGATAACCTCTTCCCTTTGTTCTGTCTTTGGTAGTGATGCATCTGTATCATGGCAACCAGTGCTATGTTGCCATTTTTGTAAAGTCCCTGTGTATCGTTTTGTTTCCGTTGTTGTGTCGGTGTTGTTTCCTTCATCATTTATAACGAGGTTCTTTTGGTATGCTTTTCCCATATCCTGGCCACTCCTATGAGAAGCCACAGGTGAAAACCTGACTGGTCCTTAAATTTTACACACGAGTGTAATACCTCGAATAAGTAACGCTATCCCAATAGAGAAGACTGTTGTTGCTTATTCTCAGTCTCCATGGGCACTATCCAGAAACTCACCCCCACCCCCAAAAAGTTATTTGGAAGCTATTTGGCTTCTCATTAGTGAGCGAGTGACAACCCAGTTGTAACTTATTTACAAAATATGAAAGCTGCCAAAACGGTGTGCTTTTTTGACTAATAATATTTTAGGCCAGAAAGCATCAAACTATGACTCAGACATTCAAACTACGACATCATTGGTTTTGACACCATTGGTTATAACAGATGTAAGCTAATTTGTAATGAAGTCACAAAGGAGGTTAAGCAGGCGAAGGCAGATTACGAGAAATCTTTGGCAAAGGAGACTAAGAAAAACAGCAAGGATTTCTTTACTTGTATAAACTCTAAAAGGAAGGGGATGAATCTGATTGGTCCACTTGACATCGATGGTTCGACTGTTGATGATCCTGCTCAGATAGCAAACAAACTGAATGAGTATTTTGCATCTACGTTCACACATGAGGAGTTATTACCGTTTGAAAATGGCAGAAGGTTATCAAATTGTAGCAGGGTTTTTAAATGATTTTGTAATAACTGAGAACAAAGTGGAGCCGAAATTGTTGAAATTAAACATAAAAAAGGCATCTGGGGTGGATGGCATCTATCCAGTTATATTAAAGGAGGCAACTAAGCAAACCCTTAGCCATAATTATGAGAGCATCTTTGGACTCAGGGGAGGTCCCCACGGACTGGAGATGTGCAAATGTATGCCCAATTCACAAAGGGGGATCTAAGGGTGACACCAGTAATTACAGACCAGTTAGTTTAACTTTTGTTCCGGGTAAAATAATGGAGTCACTGGTTAAAGATGCAATGCAGGATCATCTAGAAAAGATGGCACAAATAATTCAGACACAGCATGGGCTTGTTAAGGGTAAGTCTTGTCTGAAAAATTTGATTGAGTATTGTGATGTGGTTACAAGGGAACTGGATGCAAGCAATAATTTTGATATCATATATTGGATTTCAGGAAGGCTTTTGACCCTGTTGCGCATGGAAGACTACTGTACAAATTGGAGCAGAATGGTATTAAGGGTAAGTTGCTACAATGGATAAAAGGATGGTTAAGTGCTAGAAGATAGAGGGTGGTAATTAATGGATGCTGCTCTTCGTGGACTAATGTTATATTAGTGGAGTCCCGCAGGGTTCGCTGTTGGGTCCACTGTTTTGTATATTTATCAATGATATTGATGAAGGTATATCAGGCTTAGTGTCAAAGTTTGCAGATGATACAAAGGTTGGCAGAGTTGTTAATGACAGTAATGGCAGTGTGCTACTGCAACAGGCTGAAAAGTGGCAACTGAAGTTTAACATTGACAAATGCAAAGTAATGCATATGGGTAGAAGTAACCCTACAGAAAAGTACCAACTGTGTGGTACTACACTTAAGGTGGTAGAAAATGAAAAAGCCCTGGGAGTAATTGTGTAGTCAGATATGAAATTTTCTGAGCAATGCAGACAGTCTACCAGCGCAGGTCATGGAGTTTTTTCAATGATATATAGGAATTTTGCTAGCAGGGAAATGGAGATGATTGTCCTTTGTATAAGGCAATGGTTAGGCGACGCCTTGAGTACTGCATACAGGTCTGGAGGCCTCATTTTAGGAAGGATGTAGATTTGCTTGAGCGTGTACAGAGAAGGGCAACAAGATTGGTGAGGGGAATGAAGGGATCCTCTTACCAAGAGAGGCTTAAGTTCTGCAAATTGCAGCCTTATACACCTCAATAAGGTCACCTGCGAGGTGATCTGATTGAGGTGTATAAGATCTTGAATGGGTTGAGCACGCTGAATTCTGATGGGATTCTTCCATTTGTTCAGTTTATGAACCTAAAGGAGCATAAATTCAAATCGAGGAAAGATAGATGTGGAATAGATCTACGGAAATTTGTCTTTAGCCAGCGGGTGGTTAATCGCTGGAACAAACTTCCATCTGTCGTTGTGGAAGTTGATAGTTTAAATAAATTTAAGGAAGAACTGGACAAACATTTAGAGGGAATTGTTTTGTAATTTTTTTTTTTTTTTTTTTTTGGCTGATGCTGCATAAGTAAATACACTTGCTTTCTTGCATCACCTGCCACTACTACTACTACTACCTCAATCTACGACATCACTGGTTTGAACCTCAAACTATGGCATCATAATGCATTTGCATCTTTATTACATAGTTGAATTATTCAAACAAACCGAAGTTTATGCATATGGCATCATTATTGTCACATAAGTGTAAGTGTAAGTGTAAGTGTGTGTTGTTGTCTTACGGCACCAGGGGTTTCCCCCATCTCCGCGTTGCTTTCATTGTGGTGAACCAGTTCACTGGGAAATGCCAGAGATTTAAAAGTGTGTGGGAATTGTTCATGTGTTGTGTTCTGTACCGTTGTTCATCTGGTCATTTAGCCGTTGGACCCCTATTGAGGCCCAACGTTGTCCCACTTACGCCCCGTGGAGGCAGACCAGGAACCCAGTAGCTGTAGATTCACTCTGGCAGGTCCTGCCGCTTAATTTCCTGGGATTTCGGCGGCTAGGACCTTAAAAAAAAAAAAAATAAATAAATAAAATAAAAAAAAAAAATAAAAATAAATAAATAAAAAAAAAAAAATAATAATAAAAATAAATATATAAGTAAATAAAAAATCTGCGCTGGGGTAATGTCGCTTTGGTTTGCTAGGCCGAGTTTTGGGCGTAAGGTAATTTTATCATATTTAGTTTTTGACGTGTGGGGCTTTCGCTATGATGAAGGTAGAGAGGGGAGGGAGACCGAAGATTGGGGGGAAAAGACAGAAATATGGGGCCAATAGAGTAGATAGCCCCAGTTTTCAGTGGGGCATGCCCATGCCCCACCAGAGTAGAAGTTTGGGGGTGGAGGAGAAGGAACAAAAAATGTCCCCTCCCCCCAAGGAAGTGGGAATAATAGGTGAAGAGGGCGAGGGTGTCCTCTTCAGATCGCCATCAAGCTGTTTGCAACTGTGCTGCGTTTAGTCTGTTCTCTACTGTCTGTGCTGCATTCCCCCGTCCTTGCTTTTCTCTTCCGTGTGATCAGCACTCTTCTTTTCCAAGTACTGGTCCTCTGCAAGGTTTCAGTTTTTTTGTCACATTTGGCGCCGATTTTTGTCAATCTCTGTGTACGTTGCTGTAGATAGCTATTAGTGTTTTTCTCCTGGTGAATAAGTCTTGCGCATACTGGGAGAGTGCCCTATATTCATCCTCAGTGTCCAGGAAGTGGTGCTCCAGTCCTTTTGGGAAGTATCTTAACCTTGTTATTAGTAGCCCTCTGAGGTCTTCATAGTGTTGACAATCATAGACTATGTGGCTCCAGCTTTCACTTTCTCCACATATGCAGTTGGGGTCCTCAACAAGTCGGAAGCCAAACAGCTTCTCCTTGTAGGGTCCGTGTCCGGTTAATAGTGTTGTCATATGGTACCCTGGGAAGTACCACGGTGGCTGCTTTGGGTATATTTTCTGGAGGTCTGGTAGAAATCTTTTTGTTACTTCGCCTTTTGTAGTCTCTGTCCATCTTCTCTGCCAAAGATCTAGGAGGTGGGTCTGTAGCCTATTTTTTTCGTGTTTTAGGTTGCCCGCCGGGTCAGTCGTGTATCCTTGGTGGGTAGCGGCCACTCCCCTGGCCAGCAAAAACAGTAGCCCGGCCTGAACTGCCTCCAGGTCCAGAGGGAGCGCTCCAGCAAGTACCTGCAATGCTGGGGTACTTACCGTGCTGCAGGCGCGCGTTGTTGATAGCAGTATGGTCCTTTGGGTCATTTCTAGTGTTCTTTTGTTGACTACCAGTGTCGTTTTTGGATACCAAACCGCTGCTGCATAGGTGATTGCAGGCAGGAAGGTTGTTTTATAGTAAAGCATCAGTGCTTTTTTCTTGAGTCCCCAATCTTTCCTTGTGATTCTGTTTACCAGTCCAGAGTATCCTCTGATTTTTCTTCTGATGTATTTCAGATGCGGCTGGAACGTCATGTTTTTATCTAGGATAACGCCCAGATACTTCAGTTGGCTCACAAATTTGATTGTTACATTGTTGATTTTAATTTGCGGGGGTCGTCGTAGTTGCAGAGTCCCCTTTAGCAGGATCGATGAGGTCTTGTCTGACGATATTTTCAGCTGGTTCTTTGATGCCCATTGCTGCAGCCGCTGCAGTGCCTGATTTGCCAGCGTCTCCAATTGGGCCCTGGAGTCCGCCTCTACCGTCAATGTCAAGTCGTCCGCGAAGGCGTGTACTGCCACAGAACCCAGGTCCGTAGTCAGGAATTCATCGAGGACCATTGTCCACAGAAGCGGCCCAAGCACCGATCCCTGCGGACATCCTCTGTGCACCTCTCTTGTTATTTTTTGATAGTGTACATTGATTTCCACTCTTCTTTGTGTTAAATAGCTTTCGATTACTTTGTAGAGGTTAAGAGGCACCTCAGCCTCCCTCAACCTTGCCAGGACGCTTGGCCACCAAAGTGAATCAAACGCCCCAGCAAAGTCAACAGAGATGAGCAGCAGATACTTTCGTCTACAATCCTGGAAAATCCTTAGCAAGTTTCCCAGTGCGTCCACGGTTGAGGATCCTGGTCTGAAGCCATACTGATTTCTGGCATGTAGGCCTGCCGCTTCATAGTGTTTTATAACTCTCACATGGAGTAATCTTTCAAACAATTTGCTTGCCACTGGGAGCAGTGCGATGGGTCGATATGAATCCGGAAATTCTGGATTTTTGGTAGGATTTTTCAGTATTAGTTTTAAATTTGCTGTTTTCCATGCAGTTGGGAAATGTCCTGTTTCCAAGCATCTATTGTATAGTGTTAGGAGTAGGTGCGGATTGTATTCCACGGTTTTCTTCAGTATTTCAGGCTCAATAAGATCGAGGCCCGGGCATTTTCTATTTCTGACCCTACTAGCGGCCACGCTGAGTTCATCCAGGGTGAAGGGAGGCTCAATCGCCTGGTTTCTGTAGTTATCGTTTCTGTAGCATGTCTGTTTCTGACCTGGCATAGTTAACATATTTGGTTTTTGATATATTCTGTCGAGTATGTTATTCATCGACTGCTCCCAGGTTGTGGTGAGATCTCCCTGCCGAGTCCTAGTGGTAGAAATCACCTCCCCCCTAGGCAGTCTATTGGTTGTTACTTTGTAGACAATGCCCCAGGGGTCATTGTTCCCTGCTGTGGAGACCAAGGACTCCCAAGAGCGTCTTTTACTTGTCTTTATGGCGTCAGTGTACCGGTTTCTTATTTGTCTATATATTTGCCTCAGGGCTTCAACCTCATTTGCTGGCCATGTTCTTCGGGCCCTCTGGAAGTCCTTCCTACTCTTGTTCATTTGTCGCCGGAGCATGGCAATGTCCCGGGTCCACCAGGGGACTGCGCCCAGTCGGGGTTGTTTCTTCCTGATAGTTTGGTTGCTGATATCTATCATCAATTTAGTAATTGCCTTCTGCAGTTCGTTCGGATTATTCTGTGGATCTAGGGACGGAGGTTTGTTGTTAACCGCTGTAGTTAGTAGCTCTTTGTATTGGGGCCAATCTGCCTTGGCAACTGCGTATCTGTGGGGTGTTTGTATATTTGCTGTTGTTCTTGGCAGCGTTCTTGTTACTTTGCAGGTGATGACTCGATGGTCCGAGGTGGTCCAAGCGTCTTCCACCCTCCAGTCGGTCACGTGGTTCGCCAGGTTCCTAGTTGCTAGAGTGATATCGATGGTGGCCTCCCAGAGGGTGTTGCAGAATGTTGGCAGATGGTGCGGTTGGTTCAGTACAACAAATTGTGATCCTATCAGATAGTTTTCGAGTTGCTGCCCATTTGTTGTTCCTCTTCTGTCGGCAGTAACGCTGTGCCATAGTGGAGAGCGACAGTTTACATCCGCTCCTATAATTATTTTTTCATTCGGCAGAGTGTTTTGGAGACGGCGCAGGTAGTTGATTGTGGTCTCAATTTCCTGTCCTGGCCTGCTGTAAAGGGCCACTACATATAGGGAGCCTAGTGCTGTAATGAGCTGGGCACAGGCAGCCCAGGTCGTGCACAGTTGAGTTACTTTTGTTGCAGTGATTTTGGTGTTCCTGACTAGGACCGCTGCCCATGGGGTGTCCTCCTCCGTGTGGACGGCCTTATATTGCAGTGGATACCCCACCACCCGCTTTGCGTGAACGTATGGCTCCTGCAATATGATTATGTCGGTGTCTTCCTCATCGGCCCTGACCCGGATTTGGTCTGCCACTGTTTTGGCTCGTTGCGCGTTAGTCTGGATTATCTTAATCATTGCTATATTATACTTTTTATTTCTTGTCCCCATAATCGATTCTATTTTGGTATATGCTTTTGGCTTTAAGGTAGACTGGGCACTTCGGGTCCTTGATTGAATGCGCGTGTTCTATTTTCATTGCCTTACAGTTTGCGCAGGTGGCTTCCTTGTCTTTGTGTGGACAGTCTTTAAAGGCGTGTCCCTTCTCTGTGCAGTGTCCACAAGTTGGAACTGTCTGGGTGCAGACATGCGTAGTGTGTCCGAACTTGCAGCATCTAAAGCATTTCGGAACCACCACTCGCTCCCGGAATCGGTAGCTGCCCCACTCAATATATACCCTTGTTCTGTCCTTTAAGACTTGCCATGCTTCCGGTATAAGCTCCACACTCCAGTTGTTGTTTATTCCTCCTCTCGCCTTTATATGAAACTTTGTGGTTATTACTTCGTGTGTTTCTTTGTCTGGTATTTCCTTTTGCAGATTCCTGAGGTAGAGCTCTTCGGCCAGCTGGGCTGCTGTGACTTCTGGATTGACGTCATAGATTATTATTGACGGTCCCTTCCTTTTGGGCGGCTGGGCCGTTAATCCGAGAGCGTCTATTTTGGGGTTTTCTATGATACTTTGTATTTCTTGTCTAGTTTCGGTTTCAATTACTAGTCCTACGTCTCTCATTTTCCGTATTCCTTTTATTCTTGTATTTTTAAGGTCCTCCCTCATATTACTAATTACTTTTGTTTTTAATTCCTCACTAGAGGGGATCTTGCCAGTCTCCTTTGGTCGGAGTATCACCAGGTTTGGTGTTGGCAACAGTGTTTTCCTCTTCTGGTGCGTCTCTGCGGTTGGTTGGGTTTCCGTTGCTATTGGGATCCTCAGCGCTTCCGAGTATGTCGGGACGCGCTGTGGCGTTTGTTTTGCCCCGCATTCTTTATATGCTTGTAGCCGTGGTGTAGGAAGATTCGGTAGAGTGTCCAGCACCTTCTCAAGGATGGAGGTTCTTGTCTTAAGTTCCTCGTTAGTGGTTTTTAGTTTCTCGCTGTCGATAAGGAGGGCAGTGGTAATAGATTCAAGGGTGGCCCAGAGTTCTTGAACATAACTTGCCGCTTGTCTGTTGAATCGACTATTATCTTGATTAAGAAAGGTCACAAGATTCCTATGTAAAGCAGATATTATTTGATGGGTTGGAGAGTCTTCATCTATAGGTTTGTGAGTTGTAGGGTATGCAGAAGGTGTAGTTACTGTGACGGTTAGTTTTCTAGATTGGGGGAGGCCTTCTGCCTCAGTCTGATCCAATGCTCTGCGTGGTCTCTCTGGTTGTTTGGCAGAGGAGGTCTTAGGAGTCCCTGATGGGGTAGGAATATTGGTTGATAGTTTGGCTGCAGATAATGTTCCAGGACTCTCTGCTAGATTAGGGGAGGGCCCTAGAGCTGCCTGGGAGGCAGGAGCACTTATAGCTGTTGGAGAGAGAGTGGTCTGTAATTTCCCAGTGTAGGGAGAGCTTGCCTGTGAAGGTTGCAGAGTAGGAGGGACAGGGGCTAGGCGAACTACTACTGGCGTTGAAGTGTTAAATTGAAACTTAGATGAGATCACAGGGTCAGATTCATCAAGAGGCACTTTGTTGAGAAATTCTAGTATGGTTTGAGGAGACCGGGGTGTTCTGGTTTTTGCTCTCCTCTTACTTTTCTGTTTCTTTTTCTTGGACTTGTTCACTTTGGGAGGGTGGAGGCCAACTTGGTCTGAATCGTCTGCTACAGCATTCTCGTCAGCCGACGATGAGGATGTTTCTCTTGAGCTCATGTCTAAGGGTTGTATGGTTTGGGTCAAAGACCAATAAAGCTATAATAAAGCAATTGTAAGGGGTTGCTCCTGAGTAATTTGATTTCTTCTGAAAGGTCTACCGGAGGTTTAACGGGGTTGAAATTTTTTACGCCTCAAGAGGACTGAAAAAGCCGCCGAACGAAAGCGTCAGGCCCGTGTGATGATCTGAAGCCGCACATCAACGCCTCGAAAATCCCCGAGTTATCCCCAGAACACAAGTGGGGGGAAGAAGTAGCCAGCGGTGAGCGTGGCCCTAGAGAGAGGAACCGACGGCGTAGCCAACTGCTTTTGTTCTATAGTCGGGAATTGGAAGTACTGTATTGATAAAATCAGCCAAGAAATAAATAAAACATTACCTGAGGAAGATGCAGGCGATTTGGCATTATTACCGGACAGATCATCTTTAGAACATCTTTCTCGAAAATCAAAACAGTATAACCGCACAAATTATTAATTTTAATCGGAGCTCATTCGTAGGCTGGCACACACTATACGCGCACGAATTTGCTCCAAATCAAAACTATGTACATATCGTATTCTCAGCAATATCCACTAGGCCTAACTGTCAACAATACGTGTTTGACTACAGCAAAGCGTTAGCAGAATGCTAAGCCTAAAGGGATTAGGTCTATGACGAGAGAGTACAGTCCAGATAACCCTCGTAATAACAAAAAATTTTCACTCACTTAATCCAATTGCGAAGTTCTTTTAGCTGGTACATTTTTCCAGTGGAAGAAAACACTTTAAACACATTAAAATAACTCAACATTCAGGAGCTCCAGAACACGTGGCTACACTGAATGACGGCCATTTGCAAAAACCTCCATTATTGTCACATATTATCACAACAATTTACTTATTATCAAGACGCGCAATTTACGGACATATTAATAGGGCTCACTATGGCCAAAGTTGCTGATGCGCCTACAACCATACAGCAACTAACAAACTTGATTTAAAGAGCCGTATATTGTATGTCTGCAAAAACTGTGCGTTCTTTGGTCGATTTGCTGTTTGCTGGACAAAAGACCCAAGTTTTTGGTTGGAAAAAACCATGCCACCCTCGCCTGAGATCCGTAAAACTGATTTCTCAACCATCGCCGAGGCCTAAAAATTCCTTACATCATTGACAGGATTCGAACTCAAGTCCTTTCCCTCCCGGTGTGGAGAGGAGCATGATTATACCAACTGTGCTACTCACGAACAGCAAGATTATCCTTGGGGCAGATGTAAATCGCTCTCCTTCGTGGTACTGCCTGACCACCGATCGCTCTGGGTGCCACAATGGGCAGCTTCTTGAAGATTCCTGGCCACTTCTCCCTTCCTGGTTCTGAACAAGCCTAATAATCTGCCTACCTATTCCAGGACTCTGTGGGAATCCACAGTAGATATCTCCATAGCCACACGATCCATTTTCAGCAAAATTTCTGGGTGGCAGGTCAATAAGGCGTGGACCACCTTAAATCACAGAGCTATTACATTTCAACTCACAAGATCCATTGATCCAGCTCCACCACCTCACTACAATATTAGTTGCTATGCCATTAACAAGGCCAATTGGGAAATCTTTTGCTCCACGCTGCAGACCATGATCCAGGACCACAACTGTTCTGATCTTCCAGAACTAGATCCCCGACCAACATCAAAAGCTCACAACGGAAATCATCATCCAGGCTTGCAATCAATCAATTAGAAAGAAAAGCCCAATGCCTAATGCCGTCCCATGGTGGTTCCCAGAGCTGGAGCACCTTCGCCGAATTGTATGCTCCAAAAGAAAAGCCTTGCAGAGAGCTCGTACTTCTTTGCCCCCAAATGAGGCTAACATCCTCCGTGAAGAATATCGGAGAGTCAGAAATGACTACACCTCCCTTATAAGGCAGCGTAAAAGATCATCTTGGGAACAACTCGTGAAAACTACTGGCAATACTGAACCCTGGGGGGTGGTGTACCGCATCACCGCCAACAAGCTCCAAAGGGGCGAAGTTATCCAATCCACTCTCACACCACAGGGCACTATGACTACATCCAGAATGTGTCCAGAATATTTGCTATCTATAGCCACTATTCTGGACACACTTTTTGGCACAGCTACTGACAGTACAACAGCAAGAAATATGCCAGGCAAACAACACTTACTTCAACAACGCTGTAGAATACTAATTTACCACCGATGAACTGCAGCAGGCTCTTACCAAAATGAAGGAGAGGAAATGCCCCATGCCAGACCTCATTGAACCCGAAGTACTTAAAAAGACCGCCCAAATCAACGTCCAGTTTCTACTCGACCTCTT
This sequence comes from Mastigoproctus giganteus, assembly GCF_048544385.1. Classification (NCBI taxonomy): domain Eukaryota; kingdom Metazoa; phylum Arthropoda; class Arachnida; order Uropygi; family Thelyphonidae; genus Mastigoproctus; species Mastigoproctus giganteus. Next base: position 266,926,433 of record NC_143575.1, on the reverse strand, counting down.
CAATAAGTGCTTATCCCATGGATCTTTTTCAGAAGAATGGAAAAACGCCAATGTAAAATCGATCATAAAAAATCCGTCTAAACAGCTCCAACAACCAGTGTCATATCGACCCATTGCCCTTTTATCCATGGTCAGTAAACTGTTTGAACGTCTACTCCTAGTACGGCTCCAGTCCAACTTCACAGAAGACGCACTGCTAAGGATCATCTCTGCAGTCTCAACTTCTACCTTCAAATACTACCTACTAATAGCAATAGATTTCGCAGGAGCCTTCGACAGGCTCTGGTAGACAAGTATTCTTCGCAGACTTAGGCAAGCAAATATTCCATTAAATTTATACAAATGCATCCAAAACTACTTATCAAATAGGAAAATTACAATCGCCTCAACGTACCGAAGAATCACCAGGTCTAGCTACAGAGGTTGCCCCCCACGGTTCAGTCCTTGGTCCTTTTCTGTGGAACATTGTCCTGGATCAGCTCCTTGGACTGGACATAGGTCCTGTATCCATACAAGCCTTTGCTGATGATGTGACCTTCTCAATTGAAGCTCACAGCAGAGCTTCTCTGGAAACCAGAGGAAACCAGGCACTTAAAATCCTTCAGAACTGGGCGGCCCTACACAAGCTAAGACTCTCACCCCAAAAGACACAATCCATTCTCCTAAAGGGATCACTGCGGCCTACTAGAAACCCCACTATCGAACTTCAAGGTGTTACAGGATTGGGTAAAGCTACACATGTTGAAGATCTCACCCACGAAGACGAACTCTGTTCTACTGAAAGGAGTACTTGACATCCACAGACCACCGCAAATAAAGATAGCAGGAGCAACCATCAAACTTGCAAAACAAATACGATACTTAGGAATTACAATCGACAGTAATTTATCCTTCACCCCTCACATCATCCACCTGAAAGAAAAACTAACTAATTACGCAGCATTAATAGCAAGAGTCTCACGCAGGGACTGGGGATAAAACAGAAAAACCCTGTCCCTGTACTACAAAGCAATTTTCATCCCAGCCATTACCTACGGATCCCCGATATGGTACAAAAAAGCAGGAACAGTAGTAAATAAAAGACACCTGGACACAATCCAGCGTAGCATTATGCTCATCATTTCTCGTGCATGCAGAACAGCGAGCACGCATTCTCTCCAGGTCTTGACAGGAGTCCTCCCACTGGACCTGGAGGTGACTCGCTGCGGGCTCATGTACCACCTGTCTAAGGGAACGCCCACTACAATCTATGGACTCACCCTAGAACCAAACAACAACCGCAAAGCAGAAAAGCATAGAATCGTGGCTCACCTGCTACAGCTGTGGCAGGACAGATGGACAGCATCAAACAAAGGCGAAGTGACGAAGAGATTCATACCACTGGTTGCCAAGACGTATCCAAAAGCCCCCCCTCCCCGTGGTTTAACCCGGGGTTAAATGCAACATACTTACTAACGGGATATGGCCCATTCAAGGCAAAATTGAACATGCTGGGTATAACGGAGGAGCTAACTTGCACCTGTGGTGAGCCTGAAACATGGCATCATATAATGCACGACTGTGAGTGCTATGAGGAACACAGAAGCGTGCTAATAACTAAAATACAGTACATACCAAAAAACAAAGAACACATCTCTTGGATACAGAAGACGAATACGCGGCTTTCAGCCAATTTGCACGAGAAGTCTTCGACCGAAGAAGAACGGAAATTGCCATCCACAATGAATGAAGACAACCCCGACCAAAGTGAGGCCACAAACGGATCAAAGGACCCAACAGGACCCTACAAAGATCGAGAAAATTGCAAAGTGACAAGGAACCTGGTCAGACACAGCCACAGGAACTGACCGACGAAGATGAGTACATGCAAACAAGCCAAGTTGTTGTTGTTGTTATTTGGTTTTTAGGAGCATTAGCAACTAAGGCCATATTGCTCCGGGATATGCGGTGGTCATTCCCTGAATGACCTTTCCGCATCCTCCGTATTTGGTGGTGACGGGCTCGAACCCCGGTCTAATCAAGAAGCGTGTGCTACGCACTGCTGCTCCTTCCCACCTGGCTACGGAGGCGCACAAGCCAAGTGACAAAAAGCCCGGACTGGACATAAATGCAGGAACTACTTGCATTACGCCATATGGCGGTCTGAATAGGACTCCCTAGTCCTATTCACCTTTAATTCCCAATCCCCAGGCAGGGGGGAGATGGTTTCCTGTTCCCCCCTGCCACTCCCCGCTTCTCTACCTCTGGTGGGGCATGGGCCTGCCCCACTGCTTTTGGGGACACCTACTCTATTGTCCCCATACTTCTGGCTTTTCCCCCCAGTCTTTAGTCTCCCTCCCCTGCTCTGTCTATACACCAGCGCATGTCCCGCACAATGTTAAAAATTAAAATATGTCCAAATTCAAACCGCGAACGCAAAACTCTTTCGGCTTAAAAGGTTTAAGAAATGTTTCAGCGATTATTTTATTTTTTTATTTAAATTTTTTTTTTTTTTTTTTTTTTTTTTTTAAGGCCCTAGCCACTGAAATCTCAGGAAACTAGGTGGCAGGGCCTGCCAGAGTAAAATATCAACTACTGGGTACCTGGTCTGCCTCCACGAGGCTAAGTGTGGACAACGTTGGGCCTCAGCAGGGGTCTAGCGGCTAAATGGCCAGAAGAACAACAATACACAACACTACACTTACAAAATCCATACACTTTTAAATCTCTGGCCTTTAGAGTGAACTGTTGCAACTACAATGAAAGCAACGCGGAGTTGGGGGGAACCCCCGGTGCCGCTAGACACGAATACACTTTACACTTTTATCAAACTTCAAGGCCAAACCATCAAGCTAGTTTCTACGTTAAAACTACTGGGAACAGTACTTGACCCTAAGCTCACTTTCTCTCCGCATCTTGCACACCTCCATGCGAAAGTGAGAAACAACATTGCTCTCATTGCACGGGTGAGTCGTCCTGATTGGGGATTGAATCGACGCACCCTTAAGGTTCTGTACAAATCAATCTTCCTTCCCTTCATAACGTACGGATCTGGGGTCTGGTTTCGCAGGACAACTCTTTACAACAAACGTAAACTGGGAACCATCCAGTGCACCATCCCTCCTACTATTACAAGGGCATGCTGCACATTTAGCAACCCAGCTTTTAAGGTTCTTGCGGGTGTCCTTCCGCTTGATCTGGAGGTTATTCGAAGGGGCCTTCACTACTGTCTATCCAGGGGTATTCCAGCAACTATCCTTGGACACTCCATCAATAACCTGAATGAAATCAGGCAGGAAAAGAAACAAATTGCCATTCTACTACTTCAGACTTGGTAGGACAGATGGACTGCTACCGACAAGGGCCCAATTACCAAGAAATTTATACCTTATGTGAATGCCGTATTTCCCAAGTCTCTAAATTGGTTTTCTCCTGGTATTTATACCACCTACCTCATTACCGGACACTGATCAATAAACCATAAACTAACATCCATGGGAATCATTGACAACTCCTACTGTACATGTGGTGAAATAGAAGACTGGAACCATCTAGTATATACCTGTCAACACTATGAAGACCTCAGCAGCATCCTGTTTACTCGTATACAAGATAACCCTCAAGGAAATGAACTCTTATTCATCACAGAAGAAAACTACTACTATGAGTTTGCCAAGTTTGCACCAGACGGAGCACCCTATTGCCAACACAAAATAGGAACAACCCAAACATCTGATCCTTACTTAACTGGCCAACCGATCTTAATCTGGATAGGATAAACTGGCGTACGGGCCACCTGATTCCTCATGGCAACTTACAAGCAGCTCGCTTGCTATGCCTTATTTATCCAGCTTCCCGTGTTCCCTTTTCACCTGCTGGCGCTTATTGCTCCATTGATAACCTGGAGGATGCCTTCGCCTAAATTCTCCATATTTCTAGCTATACCCTCCTTTCTTGCGTACACTCTGTCCTTCCCCGACTCTACCTTTTTTTTGTCTCCGTCCAGGAAGCTCTGGCGACCCTGGCAGAGAATAATGGGCAGCCTGGCTACCTCCTAGTGGTGTGTACGGACAACGAGGAGTCCCACCAGGGGCCCTTGTGGCCAAATGCCAGGACACACAACAGAACCTAACGCGATATGTCATATACAACACACAACACTTTTCTGGCATTTACAGTAGTACTGTATTCCTTCATAGCGAACATATGGCGCAGATGTGGGAAACCACAGGTGGCGCCTGACTCTAATACTATAAACTATGTGCTATCCATGAGGGTGATGTATAGAAGTAAAACTTTCATTTTAAACAAGTAGCGATCGTTATGTGTACCTTTAACTCCTATAATGAGCTACGTTTGCCCTGCGAGCTAAAACACTAAATGAATGCAGCATGACCAGATTTTCAGAGATGAAAACAAAAAAAATTTAAGATGACAAAAATCCTGGAAAAAATTCACTCTCTAGAAGAAAAATTGGGACGTTGCTGAGACCCAGCTATAAAATACAAGATGATATTATTTGTTTCTTTCATGCTTTCTAGGTATCAGTACAAAGAACCAATAGTGATGTCAGAAATTTCTTCATATTGTCTTTTTTTGTGTGGTATCTCTTAGATGGACAGTTAGGATTTCGACCAAGTTCTTCAATAACTGCATCTCTTTCTTGTTTTGAAGAAGTATATCTCGTTTTGTATCATTTTTCACTCGTCTTCCTGCTCTGCAAATATTTAGTAATTTCATTTGATTCTTAATAATACCATACAATTACCGAAATAGAAAATTGCACACTTTGAAATAGAAATGGTTAGAGTGGACTAATAACTTTAGTCTGGTCTGTCTTCTGCCACTTAACCAGGAAAGTGGGGGTTTGCCAGGTAGGGGCTACAGCCCTCTTTATGATCAAAATATCGTGGATTTTTTTTTTAAACTGGTACGTGATGATTGAAGCGTCATGATTCCACCCAACACTGCTTTAGCCCACACTTTTCTTATTTCCACTTTAAAAAATCTTGGGATCATCCCTGCACCTAAATATCTCTTAGGTGCAGGGATGTTCCCTTAAGCCACAGCAATCACTTGCTCCTAATGCCATACTACTACAGTTTATACATGCAACAATAGCAAAAACTAATAATTTTTAAATGACAAAAATGTTTACTTGGCAGGTTTCTAAAATGGCTGACACTCGCTAGCTAGAGCATGCGTTATGTCCCCTTTATTGGCTCACAAAGTGTTAAAAGTGTTATCTTTCTCGTTTTGGGCCTCTGAGAGGTCAGGGCTCCTGTGAATTGGTACCATTTGTGGGTCTGCGCTGGTAGTAAAGTGATTATACCGTCCTTCCCACACGGGATGGAGAAAGATCGAATCCCGTCAATAATGCGAGGTACTTTTATGGGCTTTTTTCATTCCGTGCCTTAATTAGTTTATATCAGACATGAATAGCAAGGTTTCCCCTTCCCCAAAACTCGAATTTTTCGTTCAACAAATCAGGCAAATAGACTAGAGATTACAAGTAATTTGTGTATTTTTATTTGTTATATTATTTATTTTGATGAAAATAGATTGTATTGTTAGGGTTACCCCTAATTTAAACCACAATGAAAAAACTCCAGTCTCTGGGGGTGGGGGGGAAGCCTTGCTATCAACGCCTGAGACCGACTAACTCAGTCACGGAGTGAAAAAAACCTACTAAAGTTCCTCGCGTCATCTACGGAAAAAGACCCACTGAGAGGTAGCAATCACAGTGCAGACAAAGACAACTATTGTCAAGGGTAAAGGGAAAGGAAATGCTTTTACTTTCGTATGGGTGACTACAGGGTTGTCAGAAAGTTTTTAAATACTGTGCAGTGGGACCAACTGATGATGTTACCAACAGCAAATTCTAAATGGAAGTATTCAGGGGAAGTAATCAAAGAAGCTACTAGGCTTTTCATACCACCGAAGAAATACTGTTCAAGGCTCAGGCCTAAACGGATTCCAGATGAACTATAGAGACACTTGACAGAGAAGAAAAGTGCATGGGATAAATATAAATTATCAGGTAACACAGAAAACTATGGCAGATATAAATTGGTCGGTAATCAAGTCACAAAGGAGTTCGAGTAACCTAAGACAGATAATGAGAAGTCTCGCAAGAATGCAAAGAAAAACAGTAAAGACTTCTATGCTTATGTTAATAGTATAAGGAAAGGGTAGAATCACATTGGGCCATCGATGTCCATGGATTAAATGTTGATGATCCGCTCAAGTTGCAGACAAATTGAACAGGTATTTTGCACGTACATTCGCACATGAGGAATTCCTTAGGGAAGGGAATGCCAGAATTTTAAACTCTAACGAAGATCTAAATAGCTTTGTGATAACTGAAATTGTTGTGATAACTGAAAAAGTGGAGAAGAAATTGTTGAAAATGGATATAAAAGAGGCATCTAGTGTGGGTGATGGAATCTATCCAATTATATTAAGAGAGACAGTAGAGGAGGTAAGCAAACCCTTAGCTATAATTCTGAGAACATCCTTAGATTCAGAGGAGATCCCTCTGACCTGGAGATGTGCAAATTTATCTTCAATTCATAAAGGGGATCAAAAGAGAAGAAAAGTAATTTAAGAAAAAAGTAATTTAATAGTTAGAAGAAAAGTCATTTTAGAAGAAAGAGTAATTTTAGAAGAAAAGTAATTTAAAAAAAGTAATTTAATTAAAGAAAAGTAAGAAAAATAGGCATAAGTAATTACACACCTTTTAGCTTAACTTCTGTTTCAGTGAAAATAATCGAATTACTGACTACAAAATTAAGGCAGGACCATATGGACAGGAATGCAATTACAAGGACAGGAATGAAACCACATCATAATAACCAATCAAATTTGTCAGACAAGACTTTCCTTTAACAAACCCATGCTGTGTCTGAATTATTGCTGCAGTCTTGTCTAGATGATCCTGCAATGCATCTTTAACCAGTGACTCCATTATTTTACCCGCAACAGAAGTTAAACTAACTGGTCTGTAATTACTCGTGTCACCCTTCGATCCCCCTTTGTGAATTGTTGATACATTTGAAGATCTCCAGTCCGTGGGAACCTCCCCTGAGTCCAAGGATGCTCTCATAATTATGGCTAAGGGTTTGCTTAGATGCTTTGCCACCTCCTTTAATATAACTGGATAGATTCCATCCACCCCAGGTGCCTTTCTTATGTTTAACTTCAACAATTTCTCCTCCACTTTGCTCTCAGTTATTACAAAATCATTAAGCACCCTGCAACAATTTGATAACCTTCTGGGATTTTCAATCCTTAATAACTCCTCATGTGTGAATGTAGATGCAAAATACTCATTCAGTTTGTTTGCTATCTGAGCAGGATCATCAACTGTGTGGTACTACACTCAGAGTAATGGAGAATGAAAAATACCCGGAGGTAATTGTGCAGTCAGGCATGAAATTCTCTGAGCAGTATAATGTATTGACAGGACAGCTTATGAGGTTTTGTCAATGATATACAAAAACTTTGCTACCAGCGATAACGAGGCAATTATCCTTTTGTACGAGGTCATGATTAGACCGCATCTTGAGTACTGTACTGTACTTCTCGATTAAATTAACACAACAAAATGTTTTTCATGAATATTTTATTGTGAATAGTGTCGTCGAAGCTGATTATTTGATATAATAGGCATCCTGGCATGCAAATTCCGAGTATCCAGTAGAAATTGATCTACCATCGTACAAAGCCTGACGTTATGCAAATTACTTCGCGACCAGGTTCAAATGCAAGTTCCGCGACCAGAGGGCGCCCTCTGGTTCCTAATATGAGCAAACGGAAGTAACACGTCAACATTGAGCCTGCCCAAACCATTCAAGGCCTTATACAACTCGAGCAGTTCACCTCACAGGTGCCTAGTCTCCAGCAGCTGCAACTTGCAGGACTTAAGCCTTTTTTCGTAAGCGAACCCCTTTGTTCCTCTCATCTTGTTGCCCTTCTCTGTATTCGTTCTAGCAACTCTAAATCCTTCCTAAAATAAGGCCTCCACACCTGTATACAGTACACAAGGTGCATATAAAAGGGATAATCACCTCCTTGTCTCTGCTAGCAAAATTCCTACATATATCATTGACAAAACTACATGACCAGCTCTTGCAGCCCGTTTGCAATGCACAGCAAACTTCATTTCTGACTGCACAATTACTCCCAGGTCTTTTTCATTCTCCATCTCCTTGAGTGTACTACCACATAGTTGGTACGTTTCTCTTGGGTTACTGCTACGCATATGGAGTACTTTAAATTTGTCAATGTTAAACTTCAGTTGTCACATCTCAGCCTATCTGCCTTACTTTACTAGATCCTGTTGCAGTAGCATACTGCCTTTACTGTCATTAACAAACCTCCTAACCTTTGTATCATCTGCAAACGTGGACATTAAGCCTGATATACCTTCATTCATATCATTGATAGATACATAAAACAACAATGGGCCCAGCACCGAATCCCGGGGGACTCCGCTAATAACATTAGTACACGTAGAGCAGTGTCCATTTATTACCACTCTGTGCCGTCACCCACTCAACCATTCCTTTATCCATTGCAGTAACTTGCCCTTAATGCCATACCGCTCCAATTTGTACAGCAGTCTTCCATGTGCAACAGTACCAAAAGCCATTCTAAGATCCAAATATATGATATCAAAATTATTCTTTGCATCCAGTTCCTTTGTGACTACATCATAGTATCCAATCAAATTGGTCAGACAAGACTTCCCCTTAACAAATCCATGCTGTGTCCGAGCTATAACTGCAGTCTTGTCTAGATGATCCTGCAATGTTTCTTTAACCAGTGACTCCATTATTTTTCTCCGGAGCACAAGTTAAACTAACAGGTCTATAGTTACTTCTGTCACCTTTTGAACCATCTGTGTGAACTGGTGATACAGTTGGATAGGTCCAGTCCATGGGAATCTCCTCTGAGCATTAGCATTAGCATTAGTAGGGGCATTTGATGCAAGAAAGCAAGCTTATGCAGCATCAGCCAAAAAAAAAAAAAAATAAAATAAAATAAAAATAAATAAATAAGAAAATTTAAAAAAAATAAATAAATAAAAAATAACCACTTCCACTTCACCCCTCTGTTCGTTCGAAATACCTGTCCAGCTGAGCCTTAAACTTATTTAGGCTATCAACTTCCACGACAAGGAATGGAAGTCTAATCCACCAACCAACCACCAGCTGGCTAAAGGCAAATTTCCTCACGTCTAAGGAAGTCCTTGAGTCCAAGGAAGCTCTCATAATTATGGCTAAGTGTTTGCTTACTTCCTTTGCTGCCTACTTAAATATAACTGAAGATATTCCCATCCACTCCATGTACCTTTTTTATGTTTAACTTCAAGAATTTCTCCTCCACCTTGCTCTAAGTTATTACAAAATCACTTAGCTCCCTGTTAGCATTTAATAAACGTCTGGCATTCCCCCTCATTGAATATTTCCTCATGTGTGAATGTAGATGCAAAATACTCATTCAGTTTATCAGCTACCTGAGCATGATCATCAATAGTGAACCCATCTCTGTTAAGTGGTCCAATCCTATTCATCCGTTTCCTTCTAGAGTTTACATAAGTAAAGAACTCTTTGCTGTTTTCCTTTGCATCCTTTGCCAAGGATTTCTCGTAATCTGCCTTCGCTTACCTAACCTCCTTTGTGACTTCATTAGAGACTAGTTTATATCTGCCATAGGCTTCTGTGTCGCCTGATACTTTACATGCATCCCATACATTCTTTTTCTCTGCAACAGGCCTCATTAATTCATTTGATATCTATTTAGGCCTAAACCTTAAACAGTATTTCTTAGTTGGTTTGAAAAGCCTAGTAGCCTCCAAGATTAAGTCCCTGAAGGCTTCCCATTTAGAATTCACCGTTGGTAACATCATTAGTTGATCCCACTGTATAGAATTTAAAAACTGTCTGAGACCTCTCTAGTCACCTTTATGAAAACAAAAACCCTTCTCTTTACCCTTGATGGTAGTTACATCTTTAAAAAAATCCCACATCAGTGCACTGTGATCAATGTTACCTAGTGGTTCCTTTTTCTACAAATTCTTAATTAATGAATAATCACTGCTGATAATTAGATAAAGGGTATTACTCCCCCCTGGAACATGTTGCTGTAGAATATAGTCCTCCATTAAATCCACAAAAGTCTTGCTAGCGTGCGAGTGACCAACCCACAAGTTCCAGTCAATATCTGGAAGTTAAAAATCCCCCATTACAAGACATTCTGATTTACTGGCCCATTTTATTTCTCTGCAGAACTGTCATTGTACTCATCAGCGTCATTAGGCCTGTAACATACTCCTACTCTTATTTTCCCTTTCCCAGTGTTTAAGTCACATCAAACAGACTCAACATTGCACTGTCCACCAATGTCATCTGGATGCACTTCCTTAGATTTTATGTGTTTCTTAACTAACAGCATACCCCTCCTCCCTTCCCACCCTGTCTGTCCTTTCTGTACACATTGTACTCCCCAAATTCCAATTATGGACTGCGTATATATCTGTGTGACACTATGTCTCTGAAATCTCAACAATATTTGCCTTTGATATCTTGATCAGCACTTCAAATTCATAAATTTTATTACTATACTTCTGTCATTAGTGTACATACAAGTATACATGCACTTGTTCTTACTCTTAGTTACCCTAACACAGCCCATGTATTTACTTGTTCCATGATGACTCCCAGCAGCTCTTGAAGTCCCCAGCATATTACTCTCTAGGTTGCTGCTCATTACAATAGAAGCAGTGCAAGAATAACTTTCGCCTCTGCCTGCGACTACCGTTAATCTTTTATAGTCTGTGATTCCCCTCCCCCCCACAAACTAGCAGTTTTCCGATTCATCTAACACTGCCTCGATAGCATCAGCAAATATTATTGTATGATCCTTAGACTCTAGGGGGAGAGACGTTCATCCTCCCGAACCTGTCAAAGTTCATCTCATGTTTGTTACTTCTGAACCGCACACAGACTTCGCCCAAGAATAAAGTATGTTGATATTTATTTCTAACTTATTATCTTACTGTCTGAGACCAATACATACATTTCTGTATTGCTGCAGATTCAGGGTTTCGATAGAAATAGAAAATTTTACGAAATGGAACGCTCGTTTAAAAAAATATCATGTGTTTAGTAATAAAAAATAAAAATAAAATTTTCTCCTTATACTCCAGGATTGCCAGGGTCAGAGGAGTTTGAAAGATACAGAATTTTAAAAGCTTATTTATCGTACCCGTTGCATTTGACGACCCCGTTACAGGATCATGTCAAAGCATAGAGACATTTCTTCGAAGGGCGCAAAAATGAAATTTTTGTAAGTTGTAGGGGGCACTGAATTAGCTAGGCGCGGCCCTGCTAGGCTACGTGAGGCATGTACTTGATGGCCTGACGTAGCCCAGTGGTCAGGAGCGAGAGTGCATAGCACGCGTTCCTTGAGTGGACCGGGGTTCAAGCCCGTGACCACTAAATACGATAAATATTTGTATTGACGATTTATTGTAAACTCTACTGACTTGGTTGTCGTGCCGGAGTATAAACAGAAAATTTATTTATTTATATATGTGTGACAAACCGGAACAGGTATCCAGTGCGTTCCCTCCCATTCCAAGCCCTGTACAGATCACTTTCAAATTACCATGTGCATCATCACGAGGATGTTTGATTTTTTTTAAAAAAAATTATCAATGAAAAAATTTAGATAATCAAATTACCAGAAATTTTAAACTTTAACCCCATCGAATGCTCGACTAGCGTAAGTAGGTTGAGCATTCAGCAGAGTTCAAAGATTGTTAAACCAGTAGTCAAGAAGTAATGTAAATACAGTACATAAATAAAATAAACTTTGCGTACTTGGCATTAGTCAGGATTTCATTTTATAAATGTGTAAGTTAAATGGCAGTCTTCGCAAACACAATCCCAAATAATTGTAGAGATCAACATAACCTAGTTCTATTGAAAAACTTGATTCACCGTGACTCATCTTGTTATCGTTTTAGTTTTGCAGCTGACCACTTTATACGTGAGATTTATGAACACGTGAACACCCTCTACGTGATTGTCGATTCAAGTGGTTTTTTGTGTTGATTTTCCTATTTTTATATATATTTTTTTGTTACAAACATGACTCTGCTTTTACGAGGTTGATTTATTTTGAAAAATTGAAGAAAGTCGTGTTCTTTGCGCTGATCATAGCTTCTTATAACGTTAATCGTATCTTATGTAGTTTTGGAAACGGCAAGGTGGTTGATCTAGAAATTGTTTCGAAGATGGCGTGCTTGCTTCAAGGAACATTACAGGTTGCTGGAAAATTTCTTCTCAGAAGGCAACCTTCAAAGGTGCGTACGTATAATAAATATACATTTACAAAGTGTGTGCCTTGCATACAGCATTACAACTTTTTTTGGCATATATAAATATAATATTATAAAAATTCGAGATTAATGTCCGCTTTATTGACAAAATTTTGTAGCAGACGATAATTTAAACTGCGAAATGACTGGTATTTGCAATGCTTATGAGGTTTTGTAATATTCTTGCAAACTGTTAAACATTTTTAATTATTGATAATGTTAAGCAGAATTAGTATTAATAATTTCGCAGTTCCGACGAGTGAATAAAAGCATTTTCACTAATACTAATAATAATCACGTCATATATGTCACTGTTATTAAAACAAAATGTTTTGTTTATACCTCGCTTAACGTCATTTCATTATAAAAATACTTAAATTACCACTAATATTCAGCCCTCACATCGTTATAACCTCATATACACTGGTGTTCAAAGAAAGTGCATCACCTAGGAATTTCACATTTCTAACCCTTTTTCGTGATGGTATGTTAATGACTAATAAATAGAAATATAAACAAAAGATATTTATTAATGGTTAAGGCAAAGCTAAGTAATATTTGACAGGTGCTCTCAAAATATTCCAAATAGTGAGCATTTGTAACCTTTATACAACAGTTTTGGTAAACATGACAGTTATAGCTGAAATGTTATCAGAAACCCTCAATTTGCTTGAGTTTAACAAAATGAAAAGTTTACCAGGTGCAAACTAATATTTAGTTGAACGGCCTCTGGCCCTGATGACGGCAGCACACCGTCGAGACATTGACAAGATCAATTTCTGAAGATAATCAACTGATAATTCATGGTTCCAAACACGAATTATGGCTTCCTGAAGTTCACGAAGGGTCTTTGGTTTCTTTCTGGCAACTGCAGATTCCACACGATGCTAACAGTTCTCAATAGGATGTTTGATGTTTGCAGTGGTATCAGGAATGGGACATGATTTTGCCAAGGGGGGGGGATGTCCTTGAGTGTGCTCGATGTAAGGAGTGTGAGGATATTAGGTGCCAACTCGATTTTGTTATGGGCCTTTATGATTTCAACATTCCTTTCATCACCTTACTAATGGCATCATGCATTTCCTTACAACTCTTTAGTTGATAATCATCATTTACTCTAATTACAATGGTGTGACCCTCAGCAGTGTATGCCTTCCTGCTTATCTTATCATTATGCTCATTTTCCTTAACTATACTTGCCCCTCCCTTCTTCACCATATATATATATATCACTGCATATACTGTGAGTTAGGTCAGAATGTCTGGGCAGAAATGCGTTTGCAATTCTGCCCAGACATAATGGAGGGATTATATGCCAAAAGCCTTGTGGATTAACTCAAGACTTGAGTGAATCTGCAAGGTTCTAGGGGGAAAATTTTAACAGCATGGCCCACATTTGTAGATAGAAGGAATCTATTTTGTTGAGATGGTATTCATTTGAACAAAGGTGGTACAAGGATTTTTGCCAATATCATCGAGAATACCTTAAGGGTTTGGAAAAACTGATGGGGGGGAAAGGGTAATTTAGATCTGCATTTATCTGATGATAATGGTCAAAGTAATGCTTGCACTTACCTCAAGAATTCTTTTTTGTTGCCGCAACAGCCGATGTTGGTACAATATTCTGAGGGTAGCAACATTTCAGTGAGGGGGAAGATAAAACTAGGGAAATAAACTTAAATAACTTCTAGGGGTGTGTCAAACTATAGATTACTTAGTCCAAACTGTATCTACAGTAATGTCTACAGAACCTTGAATGGTTTGAGCATGCTCAGTGCTGATGTAATTCTTCCTCTTGCTCAGAATAATCACCTGAGAGGGCATAAATTCAAATTGAGGAAAGACAGATGTAGGATAGATGTGCAGAAGTTTGCCTTTAGCCAGCGGGTAGTTGGTTGGTGGAAGACTTCCATCCTTTGTTGTGGAAGTTGATAGCCTAAATAAATTTAAGTCTGAGCTGGACAGGTATTTGGAACGAATATAGCGGTGAAATGGGAGCGTTTTTTTTTTTTTTGGCTGATGCTGCATAAGCTTGCTTTCTTGCATCATATTCCTCTTCTAATGCTAATGTCAGGAGTGTTGGCAATAAAATGGCTGAATTTGAATTCCTGGCTAGCACAACTAATGCTGACATAGTAGAGCTAACAGAAACATGGTGCCAGCTGGGAATTGGGGATGGCGAGTTCCACTATGGTATGTATAATTTATTTAGGAAAGGTAGAGAAGATAGAAAGGTTTGTGGGGTCATGCTTCTTATCAAAAGCAGCCTGAGTGTGAAAATAGCTTTTGCTGAGTCTGAAGTTACGTCTGCCAGCATAGAATCTATAGTGTGGGTTGGTTGGAAGCAAAGGTATAATGAGAGTCTTAGTAATTTACTGGCTGGAAGATTAAGAGTATGACAAGAGTCTCTAAATGCAGATGGAATAGGCAAGCAAGCACAGATCTCTTATTTTGGGTAACTTTAATCTATCCCAGATTGAGTGGAATAAATGGGAAGGAAATTCACTATAGGGAAAAAAGTTTTTAAATAAACTAGATGATTATTATTTGTACTAGTATGTTAGAGAAAGTTCTGAGGGTGAGAATATTCTTGACCTCATCATTACTAATGAATCAGATGACATCACAGGGCTTAAAGTACAGGAACTATTGTCAGGAAGTGATCACACAATCGTCAGTTGGAAGATGAAGAAAGATGTTGCAATAGTTAAAGGTAAAGGCTCAGGTTTTAACTTCAGAATGGGGCACTTTGACAGTTTAAGATGCTATATGACATCTGTTAATTGTGCAGATTGCTGAGTAAATACATTTGAATTATGGAATATTTTTAAAACAAAAATCACAGAAGCCATGAGTGCATACATACCATTAAGAAAATATTGCAGGAGGAGGATGCTGAAATGGATGACTTCAGAGCTGGCCAGTCAAATGGAGCAGAAGCAGATAGCATGGGATAGTTACAGAGCAATGAACAGTACTGAAACCTACAACAGGTACAAGTTGATCTGTAATAGTACTACAAATAAGGTTAGGGAGACCAAGGCCTGTCTATGAGAAAGCATTGACTAAGAAAGCAAACAGTGGAGCCAAGGAATTTTTCATGTCTATGAATAAGACAAAGAAGAAAGCTAATCAGATTGGACCCTTGTGTGGAAAAGTCTTAGATAACCCAGCCAATGTTGCGGATGAATTGAACAGGTACTTTGTGTCTGTCTTTACTGAAAAAAGACCTGCGTGCTAAGAAAATTCTTTGAGAACGAGGCTGAACCATGTTTGATTTTGTAATTACAGATGACTGGTTATTAGAAAACATTTGAGCAATAAAGGCAAGTAATGCAAATTGATTGCATATACCTTGTAATTTTGAGGAAGACTGCCAGGGAGTGTATTGAACCATTGAGGCTAATTATAAGGGCATATTTGAACTTGGGGGAGATTCCTTTGAATTGCAGTGTTCCAACGTATCATCAATACATAAAGGCAGTTCTAAGAGTGAAGTTAGTAATTACAGAGCGGTTAGTCTGACTTCAGTGGTAGGGAAAATCTTAGAAGCAATGATTAAGAATGCAATTTAGGGACATTTAGATAGATATGGCATTCCGAAGGACATGCAACATGGCTATTAAGAGGAAACCATGTTTAACTTAGTAGGCGATTTTGACACAGTTACTCATCAGCTGGATTTAGGGAACAATTTCAACAAAGCTTATTTGAATTTTAGTGAAGTATTTGGCTCGGTCCCTCTTGAGAGATTACTGTAAGCTGGAACAGGTTGGTATTACTGGAAAGATGCTAAGTTGGATTGCTATGTGGCTGCATGGCAGAAGGCAGAGGGTTGTGATTAATGGATATTCTTCAGATTGGTGTAACATCAGGAGTGGTGTTCCCCAAGGATCACTGTTGTTTCTCATTTTACGAATGACTATGATGAAGGGATAGAAGGTGTGATATCAAAATTAGCAGATGATGTAAAGATTGGTAGAATTATTAATGATAGGTGTCAAGCAGCGCTCCTTCAGGATGACTCAAACAGACTGGCAGCCGCTTTAATGCAGCAAAGTGGATCTCTCTTACACATGGGACATAGCAACCCCAAAATAAATTATACACTTGGTGGGGTTGAAAATGAAAACAGTGGAGGAAGAAAGGGATCTGGGTGGTTATGATATGGGCAGATAACAAAGTTTTCTGAGCAGTGTAAATAGGCAGCCAGGAAAGCTCACAGTGTCCTATCGATGATTTATTGAATGTTATCTTGTAGAGATTGGGAGGTCATAATCCCACTGTATAAGGCAATTATAAAGCCACAATTGGAATACTTGTTCAAGTGTGGAGGCCTCATCTGAAAAAAAGTCATTGAGCTACTTGAAAGGGTCCAAAGATGGGCAACTTGAATGGCGAGATCAGAAAAGGATGACCATACAAAGAAAGACTGATTATGTGGGCTACAGAGCTTGGAAACCAGGCACCTCGGAGGTGACCCAATTGAGAGTTTATAAGGCACTAAGAGGAGTAAGTAAAATGAATGAAGGTGGAATTTTCACTGTTATAAATAATTCCAGAACTAGGTGCTACAAATTCAAATTACAGGGGTTGAGGTTTAGACTAGATGGTAGGAAGTTTCCTTTTAGCCAGCAAGTCATTGATTGCTAGAACAATCAATGACTCATTTGCTTTCACATGTAGTTGAAGCTGACAGTTTGAATAAAATTCAAAGGTCAAGTGGATATATTTACTGTATGAGGAGGGAAGCATATAATTTCTATTTTATCTACTTTTTTTTTTTTTTTGCCAGTGCAGCAAAAGCTTGTGATTTCCTTCCACTATATATATGTATATAGTAAATATTGCTACTATTATTATTTTACTTTACTATTACTAAAGTAGCTCCCGTACACAAACCAAATTGCCCACATCCAACATTTACTGTCATTTTGTGTAAATCAGTTATTTGTTCTTGATACCTGACCATTTTTCTAGGTTGGATGCCCTTTTTCCTTTAAACCTTCATTCTGAGCTCTCAGTTCTATTGCCACATTTTCCAGGGCACTCTGGAAGATGAAAGCTTGATAAAAATTTACCAATCACACTTTTGCTTATCCCAGTATTCTTGTTTGAACAGAAGCTCCTGTATATTGGTTCGGACTATTCCTGTTAACTCAGTAACCGAGCACAGAAATACATGACCCTGATTTTTAGATGGGTATTTCTTTCACTTCAGCATATGATTTTGAGCTTACTTCATCTGGCTCAAAATCTTGGTTAAATGCAACATTCTCATCTTCAGCTGCATGCTCTGCATTAGACAGAGGGGGAAACTAATCCCCTCAATCCACTCAGTTGCTCCACATCACCATTAGTTATCGAGCTCTGCTCATTGCCCATTAAAGCTAGATCAAAGTCTACATTCCTGTATACCTTATCAAGAGCTTTCTCCCTTTCTGATTGAAACAATCCCCTCTGGGTCATACTCCTGATATTTCTGACTTCACCTAGAGATCGATTGTTGACAGGATTTGGACTGTGATCTGTGCTCACCCATTTTATACACCTCAAATCTCTCATTTTTGCTGTTTTTTAGGTCTCTAGTCAAAATTCATCCTCATTCAGTAGTGTTATCTCCTCATGTTCAGAAGCACCAATGTTTCCTTGTTGCTCCTCAATTTTCAGAGGCTTATCTGAATTTCTCCCTACATTTACAATCTAACTTCCATTTTGCCTTCTTTTGTTCCATCCCTTTTTTTGCCACTGCTACCATGGAGTCTGCACCAACAATGTTTCCACTAGATTGCACACTTGTGTTATTCTCTGTCACTCCTTCATTGCTTATTATACAGTCTTACAACTGCTCAATGATAGGAGAATCCCCTCCATTATTAAATTGTTTCTTTCATCACTTTCAGCCAATATAAGCTATTGATAAGGACATGCTGTGCAAGGTATATCCCAAATCTCAAATAAATATATACTAAATTAGTTTTGAAACCTAAAGTGTTCCACTGAGATGGCTCTAGACAGGAAGGGGGAAGTTATGCTCGTGGTTAAGAGGCAGTTAGAATCTAACAGAGAGCACCTAGTTTATGTGGGTCAACAGCCAGTGAAAATGGTAGGTCAGTTTGGTGGGTTGTAAGCACTGGGTAAACAAAAATGAGAGTAGGAGTGTGTTATAGGTCAAATACCTGTGATGAATATAATGAACAGCCATATAGCAAATAGAGGCTCAATAAGTTAGAATGTCTAATAATAGGTAATTTTAACTTTCGGGATATTGACTGGAACTTGGTTGGTCATTTGCACAGTAACAAGATTTTTGTGGATTTTTTGGATGACTGTTTTCTGCCCTAGCACATTAGAGGCAATAAGAGAAAGAAATTAGCATTAGATTTGAGGTGTATTAGTAGAGGCATACAATGCAAGAAAGCAACTTATGCAGCATCAGCCCAAAAAAAAAAAAAAAAAAACCACCCATTTCATCCCTCTATTTGTTCCAAATGCCTGTCCAGCTCAGCCTTAAATTTATTTAGGCTATTAGCTTCCACAACAAAAGATGGAAGCCTGTTCCACCAATCAACTACCCACTGGCTAAAGGCAAATTTCCGCACATCTATTCTACAACTATCTTTCCTCAATTTGAAACTGTGCCCCCTCAGGTTCTTAGTCTGAGCAAGGCAAAGAATCCCATCAGCATTCAGCTTGCTCAACCCATTCAAGGTCTTATACACCTCAATCAGATCACCTCGCAGGTGCCTACTCTCCAGGCACTGCAATTTGCAGAACTTAAGCCTTTCTTGGTAAAAGCACCCCTTTGTTCCCCTCACCAATCTTGTTGCCCTTCTTTTACTCGTTCTAGCAACTCTACATCCTTCCTAAAATGAGGCCTCCAGACCTGTAGACAGTACTCTAGGTGTGGCCTGACCATTGCCTTGTATAACGGGATTATCACCTCCCTATCCCTGCCAGCAAAATTCCTATATATCATTGACAAGATTCCATGACTTGCCCTGGCAGCCCGTCTGCACTGCTCAGCGAACTTCATATTTGGCTGCATAATTATCCAGGTCTTTTTCACTTTCTACTTCCCTGGGTGTAGTACCACCCAGTTGGTACGTTCTTTTCGGTTATTGCTACCCATATGCAGTACTTTGAATTTGTAAATGTTAAACTCAGTTGCCACTTCTCAGCCCATTTTCCCAACATAACTAAATCCAGTTGGAGTAGCATACTGTCATTACTGTCATTAACAACCCTGCCAACCTTTGTATCATCTGCAAACTTGGACATTAAACCTGATTATACTCTTGATCAGATTATCAGCAGTGACTCCTTATGCATTAAGAAAATTGAGATAAGGGAACCACTAGGTAGCGGTGATGGTAATATATTGATATGGGATCTACTAAATGGGGATGATAGCATAAAGCCTTAATTGGGATCTACTTAAAGATATAACTACTGTCACATATAAAGGAAGGGATTTTGTCTTTGTAAAGACAACTATAGAGATTGTAGACAATTTTTAAATTTTCTTCAGCAGGCCAACCTATGATGTTATCAGCTGCAAATTCTAAATGTTCCGCATTCAGGGAAGTAATTGTAGAAGCTGATAAGCTTTTCTAATTACTCTCAATACTACCAGTTTAGAAAGTTGTTCAAAGTTTAGATCTAAATTGATGTCAGATGAACTGATTCGATTAGTAGCCATTGGTGATCTGTTCAGGTTGCTTACAACTTAAAAAAATATTTTGCATCAGCATAGGGGCGCCTCCATAGCCAGGTGGGAAGGAGCAGTAGTGCGTAGCACACGCTTCTTGATTAGACCGGGGTTCGAGCCCATCACCACCAAATACAGAGGATGCGGAAAGGTCAGGGAATGACCACTGCATATCATGGAGGAATATGGCCTTAGTTGCTAATGCTCCTAAAAAAAACCAAATAGCATCAGCATATACCTGCAAAGAAGTTTTTAGGGATAGGAATACCAAAAGTGCTCCAAGTTATAATTGAGAGCTAAATGATAACTGAGAAGGAAATAGATAAGAAATTGTTGAAGCCAAAAGTAACTAAGGCATCTGGGCTGATGAGATCTATCCAATTATATTGAAAGAAGAGCAAAAGAGTTAAGCAAATGTTTAGACATAATTATGAGAACATCCTTGGATTCAGTGTAGGTCTCTGTGGTTTGGAGATGTGCAAATGTCTCCCTAGTTCCTAAAGGGGGATTAAAGGGTAAAGTGAGTAATTACAGTTATGTAAGCTTGACTTCTGTTACAAGGAAAATAATGGAGCCACTAGTTAAAGAAGTAATGCAGGATCATCGTGATAGGCATGCAATTATACACCAATTGTAGCATGGATTTGCTGAGGCAAGATCTGGTATGAAGGATTTCAAAAACTCCTTTAGGCTCGGTACAATTTCAGTGTTGATGGCTTTAATAGCTTGGGAAAAGGTGTTTCTCTTGTGTAGTATGCTTTAAATGTAGCAATTACATCTTGGTCCATTGGTTGGATCAGAGATGTGGTGTTTGGAGGCATGTAAAAAATTTTTGTGATTGTTCAAGTTTTCTAAGCTCTCTTTGCTATGTCCTGGCACGTCGTTGTCCATGATCAGAATTGCTTTGTAATCAAGTTATTTTTTGCACAACATCTTTCCACTGTGAGACAGAAGAATTCAGCATGCCAATCAATGAAAAGCAATCTGGTTACCCAAGTCTTTTTATTAGTCTTCCAAATTACAGGTAGGTTTGATTTAGCTAAACCTTTAAGAGCCCTTGGATTTTCCAAATGGTAAACTAAAAGGGGTTTTAATTTAAAATCCCCCACAGTGTTACCATCCAACAACAGATGAACTGATCCTTTGCTGCTTTGAAGCCTGGCATGTTTTTTGCTTCTTTCAATATTAAACTTCTTTTAGGCATTCATTTCCAAAAAAGATCTGTTTCATCTATGTTAAAAACTTGTTGAGCAATATAACACCCCTGTCCAATAATTTTAACAAGTTCTTTTTTGAAAGTTTTGGCTCCTTCTTGATCTACACTTGCAGCTTCTCCCTGGATTACTACGTTGTGTAGGTTATAGTGCTTTTTAAATCTATCAAACCAACCCTTACTAGCATTAAATGGCTATACATTTTTTTCAGGGTGAGCTGTCTTCAAATCTTTATATAGGCTCTTCACTTTTTCTTTAATAATAATTGAACTTAACGGAGGCGCCTCCGTAGCCAGGTGGGAAGGAGCAACAGTGCATCTTGAACTTAACGGAATTCTGTGTTGAATATTATCTTCAATAAAATTATTTAGAAGTCTCCATTTCAATCATAATAGCTGACCTAGCCCTAGTCAATTTAGTTGCCTACAAGGGAACAGCTGATTTTCCTGCTACTAAAATTGATTCTTTATTTTTTATAATTGTTCTTACAGTTGAACCCGCCAATCCTAATTGCACACATCCACTTGTTATTGACCGGAATCGATTCGTTTCAAAACATCTAATTTAATTTTCAAACTCAATGATTTTCTTACCTTTTGCAGTCTTTGTACCATGTCCAGATGTTGCTTTTCCATTCTTATCTGCTATAACTCTCTGAAAATGTAACTGTGTTGCACTGATTGTGATACAATGTTTAAGTACAGTAAACTGTCCTTATGTCTAACACTGTATGTACTGAATGATGACTAGAATCCCTCTGGCAAGTGAGCTGAAGACAGTGACAACCAGTTTTTTATTCATATGAAAAGTTCCTTGCGGTAAAATCAAACGGTTGTACTGTAATCCTTTATTGCATGAAAAGTACTGAAATCAATCACAGTGTGAGTCGTGGAGAATGTTTTCTGCTTCAAATGATGGAAAGTACTTGTCCATATTCCATCTGGAAATAATGTCAAGTGGCTTGAGGACAGTAACAATAGATGTTTTATTCTGAGAAGTCCCATGCAGTAAAATTTGCCAGGGAAATTACCCTTTATGCCACCTAAAGTAATTTGCTATGGTGGGGGAATGTGAACTGCTTCTAACAGATGTATTTTTCAATATTCCCAAAGGGGATAATTTCAAGACAGTGCAGCTTAGAAGACAGAATGGAGTACATATGGCAATTTGGACAGTAAAACAAACAAATTTTCTGTACTTCCGGATGACCACACAGTCAGAGGAGTTCACAAGATAAGAGAATACAAGAAAAAGCACTGCATTTAGCACTCATGGGCTTAATTGTGTGAAATAACCTTTTTGAAAGTTATAGTAACTACAGTAAAACAAATTATTACTACTACTTAGCCACATGGTGCAAGGAAGCCTGAGGCTTATGCTGCACCAGCCAAAAAAAAAATTCCGAAGTTACCCTGCGCGAGAGAGAGAGAGAGAGAGAGAGAGAGAGGTAGAAGGAAATCGCCAAGAAAGAGAAGAATAATGATATCCAGCTCAGGACCCTGGGTGTGTCAAGCCCATACTCATCAGACGTGAGTCCCTGAAATGAAGAGTTAGGGAGTAAATATATTTTTCAATAGGGTATATCTTTTTATTACAGGTCAGAACAGGAAATGCAAACTTCGTAACAGCATATGACACTGGATGGCAAATTTTTTCAGCTTGTGTACTAAAAAAGAATTTCTCCCTTGAAACTTTGATAACATCAAATCCACACCAAGAAAATACAGTATATTGAAAGTTTTAATTTTGTATATAGAGTAGAAATTATAAAAATAATTAGTTAATTTGAGTGGCTATTTTCTTCTTTTGCCAAAAAAGGCTTAAAACAGACTGGACTGAAGTAGGGTTTGCCAAAAATTCAATCTGTATGCTAGTAAACGAGCGTTATGGTGAGATTTGGGTTATAATATAAGAACAGTGTTATAGCGAATCAGCATAAAATGAACCATGTTATAACGAGGGCCTGCTGTATACAGGAATTTTACCAGCATGGATAAGGAGGTGATTCTGCTGTATAACATATTGGCAAAGTCACATCTTGAGTATTGCATAGAAATCTGGCAGTTAGTAAGGGGAACAAAAGAGGACTCTCAGCAAGAAATATTTCAGTTCTGCAAACTGCAATATTTGGATATTAGTACCTTTGAGGGGATCTTTTTAAGGCTTCGAATAGATTAAGCTAAATGTTGATGTCATCCTTATTCTTGCTCAGACGACACACCCACAAGAAAGCATCAATTTAAATTGAAGATGGATGGTTGCAGAATAGACACGTAGAAATTTTTCATTTAGATGGTAGTTGATTGTTTGTGTAGACGTCTGTGTTGTGGGAGTGGATACTTTCAATAAATTTAGGAGAAATTAGACAAGTTATTAGAAGGGATGGACAGATGACATGGGAAGTGTTTCTTTTTTGATTATTTATTTATTTTTTTTTTGGCTAATGCTGTGCTTCCTTTTGTCAGTTGTCAGTATTAATACTAGTTGGAATATAATTATTCATGTGCTTACTTACTTATATAATGTTACACTACTCAAATTATTCTTTGCATTCAGTTCCTTCATTACTGCAATGTAGTATCCAATTAGATTGGTCAGACCAAGTCACTCCCTTAACAATTCTATGCTGTGACTGTACCACCAAATACGGAGGATGCGGAAAGGTCAGGGAATGACCACTGCATATTCCCGGAGCAATATGGCCTTAGTTGCTAATGCTCCTAAAAACCAAATAAACAAACAAACAAACAAACAAGCTGTGACTGTTGTATGACTGCATTTCTGTCTAGATAGTCCTGCATTACTTCTTTAATCAGTGACTCCATAATTAATTTTTCCTGGAATAGAAGTCAAGCTAACAGATCCGTAATTACTCATATCATCTTTTGATCTCCCTTTATGAGTTTGGAATACATTCGCACATCTCCAGTCCATAGGGACATCTCCTTAGCCGACCGGGCTAAGGGTAAAGTGCCTGCCTAGCAACCTAAAGGGCGCGGGTTCGAATCCCGCCTCGGGCTTGGATCAAAGTACTGCAAAAACCTTGGGAGGTGCATTATGGCCACAGAAGCTGATGCGCCAATAACTACAAAAAAAAAAAAAAAACATCTCCTGAATCCAAGGATGCTCTCATAATTATAGCTGAAGTTCGTTTACTTCTTTTGCTGCTCCCTTAATATAATTGCATGATCCCATCCATCCCAGGTGCTCTTTTACATTTAGCTTCAACAAATTTCAATTTCACTTTTATATCGGATATTACAAAATCATTTAGCTCCCTGTTAGAATTTCATACACTTCTGGCATCCTCATCCCTAAAGTTCCTGTTGTGTAAATGTAGATGCAAAATATTATTGAATTTATCTGCAACCTTACCAGGATCATCAACTATAATAAACCATTCATATTAAGGGGACTAGTATGATTCATCCCCATCCATCTAGTGTTGATATAAATAAGTCTTTGCTGCTTTTCTTTGCCAGAAATGTCTTGCAATCTGCCTTAGCTTGCATAACTTCCTTTGTGACTTGATTGTACACTAGTTTATATCTTCTGTAAGCTTCAGTATCATCTGACAATTTAAATGCATACTATGTATTTTCCTTTTTTGCCACAAGTCTCATCAGTTTATCTGTAATCCATTTAGGTCTGCTTTAGAACAGTATTTCTTAGTGTGTATATAAAGACTAGTAGCTTCTACAGTTATTTTTCTGAATGCTTCCTGTTTAGAATTTGACGTTGATATCATCAGTTTGTCCCACTGCATAGAATTTAAAAACTGTGAGACCGTTGTAGTCACCTTTGTGAAAGTAATAACAAATCTTCCCTTTGACAGTAGTTACATATTTTTAGTAAATCCCACATCAGTACACTGTGATAACTGCCACCTAGTGTTTTTTTTTATTAGCATGATGAATCACTGCTGATAATTAGATCAAGAGTATTGCTTTCTATTATTGTCTTACTACTGTGTGGGTGACCAATCCAGAAATTCCTCAGTATCTGGGAAGCTAATATCCCACATTATATGACATTCTGATTTACTTACCCATTCTATTTGTGTGTATAATTGTTCATTATACTTATCACCATCATTTAGCTTATAACACTCCTACTCTCATCTCAGTGCTTATCTCATGCCAAATTAACTGAACGTTGTGTTGGCCACCCATGTTAACTGGATGCACTGCCTTAGATTTTGTGCTTCTTAAATGAAAGCATAACTCTCCCCCCCATCCTTCTATACACATTGTACTCATATTCAAATTCTGCAACTCTTATATTTGAGTGACACCATAGCTCTGATATACCAACAATGTCCACATTGGTAACTTAACCAGTATTTGAAATTCACCAAATTTATTTACTGTGCTAGCATTAGGAACACAATAAATAAATCCCCCTCATTTTTGAGTTATTGAGAGATTTTGCCAGGAGAGTTTTTATTTAATTAATAAATACGGGAACAGACAATATAATAATGTGAAATACATAAAAGATTAAAGAAAACAACAGTAAATGTTAAATAACAAAACAGAAAAAATGGAATAATCATAAGATAACAAAGATCATTAGTCAAGTGATATTTCTGAGATATAATATATAAAAAGATTTATTGTTAAAAATAGTATTTCTTTGTTATTCAAGAGGCATAGAAAATTTCTTGCATAGAAAAAAAGGTATGATGGCAAGTATAGTCCTTATGATTGGCTTGTCGATTACTACTTATGAGGGAAGTTGCCAGAGAGGGGAGGAAGATGTTCGAGCAGTTATTTGGCATTACACTGGTATAAAATGAGATCCGTATTATTTAATATTTTAAAATCTTTTGATATTCTTACTTAATGCTATAAAATCATTTAGTACCCAATAATAATTTGGTATGCTTCTCATATCCCCTTTCCTAAAAACTTCATGTATTAATAGTAGTAGTAGTAGCATGTGATGTAAGAAAGCAAGTGTATGAGCTTATGCAGCATCAGCCAAAAAAAAAAAAATCATACCATTCCCTCCAAATGCCTGTCCAGTTCCTCCTTAAATTTATTCAACCTATCAACTTCCACAACGACAGATGGAACTTTGTTTCAGCAATTAACCACCCGCTGGCTAAAGGCAAATTTCGGCACATCTATTCTACATCTGTCTTTCCTTAATTTGAATTTATGCCCCCTTAGGTTCGTAATCTTAAAAAGTGGAAGGATCCCATCAGAATTCAGCGTGCTCAACCCATTCAAGCCCTTATACACTTCAATCAGATCACTGCACAGTTGCCTAGTCTCCAGCCACTGCAATTTGCAGAACTTAAGCCTCTCTTGGTAAGAGGATCCCTTCATTCCCCTCACCAATCTTAGCATTAGCATTAGTAGAGGAATTTGATGCAAGAAAGCAAGCTTATGCAGCATCAGCCAAAAAAAAAAAAAAAAAACCACTTCCACTTCACCCCTCTGTTCGTTCAAAATACCTGTCCAGCTGAGCCTTAAACTTATTATTTAGGCTATCAACTTCCACAAGGGATGGAAGACTGTTCCACCAACCAACCACTCGCTGGCTAAAGGCAAATTTCCGCACGTCTATCCTACATCTGTCTTTCCTCAATTTGAATTTATGCCCTCTCAGGTGATTATTCTGAGCGAGAGGAAGAATCCCATCAGCATTGAGCATGCTCAAACCATTCAATGCTTTATACACCTCTATCAGATCACCTCGCTGGTGCCTAGTCTCCAGACACTGTAATTTGCAAAACTTAAGCCTTTCTTCGTAAGAGCACCCCTTTGTTCCATTCACTAATCTTGTTGCCCTTCTCTGTACTCGTTCCAGCAGCTGTACATCCTTCTTGAAATGAGGCCTCCAGACCTGTATACAGTACTCTAGGTGTGGCCTGACCATTGCCTTATACAAGGGAATAATCACCTCCTTATCCCTGCTAGAAAAATTGCTATATATCATTGACAATACACCATGAGCTACCCTTGCAGCCCGTCTGCACTGCTCAGAGAACTTCATATCTGCCTGCACAACCACCCTCAGGTCCCTTTCATTCTCTACCACTGTCAGTGTAGTACCACAGAGTTGATACATTGCTCTGGGGTTGCTGTTTCCCATGTGTAGTACTTTACATTTGTCAATGTTAAACTTCATTTGCCACCTCTCAGCCCATCTGCTCAACCTTTCCAGATCCTGTTGTAGCAGCATAGTGTCAGTAGTGTCCTCGACAACCCTGCCTACCTTTGTATCGTCTGCAAACTTCGACATTAAGCTTGATATACCATCATCAATATCATTTATGAATACAGAAAACAATAATGGACCCAACACTGAGCCCTGAGGGACTCCACTAATAACATTAGTCCACGATGAGCAGTGTCCATTGATTACCACTCTCTGTCTTCTCCCCCTCAGCCACCCCTTTATCCACAGCAGCAATTTGCCTCCAATGTCACAGTGCTCCAATTTGTGCAGCAGTCTTCCATGTGCAACAGTATCAAAAGCCTTTCTAAGATCCAAGTATATAATATCAAAGTTATTCCCTGCATCCAGTTCCTTTGTGACTGCATCATAGTATCCAATCAAATTGGTCAGGCAAGACTTCCCCTTAACAAAACTATGCTGTGTCCGAGCTATAACTGAAGTCTTGTCTAAATGATCCTGCAGTGCTTCTTTAACTAGTGCCTCCATTAATTTTCCTGGAACAGAAGTTAAACCCACAGGTCTATAATTGCTTGTGTCAGCCTTTGATCCTCCTTTGTGAATTGGGGTCACATTTGCACATCTCCAGTCTGCGGGTACCTTCCCTGAGTCCAAGGAAGCTCTCAAAATTATGGCTAAGGGTTTGCTTACTTCCTCTGCTGCCTCCTTTAATATAACTGGATAGATTCCATCCACCCCGGGTGCATTTCTTGTGTTTATCTTCAACAGTTTCTCCTCCACTTTACTCTCAGTTATTACAAGATTCTCTAGCTTACTGCTAGAGTTGAATACACCTCTGGCTTTCCCCTCGCTAAATAACTCCTCATCTGTGAATGTCGATGCAAAATATTCATTTAGTTTGTTAGCTACCTGAGCAGGATCATCAACACTTGACCCATCGATATCAAGTGGACCAATCTGATTCATCCCCTTCCTTCTGGAGTTTACATAAGTAAAGAACTCTTTACTGTTTTTCTTTGCATCCCTTGCCAAAGATTTCTCGTACTCTGCCTTCGCCTGCCTAACATCCTTTGTAACTTGGTTACAGATCAACTTGTATCTATCATAGGCTTCTGTGGCATGTGTTAATTTGTATGTTAGGCAGGCGAAGGCCTGCCTAACATACAAATTAACATCCATTTAGGCCTAAGCCTTGAACAATATTTCTTAGTTGGTATGTAAAGCCTAGTAGCTTCCAAGATAAGTTCTTTGAATGCTTCCCATTTTGCATTTGCTGTTGGTAACATCATCAGTTGGCCCCACTGTATAGAATTTAAATACTGTCTCAGTCCATCGTAGTCGCCTTTACGAAAGCAATAACCCTTCCCTTTACCCCTAATGGTAGTTACCTCTTTGAGTAAATCCCACTTCAGCACACTGTGATCACTGCCACCTAGTGGTTCATTTATCTGCAGATTCTTAATGCATAAAGAATCACTGCTGATAATCAAATCAAGAGTATTCCTCCCTCTAGTTGCCTCCCGAACATGCTGATGTAGAAAACAATCATCCAATAAATCCACAAAAGCCTTGCTAGTGTGTGAGTGACCAGCCCCCAAACTCCAGTCAATATCTGGGAAATTAAAATCTCCCATTATAAGACTCTCTGATTTACTGGCCCACTCTATTTCCCTGTACAGTTTCTTATTATACTCATCAGAGCCATTAGGCCTATAACACACTCCTACTCTCAATTTTGATTTCCCAATGCTTATGTCACACCAAACTGACTCGACACTGCACTGTCCAGCGATGTCCACTGGCTTCACTTCCTTGGATTTTATGTATTTCTTAACTAATAGCATAACCCCTCCTCCCTTCCTATCCAGTCTATCCTTTCTGTAGACGTTGTACTCCCCAAATTCCAGTTCTGCATTCCTTATATCTGTGTGACACCAAGTCTCTGATATC
Source organism: Mastigoproctus giganteus (assembly GCF_048544385.1). Taxonomy (NCBI): domain Eukaryota; kingdom Metazoa; phylum Arthropoda; class Arachnida; order Uropygi; family Thelyphonidae; genus Mastigoproctus; species Mastigoproctus giganteus. Next base: position 266,897,044 of record NC_143575.1, on the reverse strand, counting down.
CCAACAATATCTGCCTTTGATGTTTTGAGCAATACCTCAAATTCATCAAATTTATTTACTAAATTCCTGGCATTGGTGTACACGCAAGTATACATGCGCCTATTTCTATTCTTAGCTACCCTAACACAACCCGTGTGTTTACTTGTATCGCAATGACTCCCAGCAGTCTCTGAAATATCCTGAATCTTGTTTTTCAGGCTTCTGCTCATTCCAATAGAAGCAGTGCAAGAATCTCTTTCACCTCTGCCAGTGGCTACTGTTAATCTATTTGTCTTTGTATCCCCCCAAGCTAGCAGTTTTCTGACCCACCTAACACTGCCTCGATAGCCTCAGCAAATATTCTTGCACCCTTTCTATTTAAGTGTATCCCATCCCTGTAGAAGCAATCTCTCCTGTTAACAAGTACAGTCCAGGCTGAAAAAAATTCTACCCCTTGAGCCTTGCACAATCTTTCCAGGGCCGAATTGATCGACAAGGCTCTCATCATATACTCCCTCCTATCGTGTCTGGGCAGAATTGCAGACACTTTCAAATTCAACCCTATTTCGCGGCTTTTTTTCAACAGTGACCTGTACTTGTTAAGCAATTCTGGCAGTCTCCTACTCTTGATATCATTAGTGCCAACGTGTACAACTATATCTCCTTTTGTGCCCTTAAAAGATGATATCTGCTCTACAACGTCATCAACCCTTTGCCCCTGGCAGACATACCCTGGTCCTGTTCCACCTATCCTTTTTACAAAGCATGTTCCCCGTTTCCCTGACAATAGAGTCACCAACAACTACTAGTTCCTTTGGGACCAGCGCATTCTGCCTTGGGGGTTGCCGCTGTGTTTCACGATGACCAAGTGCAAGCTCTGGCATTGATGTGGGCAGCTGAGAGCTTGATGGGCCCCTCAATTTAGTTCCTTCGAGGGCATCCACCCTTTCCTTCAAGCTCTCATATAGGCCCATAAGAACGCTGAGTTGTTGCCTGATTTCGATACACTCCTTGCATCGCGTACACACAAAGACATCCCCCATGGCAATATCATGTCCCGTACCTGAATGCTCCACAAACATCATGCAAGCTGTGCATTTTAGAAGGCTGTGATTCAGAAGGCAACTATCCCCCCTCAGTTCTCCTCTGAGCCACAGCACTTCCATTAGCTTGAGCCTTTTGTTTTGCTGCTCTGGTCTGAGTCATGATTACTTTTAATTTAAATAAAATTTCAATTTCAGTTTATAACCCTAACTTATCTCCCAACACAGTTATAATGGTATATATATTTTTTAGTGTCAAGTATTAACGATCTCCGAGTTCCCTTTATATAACTTCCGTATCAGTTATGTATTAATTAATTATGTTACGTTTGTAATCTAAATCGGTATATGTATTTAGTTAAAAGTGCAATTTAAATGTCAACGAAGTTCAACAAGTTTAATAGATTTTACCGATCGCTGAAAATATTATAACCTATACTATACTAATGCTATCTAGGTTCGATATATAACGATCGTATGACAAAGGCGGGAATTTACGAACGGTAATCTATGGACACTTAAGTATTAATTAACTTTCAAGTCTCGCTGTCTCGATTCAGAATAAACTAACGATCCTTACTAGGTCTATAAGCTACTTACAAAAAATAATTTGATGTAAAAAATATTCAATAAGCGGCTAAATATGGCTATAAAACTTCTCGTTCAGCGGAGTTGTAACTTGTAGCACGTGGATTTGATACCCTTACCGATACTTTTATGCAATTACAAGGCCGAGTAAAGAATAAATACACCATATTAGTCAGAAATATCACAAAATAATGCTATATTACTAAATTTAAATCAAAAGTTTTAGAAAAACAATAATTTCAAATCAATAAATAAGAAAAATCCACTTAGCGGCTTTGAACACGTCTGGCTCCTACTAGCCTCGTCAGCAGACTCAGAATCTTGTTGCCCTTCTCTATACACGCTCAAGTAAATCTACATCCTTCCTAAAATGAGGCCTCCAGACCTGTACACAGTACTCAAGGCATGGTCTGACCATTGCCTTATACAGAGGGACAATCACCTCCTTCTCCCTGCTAGCAAAATTCCTATATATCATTGATAAAACCCCATGACCTGCCCTGGCAGCCTGTCTGCATTGCTCAGAAAACTTCATATCTGACTGCACAATTACTCCCAGGTCTTTTTCATTTTCTACCACCTTAAGTGTAGTACCACACAGTTGGTACATTTCTCTGGGGTTACTTCTACCCATATGCAGTACTTTGCATTTGTCAAGGTTAAACTTCAGTTGCCACTTCTTAGCCCATCTGCCCAAATTATCTAGATCCTGTTGCAGTAGCACACTGCCATTAACAACCCTGCCAACCTTTGTATCATCTGCAAACTTCGACATTAAGCCTGATATACCTTCATCAATATCATTGATAAATATACAAAACAACAGTGGACCTAACACCGAACACTGTGGGACTCCACTAATAACATTAGTCCACCAAGAGCAGCACCCATTGATTACCACCCTCTGTCTTCTCCCACTTAACCATCCTTTTATCCATTGTAGCAACAGTATCAAAAGCTTTCCTGAAATCCAAATATATGATATCAAAATTATTTTTTGCATCCAGTTCCTTTGTAACCACATCATAATATCCTATCAAATTTGTCAGACAAGACTTTCCCTTAACAAACTCATGCTGTGTCTGAATTATTGCTGCAGTCTTGTCTAGATGATCCTGCAATGCATCTTTAACCAGTGACTCCATTATTTTACCCGGAACAGAAGTTAAACTAACTGGTCTGTAATTACTCGTGTCACCCTTCGATCCCCCTTTGTGAATTGGGGATACATTTGCACATCTCCAGTCCGTGGGAACCTCCCCTGAGTCCAAGGATGTTCACATAATTATGGCTAAGGGTTTGCTTAGTTGCTTTGCCGCCTCCTTTAATATAACTTGATAGATCCCATCCACCCCAGGTGCTTTTCTTACGTTTAACTTCAACAATTTCTCCTCCACTTTGCTTTCAGTTATTACAAAATCATTAAGGCATTAAATCATTAAATCATTATCCTGCTACAATTTGATAACCTTCTGCCATTTTCAAACCTTAATAATTCCTCATGTGTGAATGTAGATGCAAAATACTCATTCAGTTTGTTTGCTAACTGAGCAGGATCATCAACAGTCGAACCATCGATGTCAAGTGGACCAATCAGATTCATCCCCTTCCTTTTAGAGTTTATATAAGTAAAGAAATCTTTGCTGTTTTTCTTAGTCTCCTTTGCCAAGGATTTCTCGTAATCTGCCTTCGCCTGCCTAACCTCGTTTGTGACCTGATTACAGACTAGCTTATATCTGCCATAGGCTTCTGAGTCGCTTGATAATTTATATGCATCCTATGCATTTTTCTTCCATGTTACGAGTCTCATTAATTCATTAGATAACCATTTAGGCCTAAACCTTGAACAATATTTCTTAATAGGTATTAAACTTTTAGTAGCATCCACGATTAATTCCTTGAATGCTTCCCACTTAGAATTTACTGTTGGTAACATCGTCAGTTGATCCCACTGTACAGAATTTAAAAACTTTCTGAGACCACTGTACTCACCTCTACGGAAGCAAAAACACTTTCCTTTATCCCTGATGGTAATTAAATCTTTAAGTAAATCCCACATCAGTACACTGTGATCACTGCCACCTAGTGGTTCCTTTATCTGCAAATTCTTAATACACGAATGATCACTGCTGATAACCAGATCAAGAGTATTACTTTCTCTGGTTGCCTCTCGAACATGCTGCTGCAGAAAACAATCATCCAATAAATCCACAATATCTGACTAGTGTGTGAGTGACCAACCTACAAGTTCCAGTCAATATCTGGGAAGTTAAAATCCCCCATTATAAGACATTCCGATTTACTAGCCCACTCTATTTCTCTGTACAATTGTTCATTGTACTCATTCGAGTCTTTAGGCCTATAATGCGAAGCCTTACGAAGAAAGGCTTAAGTTTTGCAAATTGCAGTGTCTGGAGACTAGGCACCAGCGAGGTGATCTGATAGAGGTGTATAAAGCCTTGAATGGTTTAAGCATGCTCAATGCTGATGGGATTCTTCCTCTAGCTCAGAAAAATCACCTGAGAGGGCATAAATTCAAATTGAGGAAAGACAGATGTAGGATAGACGTGCGGAAATTTGCCTTTAGCCAGCGGGTGGTTGGTTGGTGGAACAGACTTCCATCCCTTGTGGTGGAGGTTGATAGCCCAAATAAATTTAAGGCTCAGCTGGACAGGTATTTTGAACGAACAGAGGGGTGAAGTGGAAGTGGGGTTTTTTTTTTTTTTTTGGCTGATGCTGCATAAGCTTGCTTTCTTGCATCAAATGCCTCTGCTAATGCTAATGCTAATGCTAATAACACACTCCTACTCATATTTTTGCTTTCGCTGTGCTTATGTCACACCAAACTGACTCAACAGTGCACTGTTCATCTATATCAACTGGATGCACTTCTTTTGATTTTATGTTTTTCTTAATGAACAGCATAACACCTCTTCCCTTTCTATCCTGTCTATACTCCCCAAATTCCAGTTCAGCATTCCTTATATCTGTGTGACACCACGTCTCTGCTATCCCAACAATATCCACCTTTGATGTCTTGACCAAAACTTCAAATTCATCAAATTTATTTACTATACTTCTAGCATTGGTATACATGCAAGCATACATGCTCCTACTCCGATTCCTAGTTACCCTAACACATCCCATATACCCACCTATTTCAGGATGACTGCCATCCGTCCCTGAAACCCCCAACACCCCAAGCTCCAGGTCGCTACTTATTCTAATAGAAGTTGTGCAATAATCACCTTTACCTCTGCCTACGGCTACTGTTAAACTATTAGTCCTTGTATCCCCCCAAGCTATCAGTTTTCCGACCCACCTAACACTGCCTCGATAGCATCAGCAAATATTCTTGCACCCTTTCTATTTAAGTGTATCCCATCCCTACAGAAGCAGTCTCTCCTGTTAACAAGTACAGTCCAGGCTGGAAAAAATTCTACCCCTTGAGCTTTGCACATTCTTTCTAGGGCTTAATTGATCGACAAGGCTCTCATCATATACTCCCTTCTATCGTGTCTGGGTAGAATTGCAGCCACTTTCAAATTCAACCCTAATTCTCGCCTTTTGTTCAACAGTTTTGTTCAACAGAATTACTTGTTAAGTAATTTTGCTGGTCTCCTACTCCTAATATCATTAGTGCCAACATGTACAACTATATCACCTTTTGTGCCCTTAAAAGATGATATCCGCTTTACAACGTCATCAACCTTTGCCCCTGGCAGACATACTCTGGTTCTGTTCCACCTACCCTTTTTACAAAGCATGTTTCCCATTTCCCTGACAATAGTCTCCAACAACTACTAGTTCCTGAGTGACCAGCGCATTCTGCCTTGGGGGTTGCCGCTGTGTTGTGTGATGACCAAGTGCAAGCTCTGGCGTTGATGTGGGCAGCTGAGAGCCTGATGGTCCCCTCAATTTAGATCTTTCGAGGGCATCCACCGTGTCCTTCAAGCTCTCATATAGGCCCATAACAATGCTGAGTTGTCGCCTGATTTCCTTACACTCCTTACATCACGCACACACAAAGACATCCCCCATGGCAATATCATGTTCCGTTCCAGAGAGTTCGGCAAACATTTCACAAGTCGCACATTTTTTTAGGCTCTGATGCGTTGGAGAATCGCCCCCTCAGTTCTTCCCCGAGTCACAGCACTCCTGCCACTTTGTGCCCGTTGCTTTGCTGCTCTAGTTTGGGGCATGATACTTTAAATTAATAAAATCAATAAATTAAATTAATTAAATGTCAATACTACACTATATAATAGAAACAGTGAAGCGCATTACTCTATAAATTATGTTAGAGCTACCTAACTACCTCAATTAAAAATTTGAATTCCCTACCACTATATTAGCATTAGCATTAGTAGAGGCATTTGATGCAAGAAAGCAAGCTTATGCAGCATCAGCCAAAAAAAAAAAAAAAAAAAAAAACCACTTCCACTTCACCCCTCTGTTCGTTCAAAATACCTGTCCAGCTGAGCCTTAAACTTATTTAGGCTATTAACCTCCACCACAAGGGATGGAAGTCTGCTCCACCAACCAACCACCCGCTGGCTAAAGGCAAATTTCCGCACGTCTATCCTACATCTGTCTTTCCTCAATTTGAATTTATGCCCTCTCAGGTGATTTTTCTGAGCTAGAGGAAGAATCCCATCAGCATTGAGCATGCTTAAACCATTCAAGGCTTTATACACCTCTATCAGATCACCTCGCTGGTGCCTAGTCTCCAGACACTGTAATTTGCAAAACTTAAGCCTTTCTTCGTAAGAGCACCCCTTTGTTCCATTCACTAATCTTGTTGCCCTTCTCTGTACTCGTTCCAGCAGCTCTACATCCTTCTTGAAATGAGGCCTCCAGACCTGTATACAGTACTCTAGGTGTGGCCTGACCATCGCCTTATACAATGGAATAATCACCTCCTTATCCCTGCTGGAAAAATTCCTGTATATCATTGACAATACTCCATGAGCTACTCTTGCAGCCCGTCTGCACTGCTCAGAGAACTTCATATCTGCCTGCACAACCACCCCCAAGTCCCTTTCATTCTCTACCACTGTCAGTGTAGTACCACAGAGTTGATACGTTGCTCTGGGGTTGCTGTTTCCCATGTGTAGTACTTTACATTTGTCAATGTTAAACTTCATTTGCCACCTCTCAGCCCATCTGCTCAACCTTTCCAGATCCTGTTGCAGCAGCATAGTGTCAGTAGCGTCCTTGACAACCCTGCCAACCTTTGTATCGTCTGCAAACTTGGACATTAAGCCCGATATACCATCATCATCATTTATAAATACAGAAAACAATAATGGACCCAACACTGAGCCCTGAGGGACTCCACTAATAACATCAGTCCACGATGAGCAGTGTCCATTGATTACCACTCTCTGTCTTCTCCCCCTCAACCACCCCTTTATCCATAGCAGCAATTTGCCTCCAATGTCACACTGCTCCAATTTGTGTAGCAGTCTTCCATGTGCAACAGTATCAAAAGCCTTTCTAAGATCCAAGTATATAATATCAAAGTTATTCCCTGCATCCAGTTCTTTTGTGACTGCATCATAGTATCCAATCAAGTTGGTCAGGCAAGACTTCCCCTTAACAAAACCATGCTGTGTCCGAGCTATAACTGAAGTCTTGTCTAAATGATCCTGCAGTGCTTCTTTAACCAGTGCCTCCATTAATTTTCCTGGAACAGAAGTTAAGCTCACAGGTCTATAATTACTTGTGTCAGCCTTTGATCCTCCTTTGTGAATTGGGGTAACATTTGCACATTTCCAGTCTATGGGTACCTCCCCTGAGTCCAAGGAAGCTCTCATAATTATGGCTATGGGTTTGCTTACTTCCTCTGCTGCCTCCTTTAATATAACTGGATAGATTCCATCCACCCCGGGTGCCTTTCTTGTGTTTATCTTCAACAGTTTCTCCTCCACTTTACTCCCAGTTATTTCAAGATTCTGTAGCTTACTGCTAGAGTTGAATACACCTCTGGCATTCCCCTCGCTGAATAACTCCTCAGGTGTGAATGTCGATGCAAAATATTCATTTAGTTTGTTAGCTACCTGAGGAGGATCATCAACACTTGACCAATCAATATCAAGTGGACCAATCTGATTCATCCCCTTCCTTCTAGAGTTTACATAAGTAAAGAACTCTTTGCTGTTTTTCTTTGCATCCCTTGCCAAGGATTTCTCGTAATCTGCCTTCGCCTGCCGAACCTCCTTTGTAACTTGGTTGCATATCAACTTGTATCTATTATAGGCTTCTGTGTCATGTGTTAATTTGTATGTATCCCATGCATTTTTCTTCTCTGCCATATGCCTCATTAGTTCATCTGACATCCATTTTGGCCTAAACCTTGAACAATATTTCTTAGTTGGTATGTAAAGCCTAGTAGCTTCCAAGATAAGTTCTTTGAATGCTTCCCATTTTGAATTTGCTGTTGGTAACATCATCAGTTGGTCCCACTGTATAGAATTTAAATACTGTCTCAGTCCATCGTAGTCGCCTTTACGGAAGCAATAACCCTTCCCTTTACCCCTAATGGTAGTTACCTCTTTGAGTAAATCCCACTTCAGCACACTGTGATCACTGCCACCTAGTGGTTCATTTATCTGCAGATTCTTAATGCAAGAAGAATCACTGCTGATAATCAAATCAAGAGTATTACTCCCTCTAGTTGCCTCCCGAACATGCTGATGTAGAAAACAATCATCCAATAAATCCACAAAAGCCCTGCTAGTGTTGTGAGTAACCAGCCCCCAAATTCCAGTCAATATCTGGGAAATTAAAATCTCCCATTATAAGACACTCTGATTTACTGGCCCACTCTATTTCCCTGTACAGTTCCTTATTATACTCATCAGAGTCATTAGGCCTATAGCACACTCCTACTCTCAATTTTGATCTCCCAATGTTTATGTCACACCAAACTGACTCCACACTGCACTGTCCAGCGATGTCGACTGGCTTCACTTCCTTGGTTTTTATGTGTTTCTTAACTAATAGCATAACCCCTCCCCCCCTTCCTATCCTGTCTATCCTTTCTGTAGACGTTGTACTCCCTAAATTGCAGTTCTGCATCCCTTATATCTGTGTGACACCACGTCTCTGATATCCCAACAATATCTGCCTTCGATGTTTTGAGCAATACCTCAAATTCATCAAATTTATTTACTAAACTCCTAGCATTGGTGTACACGCAAGTATACCTGCACCTGTTTCTATTCTTAGCTACCCTAACACAACCCATGTGTTTACTTGTACCGCAATGGCTCCCAGCAGTCTCTGAAATACCATGCATCTTGATTTTCAGGCTTCTGCTCATTCTAATAGAAGCAGTGCAAGAATCTCTTTCACCTCTGCCAGTGGCTACTGTCAATCTATTGGTCTTTGTCTCCCCCCCCAAGCTAGCAGTTTTCCGACCCACCTAACACTGCCTCGATAGCATCAGCAAATATTCTTGCACCCTTTCTATTTAAGTGTATCCCATCCCTGTAGAAGCAATCTCTCCTGTTAACAAGTACAGTCCAGGCTGAAAAAAATTCTACCCCTTGAGCCTTGCACAATCTTTCCAGGGCCGAATTGATCGACAAGGCTCTCATCATATACTCCCTCCTATCGTGTCTGGGCAGAATTGCAGACACTTTCAAATTCAACCCTAATTCTCGGCTTTTGTTCAACAGTGACTTGTACTTGTTAAGTAATTCTGCCGGTCTCCTACTCTTAATATTATTAGTGCCAACGTGTACAACTATATAACCTTTTGTGCCCTTAAAAGATGATATTCGCTCTACAATATACAAAAACAATGGCTGCAAGATTCGAACGAAATAATGGTTTTACGTATATTAAGTATTACGTACATCTGCTAAAACTGTTTATCTAAATTAAAATAAAAATAACCAGCATAACTATAAGACTACGTATTAAGTACAATATAAAATAACAATTATGTAAATAAAAAGGCAAACACTTATCGTTTTTTCGGAGCCTGCAACTGACAGCTGTAATTTTTAAAGAGAATCAGCGCCCTCCTAATGTAGAAGCAGCTGAATAAATATCTTTTGTGTTCACTCATGCAATAAGTTTTAGGGTTTGAAGGGATAGGACTACTAGAAGCATAACAAATTTTAACTGAAAGTTGAATGATTTTATGGTAACAGAGGAAAATGAAAAAAAAATTGTTGAAGCTAAAAGTACATCAGGCATTTGGGACTGACAGAATCTATTTAATTATATTATGAGAAGGAGCAAAAGAGGTAAGCAAACCTTTAGTCATTATTAAGAGAGATTCATTGGCAGTCCCTACAGATTGGAGATGCAAAAATGTCTTCCCTATTCATAAGGGGGTGGGATCAAGGGCAAAATAATTGCAGACCTCTAAGCTTGATTTCTTTACCAGGGAAAATAATGGAATTTGGTTAAAGAATTAATGCAGGCTCATCTCAATAGGAATGCAATTATCTGACAATTGCAGCTTGTGTTAATGAGGTGATTGGTGGCAAAACTATAAATTATGTCCCTCCCCTCAGCAGATTGCTGAATGGCCACTACACAATCATTAACAACCATATCAAACCAGTCATCAGGCCCACTTGATATAATAACAAAGAAACTGGGATGCAGAAAATCATTTTGACTTTTTTTATATATATATAAAAAAAGTCAAAATGATTTTCTGATGAAATGAAATCTAAGTATATACTTAGATTTCAGTAAAGCTGTACCACATGAAAAGATTGCTGTACAAATTGGAAATGTGGCATTAGGGGCAGCTTACTGCTATGGATAAAGGGATGGTTGAGTGCCAGAATATAAAGGGTGGTTATTAATGGACACTGCTCCTCTTGGACCAGTGTTGTAAGTAGGGTTCCTCAGAATTCAGTGCTGGGCCCCTTAGTGTTTTTAGTATTTATTAATATTGTTGAAGGCATATCAGGCTTAAGTCAGATGATACAAAAGTTTGCAGATGATACAAAGTATCGGGGCATGCTACTGCAGCAAGACCTAGAGAAACCCACCCAAGCAGTTGGGCTGAGAAGTGGAAATTGAGGCTTAACATTTATAAATGCAAGGTACAATACATGGGTGGCAGTAATCCAGAATTACATACCAGTTGCATGGTACTACTCTCAAGGTGGGGGAGAATGAAAGAGACCTCATACAGTTTGACATGAAGTTCTCTAAGCATTGCATTTCATCTGCCAAGATGGCTCATAGGGTTTTGGTAAAGATATACAGGAATTTTGCCAGCAGAGACAAGGAGGATTATTCCAGTGTATAAGACAATGGTTATGCCACATCTTGAGTATAAGATCTGGAAGTCTCATTTTAGTAAGGATGTTTATTCTGTTGGAATATGTGCAGAAAAGAGCAATTTAATTGAACTTAAAGTGAATTTATTCAGCTTAATTTAAATTAAACTTAATTTCAATTTAAGAATAGTTGAGGCACAGAAGGGTACTTTTATCAAAAAGACTTCAGTTCTGTTATCTAAATTCTGGAAACTAGACATCTGTGAGGAAAACTGATTGAAGTGTTTAAGGCTTTAAATGGATTAAGTAACATGTGTGGATGGCATTCTTATGCTTTATTGGACAATTTGATGTGCAGAAATTTGCTTTTAGCCAGAGAGTAATTGAGAGGATTAGACAAATGGCATTAGTAGGTTTTTTTTCTGGTGATGCTGTATAAGCTTGCTCCCTTGCATTATTTGCTACTACTAATAATTATTCAAGTTGCATCACTGAACTCATTTTCTTAGCAATGAAAGACTATTCCTCACCTCAACTAGACTACCATCTGTTATCCTTGGTATTACAAAAAAGAGCTAAGACCATTTTTCTAAAGTTTTCATTTTCTGCCTACTCTAAAATTTCCAACGGTTTCAGTTAAATAATGAATAAATACAGTTGATTTTAAAAAAAAATTAAGTATAGAAAACTTTAATCTTTTTTAAAAATGTAGCCTCTTGCTAAAGCTATTGCTTTCCCATTTTTGCTTTTGTCTCTTTCATATCCTGATGGGTTGCATTTTTATATAAAGCACTAGCTTTGGAATTTTTAGCACTATGGAATGTTAGTATTAGCAATAGTCACATGCTGCAAGGAAGCCTATGGCTTATGCTGTATAAGCCAAACAAAAAATAAAATAATAAAATAATAATAATAAAATGAAAAAAAAAATAAATAAAATGATAAGAATAAATATAAAATAATAATAATAAGAGAAAAGGAAATGGACAACCTATGCATTTCCCTCCTCCCATAGGTAATTATCCAGCTGACCTTTGAATTTCCCCAAACTGTCAGCCTTTACCACCCACTTAGGTAACTTATTCCAGTAATTTATAACTCTCTGGGTAAAATAAAACTTCCTGCAATCCAATCTAAACATCTCCCCCCCCCCCATAACTTGAAATTATGGCCCCTAGTTCTAGAATCATTTATAACCGTGAAAATTTCGTCCTCATTCATTTTACTTATGCCTCTCAGAGCCTTGAACACCTCAATCAAGTCTCCTCTGAGGTACCTAGTTTCCAAGCTGTGCAACCCACATATTTGAACTCTTTCCTCATATGGACACCCTTTTGCCGATCTCACCAGGCGAGTTACCCGTTTATAGCCTTTCAAGAAGCACAATGTCTTTAGGTGCAGCTCCTAAAGAAATGGTGAGATGCTGGATGCTTTTCCTGTAGATATTCTGAGCATTGTTCTTGTTTATAGACATCTGTAATATCATCTCCTTATAAATATCTGAACCCATGCATCAGTTAGTCAGCATTCATTCACTATTCAACTCCAGAATCACTGAACCAAATTACTGTTTTTATTTATTGCATCTGTTCTCTGGATCAGAAGTATTATATAAATGGCTCCCATGTCTATTCTTATATCCATTTGTGTGTGTTTGTCTATAGAAGTGTGTTTTCATGGGCTGATTTGCATGTTGTGTGGGCTAAAAGTCTACTTCCTCCACCTGAGATCAGCTAACTACAGCCCAATTGAAGAGGACTTTAAAAATTCATTGATGGGATTGAACCTAGGCCTCTTAAAATGAGTGGCAGATAGGGTAAGACTAATCCAGAGGATTAGTCTTACCCTATATTAGAATATTTAGTAGGGATATTAGTTTCATTCAGTAATGAAATTCTGAATGAATTTCATTACTGAATTAAATATTTTAAATTATTTCTCCTTGTACAAAAATGTAATCTTATGGCCAGTAACATTTATGAAGGTTCATAAATTTATGAAGTTTATTTATCATTATTTTCATTTAGGTTCTAAGCTACAAACGTAGCTTAACAGAGGTACTCACTACACCTTTTTTTTTTTTTTTTTTTTTAAGATAGAATCTAGCAAGCTGAATTTTTTTGTTGCAAAAAAAAAAACAAAACAAAACAGAAGTCTTTTATAGGACATCTATGATTCCTGAGAGTTTAGTCGTGTACACCTTTTTGTAATTTTCCTCTTTCAAATTAAATAATCTCTGGGTTGTCAGGTGCCTCACATGATAAGCACTTGTTTTACCATTTATGAGATGGCAGTATTTGACATTTTTAATTTATTCTAGTCTAGTATCTCATTATTCTAAACCACTTAATACATCAAGTAGTAATGTTTTATTTTTATACATTTCATCCATTTTTAAACAGCACTCTTTTTTTCTCTTATTGTGCAATCACAATATCCTGTCTCTCTTCTGCAGCCATTCCTTAAAAATCTTTTTTCAAGATATTCCAGGGGTAGTTTAATTTTTATTTTACGTTAAATAAGTAAATTAGTATTGATACGTATTTGTATTAAATATCCTCTTGATGTACAGTTCAATTAGTAAGTTTCATCATTATTGTTTCAGAAAAAGCTGATAATAGGAGCATTAGGTGGCTTACAACAAAAACGTGATTTAAACCTTCATGAACATATAAGTTTGAGCATTCTTGAAGATGCTGGTATTCAAGTACCAAAATTTGGTGTTGCTCACACTGCAGATGAAGCCAAAACAATTGCTGAGAAATTAGGTTGGTATTATTTTATAAACTTTGTCACACCATTTAGTAGTGTTTTAAAGCCACTGATTCATTTTTGAGCAATTTCTTCATGTATACAACAAATTAACCTGATATGGAAATGAAATCATAATTATTAATATTTCATTAAAATAACTAGAATAAAAATGACCACTTTTATAGGTGATTTATATATTGCTTTAATCCATGTATGCCCTCATAAATTTCAATATGATATTTATGTAAGAAGTTGCTTGCTATTGATGTTCATATCACTGTTCATATTGCATTAAAATAAGTTAGGGGAAAATAGTTTAAACTTTCAAATGTTTCCTTTCACAATATGCCATTGCAGTTTTTAATTTCAAATATTGTAGCCTAAAAGAAATTAAATTGCATAATGAATGTAAAATCCTCTCGTTTCAATGACATGAAATCTGTACAATGCCAAGTTTCATTCAGTAGAGTAATTGATAAACTGTAAGACCCATTGTGATGTATTGCAATTAATTTTTGTTGTCACAATTCCAGCAGATGAAATATTTTAATATGTATATTACTAGCAGAACACCTTTTGGTAAGTTGCACTAACTTTTCTTGAGTCCAAATGCATAACTGGAGGTTGGGGATGTGAAAATTTCTGAAAAGGGGACAGATATATGGGGAAATAAGTTAACCTATTGATATGGTATTGGTATGAATTCCAAAAGCATGTTCTAAATCAGTTCTGAACTGGATCAAAATGGCCATTCTCAATTTATACCACTGTTTCTGTGGGGGAACAAGGGAGATTATGGAATCATAATTTATGCTGAAAATTTGGTGCCAATATGATTTTCCTTCTAGGGTGTTGTATGGACATAACATCCTTTTACATACACAGAAGGCTGATGTTTTGTTGATCTATGTGTTGCTTGGTACCTGAGATGTGGGAAGAGGGTTTGGAGAAATTTCTGCTCTGAGTTGCCTTGGAGGCTGCTGCAACCGAACACAAATGGTCACAAAATATCTTGTTGGCCAGAGGTTTATTACACTGGTGAATGTATAAATTACTTCTGAATTGCTTTTTAAAAAACTCCATGAAACGAAGCACACCTGAATGAAAACGAAATGAAAAACTTCTAATTTACTGGCACCAACTGTAGTGGTTCAGTAATAAGATTGTCAAATAAAGTACATCAGTATCTGGAAGCAGAACTTTTTTTCTGAAATAAAAAGAAAAGGTGAGCTTGTCGGGTCCAATATCACCATGTTCTAGTCCTGGTGCATTATTGCCTACATTGCTGATGTGTCAAATAAGCTGAAACGCAAACCACCATGTTTGTTATGATTGAGAAACCACCATTGTCAGATCAAATTAATAACTGTAATTTCCTTGGATAATTATATCAAAATGTTTTTCCACCACCCTAACTAGTGGCTTCTTAACTTGAAAATTTTTTGCACTCTCATATGCATGGCAGTTGTTATACGAATGTGTGAAAGTGTTTACCTCTTTTGGTGCCCTGTGACATTATGGTTGTTTGCTACTTGTCAGTTACTCACCTAATAATAATGTGAAAGTCTAGGAGGTTAGTCTAGTTACAAAGGGCTAGGTTTGAATCCCACCAGAGATTGAAGTTCTTAAAAACTTCTTCATTCAGCATTGTAGGTAGTTGATCTCAGGTGGAGAGAGTAGGGTTCCCACATTCCCCCATGAATTGTTATTTTTTTTTTGTATTGCAATTAATTTTTGTTGTCACAATTCCAGCAGATGAAATATTTTAATATGTATATTACTAGCAGAACACCTTTTGGTAAGTTGCACTAACTTTTCTTGAGTCCAAATGCATAACTGGAGGTTGGGGATGTGAAAATTTCTGAAAAGGGGACAGATATATGGGGAAATAAGTTAACCTATTGATATGGTATTGGTATGAATTCCAAAAGCATGTTCTAAATCAGTTCTGAACTGGATCAAAATGGCCATTCTCAATTTATACCACTGTTTCTGTGGGGGAACAAGGGAGATTATGGAATCATAATTTATGCTGAAAATTTGGTGCCAATATGATTTTCCTTCTAGGGTGTTGTATGGACATAACATCCTTTTACATACACAGAAGGCTGATGTTTTGTTGATCTATGTGTTGCTTGGTACCTGAGATGTGGGAAGAGGGTTTGGAGAAATTTCTGCTCTGAGTTGCCTTGGAGGCTGCTGCAACCGAACACAAATGGTCACAAAATATCTTGTTGGCCAGAGGTTTATTACACTGGTGAATGTATAAATTACTTCTGAATTGCTTTTTAAAAAACTCCATGAAACGAAGCACACCTGAATGAAAACGAAATGAAAAACTTCTAATTTACTGGCACCAACTGTAGTGGTTCAGTAATAAGATTGTCAAATAAAGTACATCAGTATCTGGAAGCAGAACTTTTTTTCTGAAATAAAAAGAAAAGGTGAGCTTGTCGGGTCCAATATCACCATGTTCTAGTCCTGGTGCATTATTGCCTACATTGCTGATGTGTCAAATAAGCTGAAACGCAAACCACCATGTTTGTTATGATTGAGAAACCACCACTGTCAGATCAAATTAATAACTGTAATTTCCTTGGATAATTATATCAAAATGTTTTTCCACCACCCTAACTAGTGGCTTCTTAACTTGAAAATTTTTTGCACTCTCATATGCATGGCAGTTGTTATACGAATGTGTGAAAGTGTTTACCTCTTTTGGTTGCCCTGTGACATTATGGTTGTTTGCTACTTGTCAGTTACTCACCTAATAATAATGTGAAAGTCTAGGAGGTTAGTCTAGTTACAAAGGGCTAGGTTTGAATCCCACCAGAGATTGAAGTTCTTAAAAACTTCTTCATTCAGCATTGTAGGTAGTTGATCTCAGGTGGAGAGAGTAGGGTTCCCACATTCCCCCATGAATTGTTATTTTTTTTTTGGTTTTTCAGCTTACATAATGTGCAAATTGACCCTGAAAACACAGCTTGTACAGATATAATACATATTAAAAATATAGCTTAACCAACAAAACCTTTTAAAGAAATAGCGTATATTTTCTTATATTATTATATGAGGTAAGTTATTTAATAATAGATAGTATGAATCAGAGCTGTAATACTCAATATGTTCTACGTTGATAATAATATTAGTAAATTAATAAGAGGAGTTTACCTCAATATAGTACGTGGAACACTTCCGTATGATACCCTCCAGAAATTAAAACGGAAAAAACGAAAAAATCGACAACTTACCGGTACATTAAAGTAAAATATAAATAATTAAAGTAAAATATAAATAATTAAATAATCAATTTAACACAATTCAAAATCAATTCAAAACAATTAAAATTCAAATTAACGCAATTAAAAGAATCTAACGAAAATATTCAAAACGATTTTCCTTCCTGAAGCTGACAATGCTTTTCGACCGACTGTCGTGATCACAGGAATGAAAATTACCGAATCAGGCTAAACCTGCAACTTAAATAGTGATTATGTGTCTTCGCGCATGCGCGTAAAGGTCCACGCATCGGAGATCAAATATGGCCGCCGAACATTAACAGAATTCTCGTGTAATTTAATTTCAACGGTTTCTGCAATTAATAGTCGCGTATAATTACGTTGAACGTTAAGTATTTTGGCCTCGTTAAATAAAAAAGTATGTTTTTCGTTAATGGCATGAAAGGCTAATTCTGACGCTGCTGAACGAGAAGCACGAACAGAGGCTTCGTGTTGATTTACACGGATATTAAGAGAAAACCGCGTGGAACCCTGATAAGACGAGTCGCAATCACCGCAAGAAATGTTGTATACTAGATCATTAATTTGTGTTGCGAACGCCGAAAGAACCGAGCGATTGTTCAGTATAGTGTGTAACTTCCGTATAGGCCTAGCTATAATTTTAAATTCGGTATCTTTAAAGAATCTGTTAAGCTGTTTGTGCCACTGTTCAACATATGGGACAGAAATAAAGTATTTTTTGATATTACTATTGTTGATTGGTGCAGTATTTTGTATCCTATCCTTAGCTTGTACCCTAATTCGATTTATTGTGTTAATGGGATAACCCCTGTTCAAGAATCTGCTAGTTAATATTTGTATTTCTGAGTCTAAAGCAGAATCCGTCGTTGAATATTTATAGGCATTTAGAAATTGATTAAAGATAATCGATCTTTTGTAGGTGAACGGGTGGTAGCTATTATAATGTAGAAGCATACCGGTGTTTGTGGGTTTTCGATAGATGCTAAATTGTATTTTGTTCGAGTCCCGGGTAAGCGTGAAATTTAGAAAGTTTAATGACTTAGTATCCGTATCTTCCCTTTCCAGTGTAAATTTGAGTCTAGAATGAATATTGTTAAACGAATGTAAAATATCTTGGATAGTACTACTATCGGTAATAACTAGAACATCGTCTAAATACCTCCCATAGTATGTGATACGGGGACGAAAAGGTGTCAAATGTATCTGCTCAATCGTTGAGAGATAGATCTCTGACATTAAGCCACTCAGGCTCAAACCCATTGGTAATCCAAAAATTTGTTTGTACACCTTGTCTCGAAAGGTGATGTAGTTAGCCTCAACTAATAGTTTAATTAAGTGAAAAATCTCCTTTATAGGCAGCTTCGTATAATTAATCGGTGTCAAGTTTTTATTTAACATATCCCAAATAATATCTAATGTGTATTCAACGTTTACATTCGTATATAATGATGTAACATCTAATGAGAATAAATTGTCATTGTCGCCGAGTCTACAGTCTTTAAGATTATTAAATAATGTATCGTAATTCTTAATCCCAAATTGTATAACCTGTCTAAAAGGTTTTATAATGTTATATACATGTGTGGCTAAGGCTGAAAATGCCGAGTTCCTGTAGGAAACAATAGGTCGAATCGGAAATCCAGGTTTGTGTAATTTTACCTGACCAAAAAGTGCAGGAATATTGTATGTTCTGGACTTCAATTTCTTCAACTGAACCATAGTAATGTAGTCGTTTTTACGATATGTGGTTAACGTTTTATTGTATTGATTTACCAAATTGGTAAACAGTGTCGGGTCCACTTCACAATAAGTGGAGCTATCAGATACAACTGAATCTAACTTATTAATATAATCATGTTTATCTAGTATTACCACTGTATCTCCTTTATCTGCCCTCTGTATAATAATGTCCTTATTTTCTCGAAGTTCTCGTAAAGCTGAACTGTCATGTGTATTCAATTTAGGAAGTCGTGTTTCTTTTATGTTATTCACTACTTGGTTAACTTGTTGAATAAATACATCTTTTTGTGGAACACTACGAAGTCCAAATTCAAAATCAATTACGCATTGTTTTTTTGGCAGCTTTCGAGGTGGTAAATTATAATTTAATCCTTTGGATAAAAGTGAAATCTGGTCCTGCGATAGTGTACAAAAAAAAAAAAAAAAAAACAATGCGTAATTGATTTTGAATTTGGACTTCGTAGTGTTCCACAAAAAGATGTATTTATTCAACAAGTTAACCAAGTAGTGAATAACATAAAAGAAACACGACTTCCTAAATTGAATACACATGACAGTTCAGCTTTACGAGAACTTCGAGAAAATAAGGACATTATTATACAGAGGGCAGATAAAGGAGATACAGTGGTAATACTAGATAAACATGATTATATTAATAAGTTAGATTCAGTTGTATCTGATAGCTCCACTTATTGTGAAGTGGACCCGACACTGTTTACCAATTTGGTAAATCAATACAATAAAACGTTAACCACATATCGTAAAAACGACTACATTACTATGGTTCAGTTGAAGGAATTGAAGTCCAGAACATACAATATTCCTGCACTTTTTGGTCAGGTAAAATTACACAAACCTGGATTTCCGATTCGACCTATTGTTTCCTACAGGAACTCGGCATTTTCAGCCTTAGCCACACATGTATATAACATTATAAAACCTTTTAGACAGGTTATACAATTTGGGATTAAGAATTACGATACATTATTTAATAATCTTAAAGACTGTAGACTCAGCGACAATGACAATTTATTCTCATTAGATGTTACATCATTATATACGAATGTAAACGTTGAATACACATTAGATATTATTTGGGATATGTTAAATAAAAACTCGACACCGATTAATTATACGAAGCTGCCTATAAAGGAGATTTTTCACTTAATTAAACTATTAGTTGAGGCTAACTACATCACCTTTCGAGACAAGGTGTACAAACAAATTTTTGGATTACCAATGGGTTTGAGCCTGAGTGGCTTAATGTCAGAGATCTATCTCTCAACGATTGAGCAGATACATTTGACACCTTTTCGTCCCCGTATCACATACTATGGGAGGTATTTAGACGATGTTCTAGTTATTACCGATAGTAGTACTATCCAAGATATTTTACATTCGTTTAACAATATTCATTCTAGACTCAAATTTACACTGGAAAGGGAAGATACGGATACTAAGTCATTAAACTTTCTAAATTTCACGCTTACCTGGGACTCGAACAAAATACAATTTAGCATCTATCGAAAACCCACAAACACCGGTATGCTTCTACATTATAATAGCTACCACCCGTTCACCTACAAAAGATCGATTATCTTTAATCAATTTCTAAATGCCTATAAATATTCAACGACGGATTCTGCTTTAGACTCAGAAATACAAATATTAACTAGCAGATTCTTGAACAGGGGTTATCCCATTAACACAATAAATCGAATTAGGGTACAAGCTAAGCTAAGGATAGGATACAAAATACTGCACCAATCAACAATAGTAATATCAAAAAATACTTTATTTCTGTCCCATATGTTGAACAGTGGCACAAACAGCTTAACAGATTCTTTAAAGATACCGAATTTAAAATTATAGCTAGGCCTATACGGAAGTTACACACTATACTGAACAATCGCTCGGTTCTTTCGGCGTTCGCAACACAAATTAATGATCTAGTATACAACATTTCTTGCGGTGATTGCGACTCGTCTTATCAGGGTTCCACGCGGTTTTCTCTTAATATCCGTGTAAATCAACACGAAGCCTCTGTTCGTGCTTCTCGTTCAGCAGCGTCAGAATTAGCCTTTCATGCCATTAACGAAAAACATACTTTTTTATTTAACGAGGCCAAAATACTTAACGTTCAACGTAATTATACGCGACTATTAATTGCAGAAACCGTTGAAATTAAATTACACGAGAATTCTGTTAATGTTCGGCGGCCATATTTGATCTCCGATGCGTGGACCTTTACGCGCATGCGCGAAGACACATAATCACTATTTAAGTTGCAGGTTTAGCCTGATTCGGTAATTTTCATTCCTGTGATCACGACAGTCGGTCGAAAAGCATTGTCAGCTTCAGGAAGGAAAATCGTTTTGAATATTTTCGTTAGATTCTTTTAATTGCGTTAATTTGAATTTTAATTGTTTTGAATTGATTTTGAATTGTGTTAAATTGATTATTTAATTATTTATATTTTACTTTAATTATTTATATTTTACTTTAATGTACCGGTAAGTTGTCGATTTTTTCGTTTTTTCCGTTTTAATTTCTGGAGGGTATCATACGGAAGTGTTCCACGTACTATATTGAGGTAAACTCCTCTTATTAATTTACTAATGTTATTTAATAATGGAATTGTATTAATCTATGTAACGTCTGTGAATTTACATGATGCTTTTTTTTACATAAAGTTTGCTAACACAATGACTATAATTGCTGTTATTTCACATAATATGGAACAGGCAGGTTCAAGTCCATTCAGACAGAACTTTTATGGACTTCTTTTTTACACTGATTGAGTTAGTTTTGTCTAAAAGTTGCATGTTTTTTTTCTCCCAGAAACTTAGTTTTTTTAATTCTACAAAACAAGCAAGGTGACCATAGGAACCATAATTTACCAGAGCCTCATAGTCTTAGCTGCCTAAGAAAATATGCTAAAGAACAATCAAACAACCTTTGATTCCATCACATGTACACACTTTTATTAACATGGTACACCTTTATAGAACAGGACCAGGGTATGTCTTCCAGGGGCAGAGGTTGATGATATCGTAGAGCAGATATCATCTTTTAAGGGCACAAAGGGTGATATTGTTTAGACGTTGGGACTAATGATGTTAAGAGTAGGAGACTAGCGGAATTAACAAGTACAAGTCAATGCTGAAAAAAAGCCGTGAGTTAGGGTTGAATTTGAAAGTGTCTGCAATTCTGCCCATACACGATAGGAAGGAGTATATCATGAGAGCCTTGTCTATCAATTCGACCCTGGAGAAATTTTGCATGGCTCATGGGGTAGAATTTTTCTCAGCCTGGTCTGTTCTTGTTAACAGGAGAGACTGCTTCTACAGGGATGGAATACACTTAAATAGAAAGGATGCAATAATATTTGCTGATGCTATCGAGGCAGAGTTAGGTGGGTCAGAAAACTGCTAGCCTTGGGGGGGGATACATGGACTAATAGATTAACAGTAGCCACTGGCAGAGGTGAAAGTGATTCTTGCACTGCTTCTATTGAAATGCAATTGAGCAGCAGCCTAGAAAGCAAGGCAATGGGAATTTCCAGGACTGCTGGGAGTCATAGTGGAACAAGTAAATACATGGGCTGTGTTAGGGTAACTAAGAGTAAAAACTAAGGGAGGAGGGGTTATGCTGTTAGTTAAAAAACACAAAACCTAAGGAAGTGCATCCATTTGATGTTGGTGGACAATGCAATGTTGAGTCTGTTTGGTGTGACATAAGCACTGGGAAAGGAAAAATGAGAGTAGGTGTGTATTATAGGCCTAATGAATCTGATGAGTATAATGAGTAATTGTGCAGAGAAATAGTGGGCCAGTAAATCACAGTGTCTTATAATGGGGGATTTTAATTTCCCAGAGATTAACTGGAATTTGTGAGTTGGTCACTCACACACTAGCAAGGCTTTTGTGGATTTATTGGCTGATTGTTTTCTACAGCAGCATGTTTGGGAGGCAACTAGAGAGAGTGATACTTTTGATCTGATTATCAGTAGTGATTCTTTATGCATTAAGAATCTGCAGATAAAGGAACCAGTGGTTACTGGGTGACAGTGATCACAGTATGCTGAAGTGGGATTTACTCAAAGAGGTAACTACCATCAAGGGGAAAGGTTTTTGCTTTTGTAAAGGTGACTACAGTGGTCTGAGACAGTATTTAAATTCTATATGGTGGGACCAACTGAAGATGTTATCAACAGCGTCACCTCCCTAACCAGGTGGGCAGGAGCAGCACTGTGTAGCACATGCTTCTTGATTAGACCGGGGTTCGAGCTCGTGACCCCCAAATACGAAGGATGTGGAAAGGTCAGAGAAGGACCACCACATATCCCTGGAGCAATATGGCCTTGGTTGCTAATGCTCCTAAAAAAAAAAAAAAAACCAACCAAATGTTACCAGCAGCAAATTCAAAATGGGAAGCATTCAAAGAATTAATCTTGGATGCTACTAGGTTTTTTATACCAACTAAGAAATATTGTTCAAGATTTAGGCCTAAATGGATGTCAGATGAACTAATTAGACATGTGACAGAGAATAAAAATGCATGGGATACATATAAAATAACAGGTGACACAGAAGCCTATGATAGATATAAGTCAGTCTGCAACCAAGTCACAAAGGAGGTTAGGCAGGCAAAGGCAGATTACGAGAAATCTTTGGCAAAGGATGCAAAGAAAAACAGCAAAGAGTTCTTTACTCATGTAAACTCTAGAAGGAAGGGGATGAATCAGATTTGTCCACTTGATATCGATGGTTCAACTGTTGATGATCCTACTCAGGTAGCTAACAAACTAAATGAATATTTTGCATCTACATTCACACATGAGGAGTTATTCAGGGAGGGGAATTCCAGAGGTGTATTAAACTCTGGCAGTAAGCTAGATAATCCTGTAATAACTGAGAGTAAAGTGGAGGAGAAATTGTTGAAGATAAACATAAGAAAGGCACCTGAGTGGATGGAATCTATCCAGTTATATTACAGGTGGCGGCAAAGGAAGTAAGCAAACCCTTAGCCATAATTATGACAGCTTCCCTGGACTCAGGAGGTACCCTTGGACTGGAGATGTGCAAATGTGACTCCAATCCACAAAGGAGCATCAAAGAGAGACCTAGGTAATTACAGACCTGTTAGGTTAACTTCTGTTCCAGAGAAATTAATGGAGGCACTGGTTAAAGAAGCATTGCAGGATCATCTAGACATGACTTCAGTTATATCTCGGACACACCATGGGTTTGTTAAGGGGAAGTCTTGTCTGACCAATTTCATTGGATACTATGATGTAGTCACAAAAGAATTGGATGCAGGGAATAACTTTGATATTATATATTTGGATCTTAGAAAGGCTTTTGATACTGTTGCACATGGAAGACTGCTGCACAAATTGGAGCAGTGTGGCATTGGAGGCAAATTGCTGCTATGAATAAAGGGATGGTCGAGTGGGAGAAGACAGAGTGGTAATCAGTGGACTGCTCTTCGTGGACTAATGTTATTAGTGGAGTCCCTCAGGGTTCAGTGTTGGGTCCTTGTTGTTTTCTGTATTTATAAATGATATTGATGATGGTATATCAGGCTTAATGTCCAAGTTTGCAGATGGTGCAAAGGTTGGCAGGGTTGTTAATGACATTAATGACAGTATGCTGCTGCAACAGGATCTAGAAAAGTTGAGCAGATGGGCTGAAAGGTGACAAATGAAGTTTAACATTAACAAATGTAAAGTATTTCATATGGGAAGCAGTAACCGCAGTGTAACGTATCAACTCTGTGGTACTACACTGACAGTGGTAGAGAATGAAAAGGACCTGGGGGTAATTGTGCAGGTAGATATGAAGTTTTCTGATCAGTGCAGACGGTCTGCAAGAGTAGCTCATGTCTTGTCAATGATATACAGGAATTTTTCTAGCCGGGATAAGGAGTGATTATTCCCCTTGTACAAGGCAGTGGTCAGGCCACACCTTGAGTACTATATACAGGTCAGGAGGCTTCATTTTAAGAAGGATGTAGAGCTGTTGGAATGAGTAGAAAAGTTAAAAAGTAGAAAACAGAGAAGGGCAATAAGTTTAGTGAATGGAACAAAGGGTTGCTCTTACGAAGAAAGGTTTACGTTTTGCAAATTGCAGTGTCTGGAGACTAGGCACCTGCGAGGTGATCTGATTGAGGAGTATAAAGCCTTGAATGGTTTGAGTATGCTCAATGCTGATGGGATTCTTCCTCTTGCTCAGAATAATCGCCTGAGAGGGCATAGATTCAAATTGAGGAAAGACGGTTGTAGGATAGATGTGTGAAAGTTTGCCTTTTGCCAGCAGGTGGTTGATTGATGGAACAAACTTCCATCTGTCATTGTAGAAGTTGATAGCTTAAATAGATTCAAGGCAGAACTTGACAAACATTTGGAGCAAGTGGATGGGTGAAATAAGGGTTTTTTTTTTTTTTTTTGGCTGATGCTATATAAGCTTGCTTTCTTGCATCATGTGTCTTTGCTAATGCTAATATCAGGAATATTTAAAAGATCATCTCCTTGATGAAGTCTTTTGAGGAATTAAATTTTTAGGTCATCAATCTGTCTTTGCTGATTTCACCACTTTAGTTTTTCTCTAACTGCTTCCTTGTTACTAAAGTTATTTGATGTGGTGAAGGTCAAGTAGAAATAATGGATTTGATAGTACAGTTGCATGTACAAAGAATTTCTTTGTTCTGTGATGGTAAAGAGTGAACTGATCTTTATGATGAAGGAAAAGTCACTTTTATTGGTTAGCATTTCTATAGGTAATGTTCTGAATTAATTTAGGTTATCTGCAAAAGAATTCATATCTGCAACAGAATTAACTATACCAAACTTCATTTCATGCACTTCCTATTTTTTTATTTTTTTTATTAATCAATTTATTTATTTTTATTGTGCCAGGCAATCCCTTCCAAATTTGGGCAATCCGTTGTATATTTGCAATACTATACATACAGTATTACAGATACAATTTATATATCTGTAATTTATTACAGATACAATATATATATAATACAGATACAATGAGGTACATCCAAGTAGGCAACAGTGTCCAAAGTCCATTTGCACACATCTGGCGCATTATAGCCTCAGTTGCTGATGCGCCAATAAACTCAAACAAAACAAACAAACCATCTGCACAAGAACCCTCCAAGAAATGTGTAATCCAAGTTGCGCACAGTATAAGGAACTGTGTGATCTTACTGAAATCATCCAGTGTACTTATAACCTGAGATGCAATGAGTCTGCCACAGCACTAGGAACTGCACATTACTACCGAGCCAT
Source organism: Mastigoproctus giganteus (assembly GCF_048544385.1). Lineage (NCBI taxonomy): Eukaryota > Metazoa > Arthropoda > Arachnida > Uropygi > Thelyphonidae > Mastigoproctus > Mastigoproctus giganteus. Next base: position 266,871,120 of record NC_143575.1, on the reverse strand, counting down.
CTGAAATGTTTATGTTCTGAGAAAAGCAATGGATAATTCACCTGAAGTCATGTAGCACAAGGAACTACATTTACTAAAATTGTAATGCGTAGAACAAGAAAGTGTAGTAAAAAATCACCAGCAAAACGCACTAATAATGACATGTAATTACCCTGCTAAATTGATCAGTACAACACAATGCGCTACAACAGACATTCCTTATCTGTGACTAACAGAGGTGAATTACCTGTACATGTTAGTCCATATGTTGCTGGTTAGTAGAGAAATTGGGCACCTTCGTAGCCAGGTGGGCAGAGCAGCAGTGCGTAGCACCTGCTTCTTGATTAGACCGGGGTTCAAGCCCGTGAGCCACAAAATACGGAGGATGCGGAAAGGTTAGGGAATTACCACCGCATATCCCCGGAGCAATATGGCCTTAGTTGCTAATGCTCCAAATAACAACAAAACAAAACAAAAAACAAAACAGTAGAGCAATTATCTCTGCATGAAGATTGTTGCAAAGCATAACAATAAGTGCAACACAAATAGCTGAAACTAATGGTTCTTCTTTACATTACACGAAGAAAACTATCTTTCTCTCTGAAACTATTTAGACATCATTGTCCACACAGGGTAGGCTCCCACCTATAATTAGAGTGGCACCGCACATCCTGTGCCTACCCTGTTGAAATATTGAAATCCATTCTAATAATCAGCTAACCTGGCTGTTCTCCAGTTAACCACAAGACCTCATTACAGGGTGCAATAATTAATTTCTCTGCTTCTCAGTTTGTAACAAGATTAACTGTTTTCGAATCTGCCTCTGTTCCTACCAGAAGTTGTTCACATCCAGGATTCAATGCACATAGATTCAGTAACCCTGCTATTAATTCCTCCCTAATATCAGAGTACTCATAACAGTCATATAATATATGTCCCCAAGTTTCATCTTTTCCACAGATGCAAGCAGAATGGTACACAATGTCTAACTCATGTAACTTTGCAAAAAATGATCCATGTCAAGAAGGTGGCATGTAAATTTGGACTTAAACCATCTGGACCAAGTAATATTTACATGCAGAAGGAATTTATTTGTAATGTGATCCTTATTCCTATCATTCCATCTCTCCTGCCATTGACCAACCAAGAGAGCCCAGATACAGTTCTTATCTTCTTTGTATGGTACTCTATACATTAAGTGAAAACACATTGACTTGAAAACTAAAATATAGGTCTAGAGGCTGCTATCTGGTCATGACCTAAATGCCTCAGTTCTGCAGGCTGCACTTAGCTTCAGTAACATTGCACACTCTATTGCAAACAGCTTCCTGATGTTCATCTTTTGCAACTCACAGTCTAACCATATATCTACACCATAACTAACAATTGGCAAGGAGATGCAGTGATAGAACAAATTCAGTGTTCTTCCTCTTATTCCCCAGTCCTTCCTTGTTATCCATGCAGTCATTCCAACAAATTTCCAATCTTATCTGCTCTGTAAGTAATATGGGAAAAGAAGCATAGTTGCCTATCAGTTAGGATCCCATAGTATTTTATTGTTTTCACTCAACAGCCCATATGCTAAATCTGATTTTTTGTGGAAAAAAAAACTGTGAATTAAGGATTTCACAGTTTCTTTTGTATCTTTTTTGCATTTTTTTAAAATGAACACTGTATTACATATTTCAAAAAAAAAAAAAAAAAAAAAAGCTACATTTCATGTACTTCCTATAAAGAGACTGCTAAATAGAACAAGCAATAGTTTATCCAGTTATGACAAAGTCTTAATACAATAGCATTAAGCTTTCATAATGTAAAGTCAAAGATTGCTTCAGTATTGCAGTATAATACCAAGGTAACATGTTTGATAGCCCCATTATGAAAGATTAATGCAGATGTATTAAGAATTTTTCTTAATCAGTCAAACTGCTACTTGTTCTGTGTACGTCTCTTTTTGGGAAGTACATGAAAATGGAGCTTTTTTTGAAATGTGATAATACAGTGTTCATTTAAAAAAGAAAAAAAAAAAGATACAAAAGAAATTGTGAAATCTCTAATTCACAGTTTCTTTTTTCTTTTTTTTTCCAACAATAAATCAGGTTTAGTGAAGAGCATTGTTTTGTTGAAGGGCATTGAGTAAGCTTATAGTCTTTCGCTGAATCAATCATTGGGACCAAACTTTTTGTGCCACACAAACACACATTTGGCTCATTCTCTTGTGATTGTTAAATCTTTATTATTATAAGTAGTTACCTTATGCCAATAAAAAACTGATTTGATTTATTTTAATTTATTATGCTTTTTTTCCCCACCCTTCCCAGGAGGAAGTGACTTTGTCATAAAAGCCCAAGTTCTTACTGGTGGTCGAGGAAAGGGTGAATTTGAGAGTGGTCTAAAGGGTGGGGTAAAAACTGTATTTTCGTAAGTATTTATTTTGATAGTGTCTTTTTTTTAAATAAGTATATATATATATTTTTTTAGAAAATGTCATAAAAAATTTATTGTACATTATATGTATGTTATTCTGAAAACCTTATTTTCCTTTCAAATATCACAACCTGTGTACAACTTACAATTTCATTTAATTTTAATTGTCAGCTGCTGGCTAGTATATTAGAAGGGAATAATTCAGTTACCAGATATCACATTTAGAGCCATCCCATAAATTCTCAGGTGTGATTGATATTTGTGATTGTGTGAAGGCCATGGAAAATGCTACACATGCTTTTCAAACTATTTTGTGACTACATCAAGTATGATCAGTGAAGAATAGGAACTTTAATCTCGGAAATCCATTGTTATCTGAGGGAAAACAAAAGAAAATAGGAAGTGTATACAGTTTTCCACAGTGTTGAAGTGCTATCCATACTTAGTCTGTCATTCAAAATGAACTACTACTCAGAATTTCTAAGAGGTACAAGCTAAAGGTTATAATGATTTATGCACCAACATCGAGCCATGATGATGAAGAGTTTGAAGAAATGTACACCGAAATTGAGATCTTCTAGATGAGCAGAAAATCCACTACACTATCATTATGGGGGGACTTCAATGCTAAGGTTGGAAAGAGACAAAACAGTGCAGAAAGGGTAACTATAGGAAATTTTGGAATTGGTGAAAGACTTGTGGAATTTGCAGAATCTTGAGGAATGTCAGTAATGAACACTTTTTTTCAAGAAAAGGATAAACAGAAAGTGGACATGGAAGAGCCCAAATGGATTAACAACTAATGAAATCGACTTCATCCTCACTAACAGAAGATATATTGTGAATGATGTTACCGTCCTGAATAAGGTAAATGTTGGAAGTGATCACAGAATGGTAAGATGTACACTTGATATAGATGTAGGAAAGGAAAAAAGGAAAAAACTGACTCGAGTAAATAATACAAAGGTCTTTGAGGTAACAGAGGAGGAGGAGAAGAAAAAGCAGTATGTACTGGAACTTAAGAACAAGTTCGAGCTTCTGCAGACTGCTCAGGACCAAGATATCGACGAGGAATATTACAACTTTCTGAAAGTGATAAGGCCTAAGAAACCTATAGAGAAAAAGAAATCCAAAGAAGAAAAAATTAGTCAAGAAACACTTGTTATGATGAACCGAAGACAACAAATGAAGAGGAAGAACTGTATTTTCATTTCATTACTTCATACAGCATGTCCCCCCCCCACTTTTTCATACTATTGAATACACCATGAATTGTCAAACTAATAGAGTTAAGCTTATCTGCGAAAAGATCTAAACCTCCCAAGGACTTCCTAATTCATTTCACAAATATACGTGGTCTCAATTCTAATCTCAATGATGTCCATTTCCACTTGCAGTCTGCCAAATCCTATGTACTTTTTCTGACAGAATCTCAGTTATCGGTTGATTTAAATACTGCTCATCTCAGTTGCCCAAATTATTTGCTGTATGATTTCTTTTGCCTCAAAGGTGGTACTTGTGTGTATGTCCATTCCGATATTCCCTGTCAGAGAATTGATAATTTGGAATCTCCCCTCTTTTATCTTCTCTGGCTTAAAATCTCTTTACCTCATTGTGTCAAATTCATCTGCTGTCTCTACCATTCTCCCAACTCCACTAATCACTTGGAGCTCTTTGACTTCCTCTCTTTGTAACTTGACTTTCTCCAGTCCAACTTTCCTAACAGTGAGATAATTTTCCTTGGTGATTTTAATGTTCACAACTTCAGCTCGCTTCCGTTTTCTAGTCACCCGGACCCAGCTGGTCAAGATGCTGAGGCTTTTTCAATTTCTAATGACCTTTCACAGATTGTACATTTACCTACAAGAATACTGGACAATCCTAACCATACAGTCAACACGCTTGATCTTTTTCTCACAAACAACCCTTCTGAGTACACGGTTGAAGTGAGTGGTCCTTTAGGTACCTCAGATCACAACTTGGTGATTGTCTCATCTCCAGTGGAGCCTTTATCTCATGGCTATTCCCAACTTCATATTGTTTGGCATTACAAGAATGCAAAATGGGATGACCTGCGAGATTTCTTTTCTTCTTTTCCTTGGTCGGACTACTGTTTCAAAATTTCTGATGTCAACCTTTGCTCTGATCGTGTCAGCGAAATTATTCTTGTAGGAATGGAATCCTTTATTCCACATTCCACATTAAAATCTGGTCCTTCATCTAAACTTTGGTTTTCCAATAAATGTGCTAAGGCTGTTCAAGAGAAGAATGTTACATATTGTAATTGGCTTGTTTCCAATTCTTCAGTTTCATTTTCTGCCTACACCAAAGCTCTCAACAATTGTAAAGCAGTTATTAATCAGTCCAAACTAGATTTTGAACAGGCTAAGAGTAGAAAACTTGCTTCTTGCCCTAATTGTACTCGAGCATTCTGGTCTCTTGCCAAAGCTATTGGCTGCAAATTTTGTCCATCTCTGCCCCCACCTCTGTCAAAACCAGGTGGTTCTGTTGTCACTTCAGCATAGGATAAAGCTGACCTGCTAGCATCCCATTCTTCTTCCAACTCATGTATTAATGATGTTGGTAAAACACCTTCCACCATTCCCAACATGCTCCATTCAATGCCTCCTTTGGTCTTCCATCAAAAGGATATCAGAAGGATTTTGACGAATCTCATTGCTAAGAAAGCTCCAGGTCCTGATGGTATTTCTCCACTTGTTCTCAAAACCTGTGCTCCTGAACTTACTCCTATTCTTTGCTGCCTTTTTTCACTTTCTTATTCCAAAGGTGTTTTTCCTTCTGCTTGGAAATTTGCTCATATCCAGCCAGTTTCTAAAAATGGTGACAAGTCCCTTCCATGCAATTATCATCCCATTGCAATTACTTCTACTCTTTCTAAAGTAATGGAGAAATCAATTAACCACCAACTCCTAAGCTATCTAGAAACTGGCGCCTCTGTAGCCAGGTGGGAAGGAACAACAGTGCATAGCACATGCTTCTTGATTAGACCGGGGTTCAAGCCCATCACCACCAAATACAGAGGATGCAGAAAGGTCAGGGAATGACCACCGCATATTCCCGGAGCAATATGGCCTTAGTTGCTAATGTTCCTAAAAAAAACCAAACATCTAGAAACCTTCCATCTGATCAATGATCGCCAGTATGGATTCCGCCAGTGTCGATCCACTGGTGATATTCTGGCTTATGTTACCCATCTATGGACAAATTCAATGGAAAAGTTTGGTGAAACACAAGCAGTTGCTTGACATCTCAAAAGCTTTCGATCATGTTTGGAATAAAGGTCTTCTAAACAAGCTTCCATCTTATGCTTTGCCAATTGTTTTTTGTAATTGGTTATCCAGTTTTCTCTCTGATCGCTCACTGAAGGTGATGGTAGATGGCTCTCTGTCTTCTAACTTCTCCACTAATGCTGGTGTCCCCCAAGGTTCAGTTTTTCCCCCCACTCTTTTCCTCTTGTATATTAATGACCTTCTTCCATTGACTGGAAATCCTGTCCATAGTTTTGCCGATGATGGCACATTGCATTCCACTTTCCATTTTGAAAAACCTTGCCCTGCTCAATCAGCTTCAACTTCTCGAATATCAGCTACTAATTCCTTAAATGCCGATCTCCAGGTAATTCAGTATTGGCTGTCACCATACATTTTTTTTTTTTTTTTTTATGAAAACCCCAAACACGAGAGGTATTAGAACCTATAGTACTTAGTACCTTGCTTGGGTTGGAGGTTGAGAAGACGAAAGAAGATGTTTGTTGACATTACGCTTGAACTTCTGTAGACTGTAATTTTCAGGAAATATGTACGAAGGAAGGTTGTTCCAGAAAATGGCAGTTAAATGAATAAACGAGGAAGATGAAAAGTTGGTTCTGTGAGTTTGAAGTTGGACAGTAAATGGATGTTGGCTAATGGCAGCACAGGTTCGGACTGTTTTGAAAGAGAGAGTGGGAATTATAGAAGCCAATTCGGAAGAACAGTGCCCATGGAAGTATCTGTAGAAAAGGCATGCAGCAGAAACAGTATGTCTATGAGACAGTGAGTGGAGAGACTCTGTTAGAGAAGAGTCATTAATTAACCTAATTGCCCTCTTCTGAATGGAATCTAGAAGATGAAGAAAGGTTTTGGGGGCAACGCCAAAGATGTGGTAACAATATTCCATGGTAGGGCAGATTTGCGATTTGTACAGAGTGAACACCTGTTTGGAAGAAAAGTAAAGGGACCATACCTTTTGGTGCATATGTATCCAATAAACAAGGGTTCCAGCAGTTCAGTGATGGTGTGACCATTTACCTATATGGCTCTCCACATTATATCAGTAGAGAGCCATCTTGCTGGTATGAACTTAATGCTCATCATGAGCAATAATCCCAGCAATTCTGCAAAATGGCTTTCAGACACGCCGCTTGATCTTTTTCTCACAAACAACCCTTCTAAGTACACGGCCGAAGTGAGTGGTCCTTTAGGTACCTCAGATCACAACTTGGTGATTGTCTCATCTCCAGTGGAGCCTTTATCTCATGGCTATTCCCAACCTCATATTGTTTGGCATTACAAGAATGCAAAATGGGATGACCATTTTGCATTCTTGTAATGCAAAATGATATCCCATAGAACATTTGTGGGATTTTTTTTTTTAGTAACACATGGCAGGTTTCCATCATTATTCAGTCTGTCAGTCAGGATATGTATAGGACAGTTTCCACAGTCTTGTGGATTCTGTGGCATGCCATATTAGTGTTGTCCTGGCTGCACAGAATGACTTTTGATCTACCTAATTTATTGACTTTTGATTTACCTGTGGAATTTTATGCCTTGCATTAATTAACCTGAAAAGAAGGTGCTTGAATATTATTTTGGTGTGGGCTGACAGAAAAATGGATTTGTATTTTTATATTTTATAAAACTTTACAAGTTCTCATTTTTCAAATTTAAGTTCTAAGGTTGGAGTAAGGTTGGGTTCAGTGTTTGGAGTACCAAGTATCAACCAGTTCTTCATAAAGTTCATTCTGATAAATAATTAGCATTAGCATTAGTAAAGGCATGCGATGCAAGAAAGCAAGCTTATGCAGCATCAGCCAAAAAAAAAAAACCACTCCCATTTCACCCCTCCGCACTGTGGTCGAAAGTGGCAGTCAGTTCAAACTCTTAACGTGCAGTAGTTTCATTGCTAAAATAGTTTGTCAGAGTTTTCTCATCTGGATACATGAACTTTTGATTGGTTTTTCAAGTGTTTTATAACTTTGTGATAATAGCCTTTACACTGAACACTGATAACTGTTATAGTTTGCATAATGACTAAATCACTACCAGTAATAATTAACTTTGATCTGAAACTTATGTCTTCCCTCCCATTTCAAAACTGCATACGTCTGTAGATTTGCTTTTATGAAGTGATGCTACCCAAATGCATAAATTTCTGTCTGTAACTAAGTGGGGGACTTTTTTGTGTGATTTTCATTACTAGAATATTTGCTCAGGATGAACAAGTTTTATAACTTTAATTTTCTGTTATATAAAAAATAACACATGTATTGTATAAAAAGTAAAATATCATGGAATGTCACTGTTCTGTTTATTTCAGACTTTCAACAGATGTATGGTATTTTATATTATTGAAGTTTTTTTGTTTTTTTTCTTTAATAACTGAATTAATCTGTATATATTCTTGCTACAGTTAAATTGCAAATATTTTATCATTGTAGTCCAGATGAAGCTAAAGATATCGCAGGTCGGATGATTGGCCAGAAATTAAAAACTAAACAAACAGGTGACAGAGGAATACTTTGTCAGAAAGTTATTGTGTCAGAAAGATTGTATTTAAGAAGAGAATTTTATTTTGCTATTGCAAATGAACGAGCCTTTAGTGTGAGTATAATTTTTCATTAGAAACATCAAACTTTCATGAAGATATATTTTTGAGAACATTACTTGGTGTTTATTATTTTCATTTAAATTAGTACATACAGTTGAACTCTCTCTAATGAAATATTTTCTATAGAAAATTTTATGGTGAACTTTGAATTTTGAATAAATTACATGTAATTTTATCTCTGTGTAATGAAATGATACTTCTATATAACAAAGTGTTTAGTTGTAGTCTTGTTCAATGTTTTCTTATTATTGCAGCTGCAATAATAAGAAAACAATAAATGTGTTATGTTATGTCTAGTACCATCCCATCCCATTGTTTACTAAGGCTGCAGCTACAATATTTTAAACCATGCATTTTGGACAAAGTGCTTTTTTAGCACAAGACATCAACAAAGCTCAGCATCAAAAACATTGCCTTTAAAAATATTGATGTAGTCCCAGCCTAATGAGAATTCAAAAGTTTTTTTAGTAATATGTACTGTTTTTGTCAGTGTTCCACAATGTTAACAGAGAAAATTTTCCTGTAGATTGTTTCCCATCACGTATGTGTTTATGGCATAAATGAGTCAACTGCTTACTCTATAAGATCAAACAAAGATGATCAAATATTTGTCAAGCAAATATCTGAGCTGGCATGAAGGTATTGTATTGGATTAAAGGTAACAATTAGATATATATTGGAATGGAGATGTTAATACTATAAAGAAAAATTCAAGAGCATATATGATTGGCTGAAGCAAGAGCAAGAGCAAGAAGCTAAGTCAAGAACTACAAAGAATTTCATAGGAAACAAAGATTGGCTTTGTCAAGTGCATCACCATTAATGATTTCATAAATTTAAAGGCAGGCAAGGCTTTCAGTGTAGATTGTGACTACTATTGCAAATCTAGAAGAACTGAAATTTTCACTGTAACTAATAAATATATCACAAGTTTTCAATGCTGATAGGATGTGCTTATACTAGAAGCACATGTGCCAACTTGTATATACATTTCTTAGATTTTGTTTGGTTATTTCTGGAGAATGATTCCTTCTTGTTAGAATGTAAGCAGAACGATTAAAAATATTCAAGTATTGTTTGTTTTGTTTTAGGCAGTTAATTGGTACACAATTCTGTAATCAAGAATTTCTTGATTTATGGGAGATTATAAATATATGGATAAATTTGAATGAATTAGATATGTTGTACCACCAATCTGTTCGTTTAGACTGTGACATTTGATGTAGGCTATTTTAGCAATATTAAGTATCAATCCCTAACAACATTCTTGTAGACCAAGTCAAATGCTTTGCTGAAATCCAAATAAACTATGTCGAAATCGTTCCCTAAATCCAGCTAATGAGTAACTGTGTCAAAATAGCCTATTAAGTTAGTTAAGCAAAGCCATGTTGTGTCCCCTTCAGAATGCCATATCTATCTGAATGTCCCTGGATTGCACTTTTAATCATTGCCTCTTAAAATTTTTTCTACAACTGAAGTCAGATTAATCGGTCTGTAGTTACCACCTTCACTCCTAGAATCACTTTTATGTATTGGTGATACATTGGCACTTCTCCAATCCAAAGAAATTTCCCCAAGTCCAAAATGTCCTCATAATTAACCTTAATGGTTCAATACACTCCCTCATACTCTCCCTCAAAATTCACCTCTCCTTCAGATTATAATAAAGTCCCAAGTGCCACAAGGTTAAAATCACCAATGGGGCATGTAAATTTGTATATAGTTATCCCACTGGGCATATACAGGCTGTTATGCTCTAGAAAGGTTGTACCAGTCCTTGTCCAGTGGATAACATTACTAATTTTATTTAAAAAAAAAAATGTATTAACCCAAACATCTATATAGGTATTCACCGTAATCCCTAACTATCGATTTCAAATTTAATACAGGTTGCATAATCACTAACAAACAAATTAACCCATCCCTTAAACATATATAATTATTATGACATACTAACCAACAAATCAGACCAGATGGTGCCCGACCTCCTATAAAGCAGCTCCCGGGCAGATTGCACATGCTTTTTTTCATACCAACCACGAGCTATAGTGATCGCAGCTAAATACTTATATACTTACTCTGATGCTTACCTGTTGGTTTTTGGGTTTCAATCCCAGTTTGCAGGCAATAATGATCCAAAAATTTAAAACTAAATTAATTAAAAATAAATTCTATTTTCCTTATTACATTAGGACATCCATAAATAAACTTACTAAGCAAAACTGTTAAGATTATAGAAACAGGTATGCATGAGACATTCATTTAGTAGTAGTAGTAGTAGTAGTAGTGGCATGTGATGCAAGAAAGCAAGCGCATGAGCTTATGCAGCATCAGCCAAAAAAAAAAAAAAAATTTCACACAATTATTCCCTCTAAATGTTTGTCCAATTCCTTCTTAAATTTAATTAACCTATCAACTTCCATGACAGATGGAAGTTTCTTCCAGCAATTAACCACCTGCTGGCTAAAGGCAAATTTCCACACATCTATTCTACATCTGTCTTTTCTTAATTTGAATTTATGTCACCTTAGGTTCGTTATCTGAACAAGTGGAAGAATCGCATTAGAATTCAGCGTGCTCAACCCATTCAAGGCCTTATACACCTCAATCAGATCACCGCGCAGGTGCCTAGTCTCCAGCCTGCAATTTGCAAAACTGAAGCCTCTCTTGGTAAGAGGATCCCTTCATTCCCCTGACCAATCTTGTTGCCCTTCTCTGTACACGCTCAAGCAAATCAACATCCTTCCTAAAATGAGGCCTCCGGACCTGTACGCAGTATTCAAGACATGGCCTGACCATTGCCTTATATAGAGGGACAATCCCTGCTGGCAAAATTTCTATATATCATTGACAAAATCCGATGACCTGCCCTGGCAGCCTGTATGCATTGCTCAGAAAACTTCATATCTGACTGCACAATTATTCCTAGGTCTTTTTCATTTTCTACCACCTTAAGTGTAGTACCACACAGTTGATACATTTCTCTGGGGTTACTTTTACCCATATGCAGTACTTTGCATTCGTCAAGGTTCAACTTCAGTTGCCACTTCATTTGTCAAGGTTCAACTTCAGTTGCCACTTCATTTGTCAAGGTTCAACTTTATTTGCCACTCCTCAGCCCATCTGCCCAAATTTTCTAGATCCCTGATATAACTTCATCAATATTATTATTATTATATATGGTGCAAGGAAGCCTGAAGTTTTTGCTGCAACAGCTAAAAAAAAAAAAAAAATTGAGTTACCACAGAGAGAGAGAGAGAGAGAGAGAGAGAGAGAGAGAGAGAGAGAGAGAGAGAGACAGAAATAGAAGGGAATCACCAGGAAAGAGAAAAATGATATCCAGCTCAGGACCCTGGGTGTGCCAAGCCCATACTCACCAGATGTGAGCCCCTAGGGGATATCATTGATAAATATACAAAACAACAGTGGACCCAACACCAAGCCCTGTGGGACTCCACTAATAACATTAGTCCACAAGGAGCAGCACCCATTGATTACCATCCTCTGTCTTCTCCCACTCAACCATTCTTTTATCCATTGTAGCAATTTACCCTTAATACCATTCTACTCCAATTTGTACAGGTAGTCTTCCATGCACAACAGTTTCCTGAAATCCAAGTAAATGATATCAAAATTATTTTTTGCATCTAGTTCCTTTGTAACCACATCATAATAACCAATATAATTTGTCAGACAAGACTTACCCCATAACAAACCCATGCTGTGTCTGAATTATTGCTGCAGTCTTGTCTAGATGATCCTGCAATGCATCTTTAACCAGTGACTATAATTTTACCCGGAACAGAAGTTAAACTAACTTGTCTGTAATTACTCGTGTCACCCTTCGATCCCGCTTTGTGAACTGGGGATACATTTGCACATCTCCAGTCCGGGGGACCTCCCCTGAATCCAAGGATGCTCTCATAATTATGGCTAAGGGTGTGCTTACTTCCTTTGCCGCCTCCTTTAATATAAATGGATAGATCCCATCCACCCCAGGTGCCTTTCTTATGTTTAACTTCAACAATTTCTCTTCCACTTTGTTTTCAGTTATTACAAAATCATTAAGCACCCTGCTACAATTTCATAACCTTCTGGCATTTTCAAACCTTAATAACTCGTGTGAATGTAGATGCAAAATACTCATTCAGTTTGTTTGTTATCTGAGCAGGATCATCAACAGTCAAACCATCAATATCAAGTGGACCAATCAGATTCATCCCCTTCCTTTTAGAGTTTATATAAGTAAAGAAATCCTTGCTGTTTTTCTTAACATCCCCTGCAAAAGATTTCTCGTAATATGCCTTCGCCTGCATACCCTCCTTTGTGACTTGATTACAGACTAGCTTTTATCTGCAATAGGCTTCTGTGTCACTTGAAAATTTATATGCATCCCATGCATTTTTCTTCTCTGGCACAAGTCTCATTATTTCAGTTGACAACCATTTAGGCCTAAACCTTGAACAATATTTCTTAATAGGTATGGAACTTTTAGCAGCTTCCAAGATTAATTCCTTGAATGCTTCCCACTTAGAATTTGCTGTTGGTAACATCATCAGTTGATCCTACTGTACAGAATTTAAAAACTGTCTGAGACCACTGTACTAACCTTTACGGAAGCAAAAACCTTTTCCTGTACCCCTAATAAGTAATTATATCTTTAAGTAAATCCCACATCAGTACACTGTGATCACTGCCACCTAGTGGTTCCTTTATTTGCAAATTCTTAATACATGGATGATCACTGCTGATAGCCAGATCAAGAGTATTACCCTCTCTGGTTGCCTCTCGAACATGCTGCTGCTGCAGAAAACAATCATCCAATAAATCCACAAAAGTCTTACTAGTGTGCGAGTGACCAACCACAAGTTCCAGTCAATATCTGGGAAGTTAAAATCCCCCATTATAAGACATTCTGATTTACTAGCCTACTCTATTTCTCTGTACAATTGTTCATTGTACTCATTCGAGTCATTAGGCCTATAACACACTCCTACTCTTATTTTTGCTTTCGCAGTGCTTATGTCACACAAACTGACTCAACAGTGCACTGTTTATCTATTTGTAAAATAATAAGAGGAGTTTACCTCAATATAGTACGTAGAACACTTCCGTATGATACTCTCCAGAAATTAAACCAAAAAATCGAAAACTTACATTAAAGTAAAAAAATAAATAATTAAAAATCAATTTAACACAATTAAAAATTAAAAAGAATCTAACGAAAATATTCAAAACGATTTTCCTTCCTGAAGCTGCAACGCTTTTTGACCGTATGTCGTGATCACAGGAATGAAAATTACCGAATAGGGTTGAACCTGAAACTTAAATAGTCTAAAACCCTTTAGACAGGTGATACAATTTGGGATTAAGAACTACGATACATTATTTAATAATCTTAAAGACTGTAGACTTGGCGACAATGACAATTTGTTCTCACTAGGTGTTACCTCATTATATACGAATGTAAACGTTGAATACACATTAGATATTATTTGGGATATGTTAAATAAAAACTCTATACCGATTAATTATACGAAGCTACCTATTAAGGAAATTTTTCACTTAATTAAACTGTTAGTTGAGGCCAACTATATCACCTTTCGAAACAAGGTGTACAAACAAACTGTTGGATTGCCAATGAGTTTGAGCCTGAGCGGTTTAATGGCAGAGATCTATCTCTCAACAATTGAGCATATACATTTGACACCTTTTCTACCCCATATCACATACTATGGGAGGTATTTAGATGATGTTCTAGTTATTACTGATAGTAGTACTATCCAGGACATTTTACATTCGTTAAATAATATTCATTCTAGACTCAAATTTACATTGGAAAGGGAGGATACAAAGTCATTAAACTTTCTAAATTTCACGCTTACTCGGGACTCGAATAAAATCGAATTTAGCATCTATCGAAAACCTACAAACACTGGTATGCTTCTACATTATAATAGCTATCACCCGTTCACCTACAAAAGATCGATTATCTTTAATCAGTTTCTAAATGCCTATAAATATTCAACGACAGAATCTGCTTTGGGCTCAGAAATACAAATATTAACTAGCAGGTTCTTTAACAGGGGTTATCCCCTTGCCACAATAAACCGAATTAGGGTACAGGCTAAGGATAGGATACAAAATACTACACCAACCAACAATAGTAATATCAAAAAATACTCTATTTCTGTTCCATATGTTGAAGAGTGGCACAAACAGCTTAATAGATTCTTTAAAGATACCAAATTTAAAATTATGGCCAGGCCAATACGGAAATTGCACACTATACTGAACAATCGCTCGGTTCTTTCCGTGTTCGCAACACAAATTAATGATCTGGTATACAACATTTCTTGCGGTGATTGCGACTCGTCTTACCAAGGTTCGACATGATTTTCTCTGAATATTTGTGTAAATCAATATGAAAGCCTCAGTTCATGCTTCTCGTTCAGCAGCGTCAGAATTAGCCTTTCATGCCATTAACGAAAAACACTTTTTTATTTAACGAGCCAAAATACTTAATGTTCAACGTAATTATACGCGACTATTAATTGCAGAAACCATAGAAATTAAATTACGCGAGAATTCTGTTAATGTTCGGCAGCCATATTTGATCTCCGATGCGTGGACCTTTACGCGCATGTGCGAAGACAAATAATCACTATTTAAGTTTCAGGTTCAACTCTATTCAGTAATTTTCATTCCTGTGATCACGACATACGGTTGAAAAGCATTGTCAGCTTCAGGAAGAAAAATCATTTTGAATATTTTCATTAGATTCTTTTTAATTTTTAATTGTTAAATTGATTTAATTATGTTAAATTGGTTTTTAATTATTTATTTTTTACTCTAATGTAAGTTTTCGATTTTTTTCGGTTTAATTTCTGGAGGGTATCATATGGAAGTGTTCTACGTACTATATTGAGGTAAATTCCTCTTATTATTTTATAAATATTAATATCAACGTAGAATGTATTGAGATTACATTGCTGATTCATACTATCTAACTGTTCATCTATATCAACTGGATGCACTTCTTTTGATTTTATGTTTTTCTTAATTAACAGCATAACTCCACCCTTCCTATCCTTTCTGTACATTGTACTCCCGAAATTCCAATTCTGCATTCCTAATATCTGTGTGACACCACATCTCTGATATCCCAACAATATCCGCCTTTGATGTTTTGACCAACACTTCAAATTCATCAAATTTATTTACTATACTTCTAGTATTGGTATACATGTACCTATTCTTATTCTTAGTTATGCTAACATATCCCATATACCCACCAGTTTCATGATGACTGCCATCAGTCCCTAAAACCCCAGCAACCCTTGCTCCAGGCCGCTGTTTCACGTTGACTGCCATCAGTCCCTGAAACCCCCCATATGCAGTACTTTGTCCCTGAAATCCCCATATACACCCCTTGCTCCAGGCCGCTGCTTATTCTAATAGAAGTAGTGCAAGAATCACCTTCACTTCTGCCTGCAGCTACTTTTAACCTTTTAGTTTGTGAATCCCCCCCAAGCTAGCAGTTTTTCCGACCCACCTAACACTGCCTCGATAGCATCAGCAAATATTCTTGCACAATTTCTATTTAAGTGTATCCCATCCCTATAGAAGAAACTTCATATCTGATATATGGCTATCTGTCTGCTCAAAATCCCTGAGGAAGTAGTAGGAAGATGGCCATGTGTAGGAATGTTACCTTCTTAATTCTTCCTAGCTATATTCCTAATATTTTTTCACTCAATTCCCTTTATTTCCTCTCTCCTCATACTTATTTGCTAACTTGATTCCATGTTAATTGTTAACATGGAACTATAGGTGAACCAACAACTGCTAGTACAACTATGGCTAGCTGTTAGTTAGGCCTTAATTACTGGTAATGCTTCCTGCCCAAAACAATAAAAATTTTCCCAACAATCCCAAAACAAAAATCATTCAGGACTTTGACCTAAGATATCAATGAGCGTATAATGTCTAATTGTTTAATTCTATAATAGAATTAATGCCGCATAACCACAGCATTGTCACAACTGAAAATTTAATAAAAATAGAACATAGGCTTAAAAGTAGTGTTCAAGAATATATATACACACTGCCCTACCATTAATATCCTAACACCTGCCTTGAGACAAAAAAAAAAAAACTTATTGTGTCATTTAATATTTTGGGATGAATCAGATTGGATGAATTGGTATGAATCAGATTGGACCACTTAACATAGCCGACCGGGCTAGCCGAGTGGGTAAAGTACCTGCCCGACAACCCAAAGGTCGCGGGTTCGATTCCTGCCTCGGGCTTGGATCAAAGTACTGCAAAAACCTTGGGAGGTGCAATATGGCCACAGAAGCCGATGCGCCAACAACTACCAAATCAAAAAAAAAAAAAAAAAAAAAAACCACTTAACATAGATGGATTGACTATTGAAGAACATGCTCAGGTAGCTGATAAACTGAATGAGTATTTTGCATCTACATTCACACATGAGGAGTTATTTAATGAGGGGAGTGCCAGAAGTTTGTCAAACTCTAACAGGGAGCTAAGTGGTTTTGTAATAACTGAGAGCAAAGTGGAGGAGAAATTGTTGAAGTTAAACATAAAAAAGGCACCTGGGGTGGACAGGATCGATCCAGTTATATTAAAGGGGGCAGCAAAGGAAGTAAGCACACACTTAGCCATAATTATGAGAGCTTCCTTGGACTCGGGAGGTCCCCATGGACTGGAAGTGTGCAAATGTATCACCAATTCACAAAGGGAATTCAAAAGGTGACACATAAAAGGATGGTTAAGTGGGAGAAGACAGAGGGTGGTAATCAATTGGTGCTGCTCTTCGTGGACTGATGTTATTAGTAGAATCCCACAGGGTTCGGTGTTGGGTCCACTGTTGTTTTGTATATTTATCAATGATATTGATGAAGGTATATCAGGCTTAATGTCGAAGTTTGCAGATGATACAAAGGTTGGCAGGGTTGTTAATGGCAGTGTTCTACTGCAACAGGATCTAGATAATTTGGGCAGATGGGCTAAGAAGTGGCAACTGAAGTTTAACCTTGACAAATGAAAAGTACTGCATATGGGTAGAAGTAACCCCCAGAGAAACGTACCAACTGTGTGGTACTACACTTAAGGTGGTAGAAAATGAAAAAGACCTGGGAGTAATTGTTCAGTCAGATATGAAGTTTTCTGAGCAATGCAGACAGGCTGCCAGGGCAGGTCATGGGGTTTTGTCAATGATATATAGGAATTTTGCTAGCAGGGAGAAGGAGGTGATTGTCCCTCTGTATAAGGCAATGGTCAGGCCACGCTTTGAATACTGCGTACAGGTCTGGAGGCCTCATTTTAGGAAGGATGTAGATTTACTTGAGCGCGTACAGAGAAGGGCAACAAGATTGGTGAGGGGAATGAAGGGATCCTCTTACCAAGAGAGGCTTAAGTTCTGCAAATTGCAGTGGCTGGAGACTAGGCACCTGGGCAGTGATCTGATTGAGGTGTATAAGGCCTTGAATGGGTTGAGCACGCTGAATTCTGATGGGATCCTTCCACTTTAAGATTACGAACCTAAGGGGGCATAAATTCAAATCAAGAAAAGACAGATGTAGAATAGATGTGTTGAAATTTGCCTTTGGCCAGAGGGTGGTTAATTGCTGGAACAAACTTCCATCTGTCATTGTGGAAGTTGATTGGTTGAATAAATTTAAGGAGGAACTGGACAGGCATTTGGAGGGAATGGTGTGATTTTTTTTTTTTTTTTTGGCTGATGCTGCATAAGCTCATACACTTGCTTTCTTGCATCACATGCCACTACTACTACTACAAGTAACGATAGACCTGTTAGAACTTGTGTTCCAGGGAAAATAATGGAATCACTGGTTAAAGAAGTATTGCAGGATCATCTAGACAAAACTGCCATATTCAGACACAGCGTAGGTTTGTTAAGGGGAAGTCTTGTCTGACCAATTTGATTGGATACAATGATGTGGTCACAAAGGAACTGAATGCCAAAAATAATTTTGGTATCATATACTTGGATTTCAGGAAAGCTTTTGATATTGTTGCACATGGAAGACTGCTGTACAAATTAGAGAGGTATGGCATTAAGGGTAAGTTGCTACAATGGATAAAGTGATGATGGAGTGGGAGACAACAGTGGTAATCAATGGACACGCTTTTCATGGACAAATGTTATTAGTGGAGTTCCCCAGCATTCGGTGTTGCGCCCATTGTTGTTTTGTATATTTATCAATGATATTGATGAAGGTATATCAGATTTAATGTCCAAGTTTGCAGATGACACAAAGATTAGCAGGGTTGTTAACAACAGTAAAGAGAGTATGCTACTCCAACTGGATCTAGATAAGTTGGACAAATTGGTTGAGAAGTGGCAACTTAAGTTTAACATTGACAAATGCAAGTACTGCATATGTGTAGCAATAACCGAAGAGAAATGTACCAACTGGGTGGTACTACACTCAGGGAAGTGGAAAGTGAAAAAGACCTGGGGGGTAATTGTACTGTCAAATATGAAGTTCGCTGCGCAGTGCAGAGGGGCTGCCAGGATAGGTCATAGAGTTTTGTCAATGATATATAGGAATTTTGCTAGCGGGGACAGGGAGGTGATTATTACACTATACAAGGCAATGGTCGGCCACACCTAGAGTACTGTGTACAGGTCTGAAGACCTCATTTTAGGAAGGATGTAGAGTTGCTAGAATGAGTACAAAGAAGTGCAACAAGATTGGTGAGTGGAACAAAGGGGTGCTCTTTGTTTTTAAGTTTTACAAATTACAAAATTAAGTTTTACAAATAGCAGCGCCTGGAGAGTAGGCACCTGCAAGGTGATCTGATTGAGGCTCAACCCATTCAAGGCCACTCAAGCCTTGAATGGGTTGAGCAAGCTGAATGTTGATGGGATTCTTCCCCTTGCTCAGATTAAGAACCTGAGAGGGCACAATTTCAAATTGAGGAAGACAGTTGTAGAATAGATGTGCGGAAATTTGCATTTAGCCAGCGGGTAGTTGATTGGTGGAACAGACTTTCATCTTTTGTTGTGGAAGTTGATAGCCTAAATAAATTTAAGGCTGACCTGGACAGGCATTTGGAACGAATGGAGGGGTGAAATTGTAGGGGTTTTTTTTTTGACTGATGCTGCAGCATAAGCTTGCTTTCTTGCATAGTATGAATCTACTAATGCTAATTCCCATTATTTCCTCTCTCTCTCCTCTTACTTTACATTTATATATTTGTTAACTTGATTCCATGTTAATTGTTAACATGGAACTAGGCGAATCAACATGGGTGCCTCCGTAGCCAGGTGGGAAGGAGCAGCAGTGCGTAGCACACGCTTCTTGATTAGACCGGGGTTCGAGCCCGTCACCACCAAATACGGAGGATGCGGGAAAAGTCAGGGAATGACCACTGCATATCTCGCAGCAATATGGCCTTAGTTGCTAATGCTCTTAAAAACCAAATAACAAATAAACAAACAGCGAATCAACAACTGCTAGTACAACTATGGCTAGCCATTAGTTAGGCCTTAATTACCGGTAATGCTTCCCACCCAAAACAATAAAAATTTTCACCACCATTTGCAAAACAAAAATCAATCGGGACTTTGACCTAATATATCAATGCACATATCACGTCTAATTGTTTAATTCTATAATAGCATTAATGCTGCATAACTGCAGCATTGTCATAACTGAAAATTTAATAATAATAGAATGTAGGCTTAAAAGTAGTGTTCAAGAATATATATATGTACACACACACACACACTGCTCTCCTTGTGCCATTAAACAACAAACCAACAACAACACGCTGCCCTACCATTAATATCCGAACACCTGCCTTGAGACAAAAGAACTTTTATTGTGTCATTTAATATTTTGTGCTAACATCTGGTGAGTATGGGCTTGGGTACTGAGCTGGATATCATCATTCTTCTCTTTCTTGTTGATTTCTTTCTACTTCTGACTCTGTTTTCTCTCTTTCGCTCTCAGGGTAATTCAGATTTTTTTTTGGCTAAGCCTGAGGCTTCTTTGCACCATATGGCTAATAATAATATTTAATAATAATAATATTTAAACCTTAATCGTTTGCTTTTATGACAGCCTTCAATCTTCGTGGCATACTCTCAACCACCTTTTTATAAATATCAGATGATATGTTCCTCCACTCGGCCTTTAACACAGCCACCAGTTCGGCTTGTTCTTTGGGCGATATCGACGTGCACGTACCTGATGATCCAATACATCCCAAAGATGCTCAATAAGATTCAGATTAGGCTCTGGGCTGGCCAATCCAACTTTTCCACACCCATGTCCCCAAACCACTCTGTTACGACCCGAGCAATTTGGAATGGAGTGTTGTCTTGCTGATACAGGTATGGGCCTTCCCCGATGTATTACCATAATGTCAGAAGTGCATAATTGTCCAGGCTGTCCTGGTATTGCACAGCATTCATGGTTTTGTCGATCACGACTAATGGGCCCAAGCCAAACCATGAAAAGCAGCCCCATATCATGACACTGCCTCCACTAAACTTCGTTGTTGGGAGGATGCAATCAGGAAGGAACTGTTCCCCTGGCATTCACCACACCCACGAACGGCCATCAGACTGGTAGAGTGTGAACCTCAACTTGTATATCCATAGGACTGTTTTCCACTGCTCTCCAGTCCAGGATTTTCACTCCTTAAACCATGTTAATCGGCATCTAGCATTTGTTGAGGTGATCAATGGCTTGTAAACAGCTGCACGACCATTGTAACCCACATCATGGTGTCCTTTGTATTGTACTAGTGCTGACATTAGTTTCAATACTCTCACAGAGGGTTTGTGTGACTTGAGACAATGGCAAATTATGATTTGGCACACAGTTCGCCGAATTCTCTTGTCCCGTTCTATTAGTTTTTGGGGTTTGCCAGGCCATTTTTTTGGCAGATTCCATACCATTCCTTTCCTATTTGCATATGACGTCACTAACCTTCTGTATGAGACATCGCAGAGTGACTGCAATGTCTCATACAGAATGCTTGCATATGTGGCATTCTGCTATCATTCCACGTTGGAAGTCTTAATTCTGTTGAATGTGTCATCTTGCATTCCCACTTTTGAAATTGTTTGTTTGTTTGAAGCCCAGTGCGCATAATTATAGCAGGTTCTGTGACGTGTTGCATGCATAGGGCCTGTTTCCCTCATCCATGGAGGAATGTCCAAATATTAAGTAGGGCAGTGAATATAAAAATGTTTATATAATCATGTCTGATTCTTAAGCTAAGAGAGCTATGGCTGATGTTTGCATTAAATAAAAAAAAAGTGGCTACTGAGTTTTTAATGGTAAAAATTAATAAAAATAATAACATTAAAAGTAAATAAGAAAAAGCAGGCACATACTTAGTATGAGCAAACCTTTTAATAGGTACCTGTCTCCCTATTTTTATGTATTATTTTATTATTTTTTAATTATAAATTGGAGTAAACTATTCAAAAGAATAAATGTTTAATGTTTCAGGGTCCTGTGATTATAGCTAGTTCACAAGGTGGTGTCAATATTGAAGAAATTGCAAAAGAAGATCCAAAAGCAATTATTAAAGTTCCTATTGATATTTATGCTGGTTTGCAATTTGAGCAAGCTTGTGAAGTGGTAAAAGAATTGGGCTTCCAAGAGAAAAATATTGAACAGGTATGCTTTTATTACTGTTTGCAATCTCCATGTATTTTTTCCCTTATTTTTAAACATTAGCAGCTATTTGAGTTTGTCTTTAATTTCAGTAATATTTTTCAATTTTAAGTTTTGAATATGTAAGATATTGTAACAAATTTTAATATTTCATATAAAATTGTCATATCTCATAGTTACTGCTTTCTTATCTGTATTGCACTGTTTAAAGCAGGTAGAGGAGCAAAGCTTTTAGAGTAGAATATACTTATCCAAGTAAGTATCTCAGATGTTAATTATTTGAGCTTAGTTGTGTTACTCACTTCTGTTTTTGCATAAGAACTGCATTCACACTTGAACTGTAAAATAATAAAATTATTGTGCCATTTTAATTTCCCATAATATTTTTACATGTGAACTTAATGCCCCAAAATCTAATTGAATGAAGACAAAGAAAAGTTTGTTTATCACAAGTAAATTTTTATTTTTAATTTTATTTAATTATTATTATCATACATAGTTAGAAAGCTCTAGAATAGGTAACAATTTTAAGGTAAAATAGAATATGCTCATATAAACTTTTGCATGTTATATAGCAGTGGTATGCAGCTTTTAGTTGATGTAAAAATCCTTGATCTTTCTTTGTCCAGAGGAAAGCATCCAGGTTTACCACTTGCCCAACTGGTACAAATCGATTTCATTCCCTATCAGTCAGTAATTCTGTTCTGATAGGGAATGAAAACACTGTTCTGTTGGATCGGCATCTATAATTCCAGTTCTTTCTTAAAACCAGTTTAAACACATGCATCAACTATTGATTGATGATTCAACTCAAAACTCACTGAACTAACTTTTTTTCTTCATTTATTCTCTGTTCTTATGTATTTCTTGTATCAAGACATCAAAGGCAGATATTGTTGGGATATCAGAGATGTGGTGTCACACAGATATTAGGAATGCAGAATTGGAATCTGGGGACTACAATGTGTACAGAAAAGATAGGAAGGGAGGAGCCGTTATGCTGTTAGTTAAGAACCACATAAAATCTAAGGAAGTGCATCCAGTTGACATAGACGGACAGTGTAATGTTGAGTCAGTTTGGTGTGACATAAGCACTGGGAAATCAAAAATGAGGGTAGGAGTTTGTTATAGGCCTAATGACTCTGAGGAGTACAGTGAACAATTATACAGAGAAATACAGTAGGCCAGTAAATCAGAGTGTCTTATAATGGGGAATTTTAACTTCCCAGATATTGACTGGAACTTGTGGGTTGGTGGTCACTCGCACACTAGCAAGGCTTTTGTGGATTTATTGGATGATTGTTTTCTACAGCAGCATGTTAGGGAGACAACCACAGGGAGTAACACGCTTGATCTTGATTATCAGAAGTGATTTTTCATGCATTAAAAATTTGCAGGTAAAGGAACCACTAGGTAGTGGTGATCAGAGTGTACTGATGTGGGATTTACTTAAAGATGTAACTACCATCAGGGGGAAAGGGAAGGGGTTTTGCTTTCATAAAGGTGATTACAGTGGTTTCAGAGATTTTTTTAAATTCTATACAGTGGGACCAACTGATGATGTTACCAACAGCAAATTCTAAATGGGAAGCATTCAAGGAAGTAATCTTGGAAGCTACTAGGCTTTTTGTTCCAACTAAGAAATACTGTTCTAGGTTTAGGCCCAAATTGATGTCAGATGAACTGAGACTCGTGGCACAGAAGCAAAATGTATGGGATGCATATGAATTGTCAGGTGACACAGAAGCCTATGGTAGATATAAGCTAGTCTATAATCAAGTCACAAAGGAGGTTAGGCAAGCAAAGGCAGATTATGAAAAATCTTTGGCAAAGGATGCAAAGAAAAACATCAAAGATTTCTTTACTTATATAAACTATAAAAAGGAAGGGGATGAATCAGATTGGTCCACTTGATATCAATGGTTTAACTGGAGATGATCATTCTCAAATAGCTGCCAAACTAAATGAGTATTTTGCATCTACATTCACACATGAGGAGTTATTCAAGGAGGAGAGAGCCAGGGAGTTAAATGATTTTGTAATAACTGAGAGCAAAGTGGAGGAGAAATTGTTGAAATTAAACATAAGAAAGGCACCTGGGATTAAAGGAGGTGGCAAAGGAAGTAAGCAAACTCTTGGACATAATTACGAGAGCATCCTTGGACTTAGGGGAAGTCCTGATGGACTGGAGATGTGCAAATGTATCTCCAATTCACAAAGGGGGGGGGCACCAAAAGGTGACACAAGTATTTACAGACCTGTTAGTTTGACTTCTGTTCCAGGGAAAATAATGGAGTCACTTGTTAAAGAAGTATTGCAGGATCATCTAAAAAAGATGCATGGGTTTGTTAAGGGGAAGTCTTGTCTGACCAATTTGATTGGATACTATGATATGGTCACAAGGGAGCTGGATGCAAAAAACAATTTTGATATCATATACTTGGATTTCAGGAAAGCTTTTGATACTGTTGAACATGGAAGACTACTGTACAAATTGGAGCAGTATGGCATTAAGGGATACAGCTCTTCGTGGACTAATAGGCCCATCGTTGTTTTGTATATTTATCAGTGACATTGAAGAAGGTATATCAAGCTTAATGCCAAAGTTTGCAAATGATACAAACGTTGGCACAGTTATTAATAACAGTAATGACCATATGCTGCTGCAACAGGATCTGGAAAACTTGGGCAGATTAGCTGAGATCCTATCAGCATTGAGCCTGCTCAATGATGATAGGATTCTTCCTCTTGCTAAGATTACAAACCTGAGGGGGCATAAACTGAAATTGATGAATGTCAGTTGTTGAATAGATGTGTGGAAATTTGCATTTAGTCACCCGGTAAAAAGAGAATTGTATTAAAGTTCTACAACTTTATCTATGAAATTTATAGTAAAAGTTAGTTTAAAATTGATGCAGCATGATTCAGTTCTTCCAAGTAATCTTTTAATTTGTGTGCAGTTTCAGAGAATTACTTGTCAAGTTATTAAGGTTAAAGAGACTCTAATTTTAAAAACTCAGTAGCAATAGCATTTATGCAAATTTCTAGTTGATTTTTTCCCCCCTGATTAGCAATACTGTATAGTTTGCAACACTAATAAAATTTAGTCATATTTTAGTCATAAAAAATTTTTGAAAGTTGATAATGTGATGTCGGTAGACAATTTCCCTTTAAATTTTATTACACACCTTCAAATACATACTTTTGAAAGATGCTATAGCAGCATATTTTTCAAAAAACAGTTCTTATCAAGAGTGCATATTTTTCTTCTACTTGAAAGTAATGTAAAGTGCATGCAAAGTTTTCTATTTGGCACCATGATTGTTCCTTGAAGCTCTGTTTTACTACATCAGATAAACATAAGAGGAAGTGTATAATACTGTTTTTCCAAAAGTAGTCCATTATGGGTAAAGCCTCTTATTTTTCATATATGAAACAAAAGCAGTTGGAAGATTCTGTTGGCACTAATTTTTATAAGTTTGCAATTATTCAGCTGCCAATACTTAATTTTGTTAGGATGTCAAATACGTAGCAAATAAAGATGTTATAAAATTCAGATTTCAGAAACAGTCCTTTGCAAGTATCATGCACTTTTTATTTCTGTTTGTTATGAGGTGTGTCCAGAAAGTAAAGTCCCAATGTATACAGCAACTTTACAAACAAGGGGAGGAACTGCCATGATGCTACACACTGTTTAGTGTACTGCCAGTATAGTTGCTGTGAATGTGTTATGTTTCTCAGTACAAGTTAACAATGAGGGTGCCTGTTGAAAACCCTGCAAAATGTGTAAGATTCATTCTATTGTCACATTTATAATTCAGCTGGCTGACCTTTATTGGCATTTAATATTAGTAGCTTGAAAAGCATCAGCTATAAAAAAATAAAAAACTTTCCACATCGCCTGTCCATCCTCTTCAATAATTTTTCTAATTTTTCCTTGAATTTATTCAAAGTACCCACTTCCACAACAACAGATGGAACTTTCCTGTGACAATCAACCACCTGCTGGCCAAGGACAAAAACTCCTGCTTATCTGGCTTGTGGATGGCTGCACTGGTGCAGAGAATCAGAAAAATTTACCATTGCCCCAAATGTCTTACATGCAGCCTCAGATCTCTGCAAAAACGTCTATGATTTACGATAAACAGACCATCGAAGAAAGGGAAAATGTACTGGTATGAATCCAGTAAATTAATCATTAAGTGACCCTGCATCCTTGGTTACTTAAAATAAAAAAACAATTTCAGCGAAATGCAGATTACGTTGATATTTTCGGATTATGTGTAACATTAATGGTTAAAAATATGACAATGCAAAGATTTTCATACAATTTCTTTCAGACGCCATCGAGATTTTTCTTGATACTGATTTCTGTAAATGATCTTCCTGAAGCATGTAGTTAGAACAACTTGTTCCCACAAAATGGTCAGAACAAACTTTTTTTTCAAAGTTAAAAAGTAATTTAAAATTGCTTGCATTCAACCATCAGTGATGCTGAGGGTTTTCAACACTGCTAGAGAGTTTAACTCTTTCTAGAAAATAAGCAGACAAAAGGATTTCTCAGATGTTACAGGAAATTGGAGCGAAAAAAAAAAAAAAAAGTTAGGCAGGTTACTTGGTACTGTTTATAAGATCTTGTTTAAAAAAAATAATAATAATAAATAAAAAATCTCTCCCTCTCACTTACCATGTGTACCAACTGTTCCAGAAAAGTCTTGTATTGCTTAGACAGAGAATTGTTGCAAATGAATCAATAAATGAATTGATAATACACACTAATCAACAGAAGCAACCCTTCAATTTTTTAGGCCACAAATGGGATCCTCCCTCCACCGACTATCAGCACAGTTTAAAAAGACAACTGTAATACTGAAATTAGTGCACTGCACTAATTTCATTATTACCACTTTCGGAATTTTTATGGCGGTGATGACACATGGTGTGTCCATTGCATAGTCCATTGCACTGTTTTGTTTTGGATCACAGTGATGAATCCGTGTTTCATCACCAGCTACAGAGCAGAAAGCTAAAAGCAAAAAAAAAAATAAAAAATAACAAAACATGCAATATCCATTAAAGTACGTAGAGTCCAAAATCTTCACATATTTTAAAAATTAAAAAAGATCTAGCATTCCATATTTTCATCCAATATTAAGAAATCAGTGCGAGCGTGTTCGTTTATAAAAAATGAACGATTTAATCTTACCTATTTTCCAAAGATATACACTACCCTACCATTAATATCTGGATACTCCTCCATTAATAGTTGGCAACGTCCCAACCAAGTACTACGTGTCAAAAACACTAAATATGTTCGTAGGCACTGGAGTACAATTATGATTGTGAATGCAAGATGCTGGCTTTTAACAAAAGTAACACACTTCCAGTGCAGAATGATAATAGGGTACCAAATAATCAACTGGTCTGTATATGACATTTCAGTGGCACTGAAGGTCCCTAGGTTGATGACGGGTGAGACCTGCAAATGAAGGAGGACTGATGGTAAAACCTTCATCGACCTATTGCTTCAAAGAGGCAGCGGACTGAACTACCATCAGGGCCTGTCCCACAGTTTTTAATCATGCACTCCACCAATGAAAAACCGATTGGTAAAATGTCACCTTTCTTTATACAGAAAGGGTTAGATGGGTTAGCTGGTTCACCCAAATCAGTTAAGAGGCTCCGTTCTGGGGATCTCTTGATTGAAACTAAAAATGACAGGCAATCTGAACATCTACTCCGAGTAACATCAATCGGAGGAATCCCTGTAACCGTGACACCACACAGAACACTAAATTCATCGAGAGGTGTAATTTCAGAGTGGGACCTTCTCGACGTTACCGAGGAGGAAATCTGCTCGGAATTGAAATCCCAGGGAGTTATTGCCGTCAAAAGAATTAGTGCACGTAGGGATGGGAAACTGGTTAAAACCAGAAACATTATCCTGACATTCAATTCACCTAAATCTCCTGATGAGATTAAAGCTGGATACATAAACTGCCCCGTGCGTCCATATGTTCCGAACCCTTTACGGTGTTTCAAATGACAGAAATATGGACACTCGCAAATGGCCTGCCATGGTTCCCTTGCGTGCGCTCGATGTGGTGCAAAGGACCACGAAATAACTGGATGTTCAGCTACAAAAGCCGCATGTATTAACTGCAATGGAGAACACCCTGCATATTCAAGAGCTTGCCAGCGGTGGAAGGAAGAAAAGGACTACAGGAAGGAAGGAAGGAAGACTAAAAGGAAGGAAGAAAAGGAATACAATGACTAAAGGTAGAACTTAACATCTCATACCAAGAGGCCAGGAAAGCAGTTAAACCAGTAAGTAGCGGCAAAGCAACATACGCCGAAAAAGTATCCAATAAATGCTCGAATATCCAATAAATGCTCGATTTCTGTCATACCCAAACGGATATGACTGTGCCACCAAAAGAGTCATTCACGCCCATCGCCCGCTATCTATTAAGTTCAGTAAAACCAGCACAGAAATCTCAGTCAGCTGCCACTCCAATATCGGTACCTCCCAGTGCTCAAGCACTATCAAAAGCAAGCACTAAAGTAACAGTACAAAAAAATCAAGAGCCCATGCCAGGACAAGAAAAAATGGACGTCGAAACCAAGGAGGTACATGACGATTCAGTCTTGGAACTCTTTACGGAGGAAGAGATGGACACAGGATAGCGCCCTTTCTTCCCCAAAAAAGACAAATCCAAGACTGATAAAAGTAAGCCCTCAGCACCTCGGAAGCCGCCTGATGGACCCACCAAGCCAAAATAATGGCTAAAATCCTACAGTGGAACTGTCGTGGATTCCGACAAAACATTAATGACATCAAGGCACTTCTGCAAAAGTACAAGCCATCGTGCTTTTGTGTACAGGAAACCTATTTAAAGGCGAATGATGTCCCCACCATACGTAACATTACAATCATTCGTAAAGACAGAATTGGGTACGGTCCTGCTCATGGAGGAGTTGCAATCCTCGTGAGCAACCAGATTCCCTTTCAGCCTTTGCAACTTACAACCAACGTAGAGGCTGTAGCAATTTGCCTTAAAGTGGGGTTCTTATTAACTTTGCTCTCTTTATTTACCACCTGGTATTGACATCCTCCAGGAAGACCTTGATGATCTCGTCATGCAATTGCCTCCCCGTTTATTATTTCTTGGGGACTTTAATGGACATAACATTCTGTGGGGTAGTACTAACATTAACGGAAGGGGATGAGTCATAGAGCGTATGCTCACTGACAATGACCTCTCCCTTCTCAATGTGGAAACACACACTTTCTTCCACATGCCTACCCGTACTTTTTCTGCCATTGATCTTTCTATCTGCTCCCCTTCCCTCCTTCCTTCAGCTATATGGGAGGTGGAAGAAAACCCATATGGAAGTGATCACTTCCCCGTGATAACCACCTTAACTAGTGGTAGACCGTGTCAGCCATTTAGTTTACCGCGGTGGAAGATTGATCAGGCTGACTGGAATGCCTTTCAACATCTGGCAAATCTTGACATCGCTACAGTCAGTTGGGAACATATCAATGATGTAGTCGCGTACGTTACAGAAAGTATTGTCCAATCAGCTGTAATTGCAATCCCAAAAACATCCAGCCGGTTTCCACTATTTCCTAAACCTTGGTGGAATTCAGAGTGCACAACAGCAAAAAAGGCACAAAACAAAGCCTGGGGGATATTCCGTCGATATCCCACGACCTATAATCTAATATCATTTAAACGTGCACGTGCAAAAGCACGTTATATCCAACGTCAGAGCCAAAGGAATCTTGGATCCGTTTTACATCATCCATAACCCAGACTGCCAACTCAAAAGTAGTCTGGGACAAGATCCGGAAAATGAAGGGCAAATACCCACCGTGCCCTTCGGTGATTCTCGAGCACAATGGATGTCTAATTGCAGACCGAACTGCAGTTGTAAATACTCTAGGGGAAACATTTGCGAAAATATCTGCAACAACATCATTCCCTCCAGAGTTCTTGGCCTTGAAAGAAAAACGTGAGAAACATCCATTAAACTTCTCTTCAAAAGGGCTCGAACCATATAACAAGCCCTTTACACAAGAAGAGTTAAATGCAGCACTCTTTCTTACGCATGCAAGTGCTGTCGGGCCCGATGACATCCACTACGAAATGATAAAACATCTGTCACCACATTCTAAAAATCACTTATTAATTTTATTTAACAGAATTTTTCTTGATAAACAATTTCCGGATTCCTGGCGGAAAGCAATCGTTCTTGCCTTCCCAAAACCAGGAAAGGGTCCTAGATATCCAAGTAACTATCGTCCTATTGCTCTGACAAGCTGTTTGTGCAAGGTCCTGGAAAGAATGGTTAATGCCCGCCTTGTGTGGTATTTGGAAACAAATGATCTGCTTTCCAGGACTCAGTGCGGCTTCTGAAGAGACAGAACCACTTTGGATCATTTAATCCGACTTGAAACATACATTCGTGGCTCTTTTATTAAATCCGAGCATCTGGTAGCAGTTTTCTTTGATATTGAAAAAGCGTACGACACAGCCTGGCGATTTGGAATATTAAAAGACCTCTACAACTTTGGTCTTAGGGGTAACCTTCCTCTCTTTATCAAAAACTTCCTTTCGAATCGTCATTTTCAAGTGCGTTTAGGATCTACTCTCTCTCTCGAGAGTTCTGTCAGGAAGAGGGAGTCCCACAAGGGTCCGTTCTAAGTGTCACGCTTTTTGCAATCAAAATAAACTCTATCACGGAACAACTTCCGCCCACAATAAACAATGCCCTCTATGTTGACGACTTTACTATATTTTGTCACTCATGCAATATGAGGGTCATTGAAAGGCAACTGCAGAAAGCCATTGACCACCTTACATCTTGGTCATTGGCTAATGGGTTCAGATTTTCATCACAGAAGACCGTTTGTGTACACTTCTGTCGCAAACGTAATCTTCATCCTGAACCGGATTTAAGGCTTGGGCAAAACAACATCCCAGTCGTAGCAGAAGTCAAATTCCTTGGACTTATCTTCGACAAAAAGCTGACATTTCTTCAACATATTCATCAGCTTAGGACAAGGTGTGTTAAAGGGCTTAACATTCTTCGTGCCCTTTCGTCAACTTCATGGGGCGCAGATCGCTCTACTCTTCTTCGTCTCTACCGAACCCTTGTCTGTTCTAAACTCGATTATGGGTCCCAGGTATATAGATCTGCTAGAGATAGTGTACTTCGGTGGTTAGATCCAGTTCACCATCAGGCCATTCGGATAGCCACAGGAGCATTTCGCACATCTCCAGTCCAAAGCCTTTATGTCGAAGCAAATGAACCATCCCTATCTTTTCGACGTAAGCAGTTGTCTTTACATTACACCTTTAAATTGAAAGCCCTGCCTGATCATCCCACATGGGCATCAGTTTTTGAGCCACGTTGGGAAAATCTCTATAACACCCGTCGAACTGCCAAAAGACCTTTTGGTATTCGGATGCAAGGGCTATTAAATGAACTAAACATGACGGTAAACAATGTTGCCCAGTCACCAAGGCAACTCCTTCCACCCTGGTATGCACATTTGCCAATGTGTGACTTCTCCCTCAAGATCATGGAGAAGGCTAATACACCGGCGGCCGTCTATCAGCAACTCTTCGCATCACATCGAGAGCAGTATTCTGACTTTCTGCCAGTCTATACAGATGGCTCAAAGTCAGAATCTTATGTGGGATCTGCTGTTGTATTTCCTCAGAAGACATTATCGTTCAAGATCCCACAAGAAGCTAGCATTTATACTGCAGAGTTGCATGCAATTGAAATAGCCCTTGAGTTCATTATAAATAGCGATTACCAAAGGTACATGATTTACTGTGATTCATTGAGCGTGTTACAGGCTCTAGTATCAATGAGGTACAACTCTCACCCGGTCCTGTCCCGGATCCGGCAGATGCTTTGTTCTGCCTTTGAATCAGAATTTGACATTCGCTTCTGCTGGATCCCAAGCCACATTGGGATCCGGGGAAATGAATTAGCTGATACCGCTGCCAAATCAGCCATTTCCCTAGATAGTCACTGCCTGTCAGTCCCCTATACAGACTACAGGCAAATAATACGATGTAAATTATACTCCCAATGGCATCTCCGTAGCCAGGTGGGAAGGAGCAGCAGTGCGTAGCACACGCTTCTTGATTAAACCGGGGTTCGAGCCTGTCACCACCAAATGCGGAGGATGCAGAAAGGTCAGGGAATGACCACCGCATGACCCAGAGCAATATGGCCTTAGTTGCTAATGCTCCTTAAAAAACCAAACAAAATACTCCCAATGGCAAGACTCTTGGCACGGACAGACCGCAAATAAACTGCAAGCGTATTAAGCCTGTAATTATGCAATGGCAGTCCAGTCTGCGCAGGGTCCGAAAAGAGGAAGTTGTTCTTGCTCGGCTCCGCATAGGTCATAGCCATCTAACACACTCCTTTTTGCTGAGGGCGGATGGCTCACCTATGTGCGAGACGTGTAACGTTATTTTAACTGTTTCTCACATTTTTATTGAATGTCCTGTCTTTAGACGATCCTTTTCTAGAACTTTTAATAATCTGGCTGAACCATTTACACTCAGTCAGATTTTAGGTGACAGAGACAACATGTCTGACGTTTTTAATTTTTTACACTCGATCAATTTATACACAAAGATTTAATGTCATATCTTATACTTTTTTATATAAACTTTAACGATAGTATCATTTTTATCTTTTTGACACGGTAGCCTGTTTTTAGACTGACCAATATTTTTGTATTAGTTTTATTTTTTGATTTGATGCATTATGGCCATAGCCGCCAATGCGCCATTAAAAACCAAACCAAACCAAACTTCATCAGAATTCAACATTCTATGCAGCGTGGCATGTAAACCAATGTGTTTTTTTTTTTTTTTTTACTGGCTAGATTAGTTTTATTAACTAAGAACAGTTCAGTATAATTTTCTGATAATTATTGTAATAAATGCATTTTTTAAAAGTTTTTATTTATTTAAATCTTACAATTATATTCACTATATGTTTGGCATTTCATTTTTATAAGGAACTCTAGTGGTGTAAATACACCATAAGTTTAATTACATACGTAGTGTAATGGCATCGTTTAGATTTTATCTCATATTGTGGCTACCTTCACTATGAGATACCATATATTGCACTACTTCGAATAAATAACGCTTCTC
The DNA here is from genome assembly GCF_048544385.1 of Mastigoproctus giganteus. Lineage (NCBI taxonomy): Eukaryota > Metazoa > Arthropoda > Arachnida > Uropygi > Thelyphonidae > Mastigoproctus > Mastigoproctus giganteus. The sequence continues at coordinate 266,837,936 of NC_143575.1, read as the reverse complement.
TAGAAGAGGAGACTACTGTTATTTATTCTCATATGTGTCTGGGTGGTGGCACCACCACCCAGACACGTTTCGGAACTTGTTGGCTCACTCATCAGTGGGCGGGCAGGTACCCTGATAATGCAGACATGCCATCACGGTTGCGAAGTTAATTCCACAATATGAAATATGCCAAATGGTGAAGATAATGATAATATTTTGAAGACTAAATGCACAAGGCATAATATGTTATGGGTAGAAATTAACTATATAATATTGGTGTAAATACACCATAGTTTATCCGTATGTTTAACTACATATGTAGTTAAGTGCCCACCCACTGATGAGTGAGCCAACAAGCTCCGAAATGCTTCTGGGTGGTGGTGCCCACTGAGAATAAATAACAGTAGTCTCTACTAGAGAAGCGTTATTTATTCGAAGTAGTGCAATACCTGGTATCTTGTAGTGAAGGTAGCCACAATATGAGATAAAATCTAAACGATGCCATTACACTACGTATGTAGTTAAATTTATGGGTAAACTATGGTGTATTTACACCGATATTATATAGTTAATTTCTATCCATAACATATTATGCCTTTGCATTTAGTCTTCAAAATATTATCTTCACTGATGCTGTGAAAAATGCAAATGCTGAGTGTTCAGATAGGTAGTCAATAGAGGCATAAGAGTTTTATAGCAACTGTGAGATATTCAAGGTTTATCCCAAAAAGAAGAAAAATGCATGGGACGATTATAAATTCTGTGTCAAAGAACACAGAGTTCTGCTATAGATATAAATTAGTTTGTAATCAGGTTATGTAGGGAATTAGACATGCTAATGCAAGTTATGAGAACTCTTTGAAAGAAAAGAGTCCGAAGAAAAGTCACAAGGAATTCTTTGCATTTGTTAACATTAGAAGGAATGGAATAAATCACATTAATCCACTTGATAGAAGGGTATGACTTAATGATCCTGTACAGATTGCTGACAAATTGAGTAACAATTTTTAATCTACATTTACACAAAGTTTTGAGAGATGGGATTAGCAGATGTCTGTCTAATACTGATTGGGAGCTAAATAATTTTGTGATAATTGAAAATAAGCTAGAAAACAAAAATTGCTACAGCAAAAAATTAAAAAGTCCCCTGGGGGATGACAACATCCATCCACATATTAATTATGTTAAAAGAGGTAGCCATATCTTTAGCTGCGATATTGAGAGCATCCCTCAAATACAAAGGAACTTCAGATTGGAAATGTCCATATGACTCTCCTATTTGCAAGGGTGGTTCAAAAGGTGAAGTGGGTAATAACTGTAAGTTGATCAGCACCCCTCACCAATCTGGTTGCCCTTCTTTGAATCCTTTATAGAAGTTCTATGTCTTTTTTTTTTAAGTGCAGCCCTCAAACCTGAACATATTTTAAATGCAGGCTTGCTATCCCATACTTTTCCCTACTTGCAAAGGACCTATACATATATATAGTACATTGGTTGCCTTTATAGCCACTTTTACAGTGCATGGAAAATTTCATGTCTGATTAACCTGTCTTTTGAAGTTTTTTTCACACTTAACCACTTTTAATTCTATCCCCCAGCTTGAAACTCATGGATTTCTGTTCCCCAGGTGCAAAACTTTACATTTAGAAGCATTAAAAGCTTAAAAAATAAACTCTTCTGTTTCATCTTCATTTATTTATTTATTTTTTGTTTTGTTTTTTGAGCTATCAGCTAGTTGTATAGATAAATTTCATTAAACAGTTTTCTATCTTAAATGTTGCTTAAATCTATGGGATAATGCTTCCCAGCCAATTAAACTTTCTTTCAAACTAGTTCTAAAAGCTATTACTGCACTTCCTTGTACTGTAATCTACTTCCAGAATACATTAATTTAGAGTCATTGTTTTGCTGCAGCTCCCCAGTATTGATTCTGTTGGTTTTCATGATGTTTGTTATTCTATATCACATCAACCTAGTTCTTTTGCTAATTCTACTTCTTAGCTGCTTAGGGACTAGGCAGTGTCCAGCCAACAAGAGTTTCAGTTGCTTTGTCCTACCCTAGTGATAAGTTTTTGGCTCACAGATTATCCAGTCTGGTTGACTACTTAGACCTATATTGGCAGTCCATTCTTGTTTAGTAACCATACTCTACAAGAATATGAGGAGTGGAATTAAAAAAGTGGTGAAATATCTAATTAGACTTTTAAAATATAAAATTGTATTTCTGTAAACCTGATAAAATTCATATTTGGGTTAGTTTTAATTACCTTACGTTATACTAATAATTAATGTGGCTGGCAATATGACTATAATAAGTAATTAATGTCTTTGTACTTACATTATCTTAAACTTCACTTTTCAGAATTTGATTGAGTGAATTAAGAGGCCAATTATTTTGCAGGCAGCTCAGCTTATAACAAAATTGTATGATGCTTTCCTTAAGTATGATGCTGTAATGATTGAGATAAATCCTCTTTGTGAGGATATAAATGGAACAGGTAAATTTTTCAGAATTTTCTAATATTATGAAACGAATAATTTTTATTTATTTATTTATTTTTTATAATTATTATTTTTTTTTGTAATGAATCCCCCAAACATAAATAGTACAAGAACATATAGTATTATTAGTGTACAGATTGTAATTTTCAGGAAATACATATGAAGAAAGGTTCCAGAGAACAGAAATAGAAGGGATAAAGGAGAAGAGAAAATGTTGATTTTGTGAGTTTGAAGTTGGACAGTGAATGGATGCTGACTAGTTGTGGTATGTGTTTGGACTGGTTTAGAAGAATGGGAGAATTGCAGATGCCAATTCAGAAAAACAAGTAGCTATGGAAATATCTATAGAAAAGGCATGCAGGAAGACAAACTGAACATCTATGAGACAGAGAGAGAGGAGAGACTTTGTAAGAGACAGATCATTAATTAACCTGACTGCCCTCATTTGAATTGGAGTCTTAGAAGCATAATTCCAGATGTGGGAATGGTATTACATTGTAGGATGCATTTGAGATTTGTACAGATTGAGTTGTTGTTTAGAAGGAAAGTAACGGGAAGAGCAAAAAAGAAAACTTTTTTTTGGATGAAGTGGAAGTGATGTTTGAGATATGCTTATGCCTTCAGAGATTAGGAGTTAGACTAATTCCTAGTAGAGATATGGGATCTTGTCTAGATATCTGGATGTCATCAAAAATGAGCAAAGGTGCAGCAGACTTGTTTTGCAAGAAATGCAAGACAGGACTGAGTTTTAGAAGGACTTATTTAACTGAGTTTTCTTTGTCCCACTGAACTGAACATTTAAGGACTTGGTGGAAGATATTCAAGAAGCTGTTTGCACAGGATGAGGTTTCTCAAATTGGCAGGTGGAATGTAGTGTGCTACCATCAGCAAAACTATGGATAGTCAATAGAAGAAGGTCATTAATATACAAGAGGATAAAAGTGGGAAAAAACTGACCTCTGGAAACATTGGCATTAGTGGAGAAGTTAGGAGACTGAGTTACAGAAAAAATTGGATACCCGTTGCAAAAAACAGTTGGCGATCCATAAGATGGGAGTTTGTTTAGAAGACTTTTATGCTAAACAAACAAAAGCCTTAGAAATGTCAGGAGTTTCAAGAAATGTCAAACATTTTTAGATATGCTTGAGTTTCATCAAACTTTAGGCATGAACCTTGCCTAAATTTAGGCAACCATTTAGGCATGAACCTTGAACAGTATTTCTTAGTTGGTATGAAAAGCCTAGTAGCCTCCAAGATTAAGTCCCTGAAGGTTTCCTATTTAGAATTCACTGTTGGTAATATCATTAGTTGATCCCACGTGCAACAGTATTTAAAAACTGTCTGAGACCTCTGTAGTCCCCTTTATGAAAACAAAAACCCTTCCCTTTACCCTTGATGGTAGTTACATCTTTAAGTAAATCCCACATCAGTACACTCTGATCACTGTCACCTAGTGGTTCCTTTATCTTCAAATTCTTAATGCATGCATCATCACTGCTGATAATCAGATCAAGGGTATTACTCCCTTTGGTTGCCCCTCGAACATGTTGCTGTAGAAAACAATCCTCCAATAAACCCACAAAAGTCTTGCTAGTGTGCGAGTGAACAACCCACAAGTTCCAGTCAATATCTGGAAAGTTAAAATCCTCCATTACAAGACATTCTGATTTACTGGCCCATTCTATTTCTCTGCACAACTGTTCATTGTACTCATGTGTCATTAGGCCTGTAACATACTCGTACTCTCATTTTTCCTTTCCCTGTGTTTATGTTACACTAAACAGACTCAACATTGCACTGTCCACCCGTGTCATCTGGATGCACTTCCTTGGATTTTATGTTTCTTAACTAACAGCATACCCCCCCTCCCTTCCTACCCTGTCTATCCTTTCTGTACACATTGTACTCCCCAAATTCCAATTTTGCACTGCTTATATCTGTGTGACACCATGTTTCTGATATCTCAACAAATCTGCCTTTGATGTCTTGATCAGTACTTCAAATTCATCAGTTTTATTGACTATACTTCTATCATTAGTGTAAGTGCAAGTACACATGCACTTGTTCCTTACTGTTAGTTACCCTAACACAGCCCATGTATTTACTTGTTCCATGATGACTCCCAGCAGCTCTTAAAATCCCCAGCAACTTTCTCTCTAGGCTGCTGCTCATTACAATAGAAGCAGTGCAGGAATCACTTTTGCTTCTGCCTGTGGCTACGGTTAATCTTTTAGTCTGTGAACTCCCACCAAACCAGCAGTTTTACGACCCACCTAACACTGCCTCGATAGCATCAGCAAATATTTTTGCACCCTTTCTATTTAAGTGTATCTCATCCCTGTAGAAGCAGTCTCTCCTGTTAGCAAGCAATGACCACACTGAAAACAATTCTACCCCGTGAGTCTTGCACAACCTCTCCAAGGCCCAATTGATTGACAAGGCTCTCATCATATACTCCTGCCTATCGTGTCTGGGCAGAATTGCAGACACTTTCAAATTTAACTCTAACTCGCGACTTTTTTTCACCCTTGACCTGTACTTGTTAAGTAAATCTGCAGATCTCTTACTCTTAAGGTCATTAGTGCCAACGTGTACAACAATATCACCTTTTGCACCCTTAAAAGATGAAATCTGCTCTACAATGTCATCAACTTTTGCCCCTGGCAGACATACCTTGGTCCTGACATACCCGTACCTGGCAGACATACCCTATTCACTATACAAATGGCAAGCAAAAAATTGGCAATACTTATTTATATATACACTCTGTTCAAGGCATATTTACAGTAAGTGAAGGGTTCTGAAATATTCTGACAAGGGTTATTTTATTTTTTACTACTATCTTGAAACAATTCTGAAATGGTCTCCATTATTTACCACATTAAAAGAATTGGAGAGTAGACTCCATTAGTTCTGGTTATAGCTTCTTGACTAAGCTTATCCTTATAGAACTACATGATTTTTATGGCTCAAGTAATTATCCAAATATCTAATTACTTTGCAATATTGATAATATTAAGATACGTGCCGTGATTGTTAAATTATGTACAATAAACTTTAAAATTCAAAACCCTAGGGAATTCAGAGATACTGATTTTAAAATTTTTCAGATTTTAGAGAGTTAAACCTAGTGGTTGAGCAGTTTTAGAGGACCACATTTCATTAAATATTAAGCACAACCATAATTTCTTTACATACATAATTATTTATAATGATTCTTTTTTTTATTTCATCTGATTTTTCAGCTAGCAAGATTTAAACTACCTGGATAATGCAATGGTCTTAATTCCCACAATAGAACAAACCTGCCTTTATAATATGGCAGGGTACTATTTTTAACAGATAGTTTTAACTATATTACAGCTAAGGAAACTGATTTTATATACCAGATGGCAGTTCATGTTGAACTTCTTTATAACTGATTAGTCTGCAAGTTGTCACTGGAGACCACTAGTGCTATCTATTAGTCTAAACAGGCTCTCATAGCAGTAGCGTAGCTATGGTTGTCAACGCCCGTGGGAAACATGCCTTCCTGCACCCCTGAGTGCAATAATGTAATATGAATGTGATAGACAATTCTTCCATTTTGTGCCCCCGAAGCTCGGTGCCTGGGGGTAACTGCCCCCTCGCTGTGCCTCTGTCTCATAGTAGTCTGATCTTTTAAACAAATGGCTAACTAACCATTTCAAAAGGTTATCTTTTTGAAAATAGTTCAATATCAATGAAACTCATTGCAAAGGCAAGTTTGTTCTTCTGTGAGAAGTAAGATCATTGCATTACCTATGCATTTTAAATTCTGCTGGCATAAAATAACAGGTTTTGACAAGACAGTCCTGCATACATCTTAAAAAGAAAGAAATGTCACTTTTTTCCATGGATTCTTAAAGACAAATGCGATCATTGATACAGGTGCCAGATTCATTTCTTAATATTTCCAGATTTTAAAATGTTTATTATTTTTATTTATTTATTATTTTTTTTTTTGCAAACTGTTCCAGATTGTAAAGTGGAGGATTTTACAAAGTTTACTGTATATTGCAATTTCTATTCATTTTTTTTTTCATTAAGAATATTTTTTCTTATAATTCACCAAAGAGAGAAAGAGATTAGTTTAATAAACTGTGCTTGTTTATAGTTTACTGCCTGGATGCAAAATGCCGTTTTGATGATAATGCCATATTTAGACAGAAGGAATTGTTTGAATTAAGAGATTGGTCTCAAGAGGATGAAAGGGAAAAACAGGCTAACCAGTACAACTTGAATTACATTGCCCTAGATGGTGATATTGGATGTTTAGGTGAGTTTTCATCAGCATTCATCAGTATTTGCCTTTTTTTTTTTTTTTTGTTAATAATTTGTATATTTGATTGTTTTCCATCAGTTAACTAATGATATATAAATTAATGCTTTTCACTTCACTACACACACATCTCAGAACATAACACTTTCATATTTTCTCCTGTGTTATAATAAACACTGAAAAACAGCATATATTTCCAAATTTTCTGGGATTAAATAAAATAAAGAAATAGTAATGCAGAATCATGGATTTTCTGCAATTAATAGAATAAATATATATAATTAATAGAATATATATTTATATATATATAAATATATATATATATTTATATATAAGTTGTATTAAAAAGTTGTATTAATATAGTGAATTAAATATGCATAAATGGATGTGATAGTTATACAAAGTGCCGGAAACTAGCAGGGTGAGGAAAGTAAAAAAAGAAGTGTAGTAGATTTATGAAATGTGAAAGAATGTTAAAATCCTAGAGGTTTATGATAAATTAAGAAAGATTATGGGCTGAATTACCAAGCCAATATAAAGTGTGGGGGGGGGGGACTGTAAAGGAAAATTAGTACATCAAAATAATAATATAATGCAAATAAAATGGAAATAAAAATTAAAATGAAAATGTTATAGCTGTCATCAGATATGGGGAGAACATATTTAGAAAATGGTCGAATATAGGTAATGCAAATATGCATGATCTGATGTCAGCAGATATAATTATTGATACATGATCAGGTATTTCATCAGGGGACTATACCTGACCAGGTATCAGGAACTGTGTTTCTATACTTGTCCATAGTAGTAGAAGAAAAGTGAAGAAAATAATACAACTATTTGACAGGCCAGGTGACATCTAGGCCTGTCAAATGATATTTTTCTAAAGCACATTTCTGGAAGTCACGACCATATAACAATAAAAACAATTTGCACTTTCTGGTTTATTGGGCTTTTCTGTTACTGCAAGCAATTATAAACAGGTAGTAAACTCGATGTTATTGCATTTGTGAAAATACCGATAGCTGGAATTGTGTGGGTTTTTACATTATTATGGTGAAATGTGTTGCCCTTTACTGAAATCTTCAATCATATAAAAAACATAAATAAATTTTCAGAATCTTCTCTTCGTTCCTTTTTTTTTTAAACTTCTTAAATTTGTTACTCTGCGCAAATCATGTTAGTTGCAATTTGTGCATTTCCATTAAAAAATGCATAAGCATTTTTTGCCTGATTTTACAGGCTATGTTTTAATTTCTTTGGATAAATCAATCATTGTTTAAACATAAACTAATTAGCTAACTAATTTTATTGTTGATAACATAACCCCTATTTTTAACATTGTCTATGGGAAATAAATTTTCGCTTTAAGAGCACGCGCTAGGAACGAATTAACTCGTAAAGTTGAGACCTACCTGCACTTTATTATGATTGATCCCTCCCTTTTTGTGCTTTACAGTACCAATGTCACAACTACAGTGTAAGATATATTAGATGATAACCAGTCAGGTGGCCAACTCCAATTTATCATTGGCCGCTTGACCAAACTTTACCAAGAAAAATTTGAATGGGATGGGAAGTGTTAATTGATTTTATATATTGTTTTTTATAGCATGTTGTTTTTATTTTTATCTACTAACTGTACATTCCTTAGGTAAGAAATAACAGCGCATCCCTCAAGGGAAATTGGTTGTAGGGTGTGGCTTAAATTTATGATGGGAATTGACCGGTCTTTATGTATAGGCAATTTTAAAAGAAGCAAAACAGTTTCAAAATACAATGCAACCTTGATATACCTTGTAAGTGTTGGGGGACAACTTTAACACCATGTTATAAGCGAAGCATATTAGGTTTTATTTTTGCTATTAAGCAAAAATAAAACTTAACCAGTTTTTCAAAATTTTTAACATTCACATGCAGTTATTAAAAGTTGATCTAAATAGCAAGTATTTTTATATAAGCAAATTTCATTCTGCATGTGTTTTTCTTTCTTTTAGTTTTACTATTTTGCTATTAGTGTTGAAATGGGTTTAATCATAATTTACTATCTGACACAATTAAATTAATTACAAATACATAAAAACACTGATATGATTTATTATTGTGGTGGTACAGTAACTCTTCAGTTGTTTTTTTTGTGGTATTTACAAAAATGGTTGAACTAGATTAACAAAAAGGGGTTGAGCACCCCTGGGTTAAACCATTTTAAATAGCAAATGCACTAATTGCTGCATTTTTTTTTAAAAATAATTCTGTATTAAAATAATGTTTTTAATTTTTTTTAAAAATAATGTTTTTCAAAATAATACATTTTAAATAAAAATGTTTAAACAGTAATACTCATATACTTAAAAAATAAAATTTCGAAATTGTCAATTTCTTATAATGCTCCCACACTTCTGAGACATGTTTATGGGGAATCCAATATACAGAATAGGGCATAAATATGAAACTCAGCCACATAATCAAAGTCACTGAAGCTGAGTGGTCATACATGAGGGTACAAAAAAAATGCCTTGTTTATTTCCAACAGGTACCCTTTGAATTATGTAATTAAAGTATTCTTAGAAAAGATTGATGTAGGCGAAAACCATCAACTGCTTGGAAATCATTGTTCATAGAAAATTGTTTAATATCGATGGCTAGGTTACATCTCCTGCATCCCACTGCCCAAGGACGCGGCATCTCCGTAGCCAGGTGGGAAGGAGCAGCAGTGCGTAGCACACGCTTCTTAATTAGACCGGGGTTCTGCAAAATTTACATTACAGTAATTACAGGGAACACAAATGTAGTTAGTAGTAGCAACATATAAAAATATACAAACTGTTTGTCAGTTCAGGTATTTTTTATTATGTATAAATTTTTGTTCTAAATGCAATTTAATCTTTGAAAAGAATATTACATGCTGTTGTTTACAAATATTTATAAATATATTCAGCTATAATTGAATATATTGCAACCGAGAAGGTAGCTGGTTCCTTTCCCCCACCTCTCAGAGGAAAATGTTTAATTTTGTATTCCATGTGCAATTAATGCTTCATTGATGTATTTTTTATTGCTCTCTACTAAATTGAGGTGAAGCAGGGACTGAATTTATAATAATTACTTTTGGATAACTATTGCTTCTATGATTAGACACCTAATGGGATGGTTCCATTAAATAAACCAATGATCCACAAAGTTTCAGTCTCTTTTATTATTGCCCTCTTATATAGTTGGTCTATTTGTTATTACGAGTTTATGCAAAATTTCTTTCACTTTATTGTATTAGATTCTAATAACCGTTATGTTTAAAATTTGTTACTTAATTTTTTTCCTATCATTATAATATGAGTACATGAGAAATTGCAATTCACTTAATGACATTTCATTTAGTGACTTATTTTTTGAGGACCCTAATCCTGTGTTAAAATGGGGTATACCTGTACTGTGTTTTTTTTTTCCCCTTTGTCATTAGTTTATACTTCTGTTTATAAGGTATTAGAGAACTCTTTTCTTTAAACTTTGAGCTTTCAGCTGTGCCATATGTGCATTCAAATATCATCACCTAACTTTTCAATTTAAATTTTTCTCACATAACTGTACTGAATAATGCATTTCTGCTGATTAAACTTTTTCAAAACTAGTTCTGAAAGCCATTGAAACCTTACTTGCAGTGTATTTTACTTCCATAACAAATTAATTTTTAATTCTCATTTAGCTGTAGCTCACAGGTATTCATTCTCTTTTTCTGATATCATAATGACATAATTCCTCTGCTGAGTTACTATTTAAACTTCTAACATTGATATCTATCCATATACCATTTTGGACCATTTTGCTACACCAGCCAAAAATACAAATTATATGCTTCCCTTCTCACATAGGTAACTGTTCAGTTGGCCTTTAAATTTCTTCAGACTGTTAGACTCACAACCTGTGAACCCAAATTGTTCCAGTAATCAACCACTCATTGGCTAAAATAATACTTTCTACAATCTAGTCCAAACCTCTTCCTGTGTAATTTGAATTTATGGTCCCTAGTTCTGTAATTTTTTATTACATTGAAAATTCCACCTTAATTCATTTTACTAACCCCTCCCACAGCTTTATAAACCTCAGTCAGGTCCCTTCTAATGTGCTTGGTGGCAAACTCTGTAGCCCACATAATTGAAGTCTTTCCTTGTACAGTTTCTCCTTTGCCCATCTCACCAAGTGAGTTGCCCATACTTGGAGTATGGAGACCGAGACTGTACTTGGAGACACAGTAATCCAAATGCAGTCTTACAACTGCCTTACATGGGATTATGACCTCCCTATCTCTACAGAATATCATTGATAGAACACTATTCTAATAACATATTTAGCACGCTGTGTGTGTGTGTGTTCTGGCCCCCTAACACATACAGTGGGGATCTTTTTAACCCCAGCTGGTGTCTCAGCTGATATTGGTCTCAGTTGCTTTGGCATACCATAGGGATAGTTGCTATTCTGTTGACTTAACAGAATATATTAACAGAGTTTGACAATTGCCTTTTATTTCTAGTCTATTATTGCTGGTAGGTTTAGTTTTGGGTGGTTTGATGTGCATCAGCTACGCTTTGCTCTTCCTTGGTGGCAACAAATAGACATTGGGAATTGATTGCATGATTAGTTTTATGAAGCCCATATAAATTAACTCTCTTTTAGTATGGATAATAATGCATTATAAACTTAGATCTTTTATACTATGTATTAACCGGAGAAATTTGATGTGAGCGTCGGGTGAAGAAATTTCCTGTAAAAAGGTATGAGAAGTTATCTTATATTTAAACAATATATTTTTAAAAGTAGGAAGAATTGGGCTTCATTGCTCTTATATTTTGAAATACAAATCTACATATAATAAGTAGATTAACATTAATTATAGTATGTACATATCTAATATATGATATGTAGATTTGTATAATTAATATAATGGGAATGGAGTTTTGTCAGTTTGTAGCCTGTAGTGTAATATTTAATAATTGCTTTGAAAAGCAGAGCAATTATTAATCTTCTTGGTCATGCAAAAATATGAAATTCCTCTGTGCCCACAAAACTTTGACCCTGCACGACTAACAGTGTAAATTGTTGGTAGCTGCGCAGGTTTGAATTGACCCCATGTGACAAATACAGAGTTAAATAAGGTTTCAAAGATGTTTAGAATGCCTCTGAATTAACCTATGAAAATGAAATACATTTGCATAGCCAAAGTGTGTAAAAAGCTCTACCTGTTTTAATTTTGATCTTTAGAAAAAGGGCTGTGTGTGTGTAATTTAAATTTTTATATATCTAGTCTTTCAGAGGATTTAACAGTAATTATCTGATTTATTGCATGATATTATTGGTTTCTAGTGAATGGTGCAGGCCTTGCAATGGCAACCATGGATATTATTAAGCTACATGGTGGATCTCCTGCAAACTTTCTTGATGTGGGTGGAGGTGCTACAGTAAAGCAAGTAACAGAAGCTTTTAAGCTCATTACATCAGATACTAATGTGAGTATGCATTGTGTTTATTTTAGCATCATTTTTATTTTGTAATTTATGTAAGTAGGAAAGACTGTGCTTATTTGAAAACTTTAAATTGGTATGCAGGTAAATTTAACACTAATTATTTTAAACATAATTTCTGTTAGAAATATATTTTGACAGAGGAAAATTTAACAGTGATTTGCAGAGATATTATTAACATACATAATAAATGTTTAACATATTTGGATTTTGTTATATTTGTTTAGCAAGTTTGTAGTATTTAGTTCTTATTTAATATACTAAGAGTTAAAGCTAGTTAGAATCTCATACTAAGCGGTGATTAAGACAGAAAAAGTCCTTTTAAGCCTAGCTGTGATTAAAAAGTTTTTAAATCATATATTTGGCTCCTGAAGAGTGCGTGTTTCCTTAGGTGTTCTTCACAAATCCATTTTTGAGTGCATGTGTACTTAGTTTTTTGTTGTTCTTTTGTTCTTTCTCTGTTTTGTTTAGGTTAGTTTTAGTTGTTATGAAATTTAATATTAAAAATATTAAAGAATGATATATTTTAAAAAGTATATCATTATACTGTAATTATTGTATTAAGTATATTATTATATTTTTAGAATTTTAGGTTTCTTAGACATTGTGTTGGGGTAGGTATAAGTAAGGTTACCACTAGGGGATTAATTTTTAGTTTTGATTTCAAAAGTAGGATGCTCATCATGACAAACTGATTCTATCTGTGAAACTAATTTTAATAAATTAGTTGGACAGAATTTAACATTCTTAAAGTTAATCCCAATCAATATACAGTAGAACGTCGGTTATCTCTACAAGTCGGTTACCCCTAGTGGTAACCTTAATGATGCTAGAACTAGGGGACATAAATTCAAGTTACGCGGGGAAATGTTTAGATTGGACTGCAGGAAGTTTTATTTTAGCCAGCGAGTTATAAATTACTGGAATAAGTTGCCTTCATGGGTGGTAGAGGCCGACAGTTTGGGGAAATTCAAAGGTCATCTGGATAGTACTTTCGGGTAAGGGAAGCGCATAGGATGATAGGATTAATTTCCTTTTTATTTAATTTTTAATTTCATTTTATTATTTTTATTTATTTATTAATTATTATTATTTATTTATTTATTTATTTAATTTTTGTTTTTATCATTGTTTTGTTCGGATTTTTTTTTTTTTTTTTTTTTTTTTTTTTGGCTGGTGCAGCATAAGCCATAGGCTTTCTTGCACCATACGGCCGTTACTAATACTAATACTAATACTAATCTCGAACGTCAGTTATCCAGAATAATTCGAAAGGCTGATCTTTCTTCTTTTTTTTATTACCAGTAGTACAGTAAATGCCTGTTGTAGTGATCACGTGTGCAAATTGAATTTTGATTATAATAAGTGAAAGATCGAGTTTACTACCCATTTATAGCAAATTGTACAAACAAAAAGCCCAATAAACCAAAAACTGCAAATTGTTTTATAATAATAAAATAAATTTTCTGTTTATACTCCAGGACAACCAAACGGTCAGAGGAGTTCACAAGATAGACAGAATACAAGAAACAGCATCATATTCAGCAGTCACGGGCTGTGACCTTTGGAACAGACTTTCATCCCTTGTAGTGGAGGTTGATAGCCTAAATAAGTTTAAGGCTCAGCTGGACAGGTATTTTGAACGAACAGAGGGGTGAAGTGGAAGTGGGTTTTTTTTTTTTTTTTTTTTGGCTGATGCTGCATAAGCTTGCTTTCTTGCATCAAATGCCTCTACTAATGCTAATGCTAAAATGTGCTTTAGAAAAATATCACAGAGACTACTGGATTTTCTCGGAAACCATGAATGAATTTCAGATTAGTTTAGCTCCTGATTCAGTAAGAATAATATCGGGCCGAAACTGTGCGATTTATTATTATTATTTTATTTATTATTATTTTTTTTTTCAATTTTTTTTACAGTAAAATGTAAACAAAATAAAAACGTGTAGGTTTAACACTGCAACAAAAAAACGGAAATTATTAATAGAATTAGAAAAGGTGAAGATTTAGGAAATCTCTCCAAAGAGTTTAATGTAGGGACTTCAACAATTTATGACATCAAGAAAAATTCCAATTATGCTATAACAGAATTTTTGTCTATTTTGGATAGTGAAGAAGGATCTAGCAGGAAAAAGATTGTCAAAACCTGAAAATGCCACTTTAGAGAATGCACTTTATTTCTGGTTTCTTCAGAAGTGAAGTTTAGGTGAACCAGTGTCTGGCCCAATGTTGTGTGAAAAAGCATTGGATTTTAATTGAAAATTAAGAGGTAATAAAGATTTTAAGGCAAGCACAGGTGGGCTGAAAAACTTTAAACTGAGACAAGGTGTACATGAACTAGACATTCAAGGCGAGAAACTTTCTGCAGACGAATCAGCAGTGGTGACCTTTAAAAGTAAGTTTGCTTCAGTTAAGCAAATTACAAGAAAGAAAATGTTTATAATGTTGATAGGATGTGCATATTATGGAAATCATTACCGAGAAAAACCCTAGCCACTAAAAGAGAAATGCCTGCACCAAGTTTTAAGATGAGAAAATAGTGAGTTACAATTGCTATGTGTGCAAATGTCATTGGACGCATAGTGCATTATCAGTAATCCAAAAAAACTAAGAGCATTTAAAAATCTTTCTAATTTCCTGTTTTGTATAAAAATCATAAATGCCTGGATGGATGTTTCTATTTTCCAAGATTAGTTTATAATTTTTTTAAATTTAATTAATCTTAATTCTTTAATTTAATCTTATTTAATTAAGTAATTAGATTAAATTTATTTAATCTTACCGGAAAAATTATCCAGAAAATTTGGCTATCCGGAAGAGGTCTGACATCAATTATTCCTGATAACTGATGCTCGAATGTATTGGGATATTTTTTGTAATTTTAGTTTAATTTTTAAGTGGGAAATTTTTAAAGGTAACCCAGTAGTGCCTTATTTTGTTATTTAAATCTTTACTAAAACATAGGCGCCTCCATAGCCAGGTGGGCAAGAGCAGCAGTGCGTAGCACACGCTTCTTGATTAGACCGGGGTTCGAGCCCGTGACCACCAAATACGGAGGATGTGGAAAGGTCGGAATGACCACTGCATATCCCCGGAGCAATATGGCCTTAGTTGCTAATGCTCCTAAAACCAAATAACAACAACAACTAAAACATAATTATGGTTTCAACTGGAAACAGTATCCATAATGTGTCCGAGTGTTATGAATGATTGGGGAATAATTGTCACTGATAATTCACCTTCAAGTTATGACTTTCTCTAACTGATGGTAATTCTTTTCAGTATACTACATATAGGTAATGTGATAACTTTAAATTAAAACTCAGTGTACTGTATGTGCATCTCTGAGAATGCAAGTTGATACCCTAGAGAACAATTGAACTAGGAGCTTGAAAGAAACACGTGCTGAGCAATGTTCTCATAAGTCCAACCCTAGGACTGGATTTTTCAGGGTAGAATGCTTTAGTTCCACAGGAGACAGTTTTATTGGGCGATTCAACTATAAAGGAAACCAGAAATATAAGACAGATGGAACCAAATCAGAGTATGTCTGCCAGGGGAAAAAATAATTCGTAAAGTGATTAAGTAACTATCAATTTTTAAGGGCACTAAAGGATGTATAGTGATCCCCATGGGCATCTTAAAACGTAAACTGACCTGGGCAAGAAGTATAAGATTATGGTAGAAAAATGTAATGAGAAGTACAAAATGTTCTTGTGTCTACAGCTCTGCTCTTGAGAGACTCTGCAAGGAGTCCCTTAAGGAGGCCTTAAGGGTTCAGGGAAACTGCTAATTTGGGACATTCATGATACTAGGGAATTCATAGAAATGATACTGGTTAGTGGTGTAATTTCCGTATGCAAGAAATAAACATTGAAATAAGTTCCGAAACCACCAGCAGTCACATACCACTGGCAAAAACTTTTAAGCAGTTATAAAGGATGCATCAGGATTGTTAAAAGCCAAAAATTACAAAATTTTATTTAGTAATACAAGGAGTATTCTAAATAAGTTAAATGATATGAGCTTTTCATTAGGTCAGCCAATGTTGATATTAATAGGACTAATGGAGACATGGTGCCATCCAGAGGTAGAAGATGAAGACTTTCGTTATGGTGAGCACATATTTAGGAGAAATGGGGGGGGTAATTAGGGGGGGGGGGGTCATGCTTCTTATCAAAAGCTCTGAAAGCAGTCAGACTATACCCATTCAGATAGACAAATTTGTGTGGCCCAATCTGACTTGGGAAAAGGGAGGATGAAAGTTGGGATATGTTACAGGTCGAATGGTTCTGAGGAGTATAACAAAAATCTCTTTGGGCAACTTGCTGGATGACTTCAACTCGTCTCTTATAGATTGGAAATCATGGACTGGTAATTATACCATGTGGAAATAGATTTTTGAGCCATTGGGATGATTATTTATTCCATGTCAGAGAAAGTACAAGGGCCTGTAATATCCCCAACTCGGTTCTTGCCAAATATCCAAACTGCATCCAAAATTTGACTTTGCAGGAACCAGTGGTAGGTAACCACAATGTCATATTGTGGTTACCCACCATTGCCCAAAGTATTGCCCAAAGAGATTTTGTGTGGTCAAAGGAAAAGGTTGAAGGCTTCAGTTTGAGAGGGGAATATCTTGAAATAGATTAACATGCAGATGAAACTGTTGGGGGAGAGGATATGAATTAGAGATGTTACATCCAATATGTCATGTCCTTCAACAACAAATTTGAGGGGGTTTTAATTAGGAAATAAGGGCAAGGAACATACCACTTAACACCTTCAACTGGTACCACACAGTTCATTATTATTTCTTGATGTTATCATTTATTTCATGTATGTTTTTTTAATACTGTTAGAATAGTAGTGTCAAAAAAAGTCTCAAAAAATTTTTGAGAATAGTCTCAAAAAATTCTCAGACAATATTTTATGTTCCTTGCCTTCCTTTTAAAACCCCTCAGATCTATTGTTAAAGGCTATGATATATGGTTTCAGCTCTATGTGGTTATTTGTCCCCGCCCCCATATCTTTCTATTATCTATTTTTGTCAGTATTTTGTGTAAGTTCAGAAGCAGCATTGCTATACAGTAAATTCGACTTTATATGTCACACAGAGTGGTATTTTCATTTCAAAACATTTAGTTTTGTGTTATTCAGGTCCTGTATTATATATTTTATATTTGAATAAATAAAATAATGGTTGGATGTGAGCAAATTTTTTCAAGCAGAATGAAAGACACCAGTGGAATAAAATGGTAAAGCAGAGCTGGAGTAAGTTTGGGAATACTGGTTTTGAGAACAAGTGGAGAGATGCTTTCAAGACTTGGAGCTTTCATAGCATCAAGATTGTTCAGAATTTTGCTAACATCCTTCTATTAGAAGACTGCAGAAAGCATTGAATGGAATGTGTTGGGTATGACAAGAGGTGGTGTACTAAGGTCATTGAACTAAGATTTAGAAGAAAAATAGGATGCTAGTAATTTGTCTTGAGTAGTAGTTGTTGAGGCAACTAATAATTGAAATTACATCAGAAAAGGTAATTGGGGCTTGGAAGATTGTAAGTAGAAATGGACATCATTAAGATTGGAACTGAAAACTATGTATCTTTGTGTGAAATTAATGAGAAAGTTTTGGGGATGTTAGCATTAGTAGATGCATATGATGCAAGAAAGCAAGCTTATGCAGCATCAGCCAAAAAAAAAAAAACTGCTCCCATTTCATCCCCCCCTGTTCGTTCCAAATAAGGAGGTAATTGTCCCTCAGTATAAGGCAATGGTCAGGCCATGCCTTGATTACTGCGTACAGGTCTGGAGGCCTCATTTTAGGAAGGATGTAGATTTACTTGAGCGTGTACAGAGAAGGGCAACAAGATTGGTGAGGGGAATGAAGGGATCCTCTTACTAAGAGAGGCTTAAGTTCTGCAAATTGCAGTGGCTGGAGACTAGGCACCTGTGCGGTGATCTGATTGAGGTGTATAAGGCCTTGAATGGGTTGAGCACGCTGAATTCTGATGGGATCCTTCCACTTGTTCAGATTACGAACCTAAGGGGGCATAAATTCAAATTAAGAAAAGACAGATGTAGAATAGATGTACAGAAATTTGCCTTTAGCCAGTGGATGGTTAATTGCTGGAACAAACTTCCATCTGTCGTTGTGGAAGTTGATAGGTTGAATAAATTTAAGGAGGAACTGGACAGGCATTTGGAGGGAATGGTGTGATTTTTTTTTTTTTTTGGCTGATGCTGCATAAGCTCATACACTTGCTTTCTTGCATCACATGCCACTACTACTACTACTACCTGTCCAGCTCATCCTTAAATTTATTTAGGCTATCAACTTCCACAACAAAAGATGGAAGTCTGTTCCACCAATCAACTGCCTGCTGGCTAAAAGAAAACTTCTGCACATCTGTTCTACAACTGTCTTTCCTCAATTTGAATTTATGTCCTCTCAGGTGATTATTCTGAGCAAGAGGAAGAATCCCATCAGCATTGAGCATGCTCAAACCATTCAAGGCTTTATACACCTCAATCAGATCACTTCACAGGTGTCTAGTCTCCAGACACTGTAATCTGCAAAACTTAAGCCGTTCTTCATAAGAACAATCCTTCGTTCCATTCACTAATCTTGTTGCCCTTATCTCTACTCGTTCCACATCTCTACATCCTTCTTACAATGAGGCCTCCAGACCTGTATACATTACTCAAGGTGTGGCCTGACCATGTTTAAATCTTTTTTGCAGATAAGTTTGTTCTATTAATTTGGCTATTCATGTGCCTTATCATCACAAAGTAATGAAATTTTTGGATATGTTGTACAAACTAAAAAAAAGAAAACAACATAAGGAAAGAGATCTAGGTCACACCGCTATATGAAATCTGCTGTTTGCCAAAATTATTGTTTGGTTTATGCAGATGCATTTTCAAGGGATCTTTCACTGTCTAAAAGTACCTATTTAGAGTATATTCGTATACTACTGTCTCTTCTTATTGCTTTGTTTAAAATCTGCGCTCATTATTTTTAAGCTGGAAAATGTTTCTTAATAAACTGATGAGGTTTCAGTGTTGGGATTGATCTTCTTTCTGTTATTTTCATAGTTCTGGTGACAGTGCATAATAAACCACCTTGAAAATTGATGTCTTGGTGCTTAATTTGTTCTAGTCAAACTGCTTACCATGGATTTTCTGCAACTAACCACAAATATCCATTCTCAGGATATTAGCATTAGCATTAGTAGAAGCATACGATGCAAGAAAGCAAGCTTATGCAGCATCAGCCAAAGGTAAAAAAAAAAAAAAAAAAACCCTCCATTCGTTCCAAATGCCTGTCCAGCTCAGCCTTAAATTTTTTTAGGCTATTAGCTTCCACAACAAAAGATGGAAGCCTGTTCCACCAATCAACTACTCGCTGACTAAAGGCAAATTTCCGCACATCTATTAGTAGTAGTAGTGGCATGTGATGCAAGAAAGCAAGTGTATGAGCTTATGCAGCATCAGCCAAAAAAAAAAAAGGAAAAATAAATAAATAAATAAATAACACCATTCCCTCCAAATGCCTGTCCAGTTCCTCCTTAAATTTATTCAACTT
The DNA here is from genome assembly GCF_048544385.1 of Mastigoproctus giganteus. Lineage (NCBI taxonomy): Eukaryota > Metazoa > Arthropoda > Arachnida > Uropygi > Thelyphonidae > Mastigoproctus > Mastigoproctus giganteus. The sequence continues at coordinate 266,818,052 of NC_143575.1, read as the reverse complement.
ATCAACTTCCACGACAGATGGAAGTTTGTTCCAGCAGTTAACAACCTGCTGGCTAAAGGCAAATTTCCGCACATCTATTCCACATCTGTCCTTTCTTAATTTGAATTTATGCCCCCTTAGGTTCGTAATCTGAACAAATGGAAGGATCCCATCAGAATTCAGTGTGCTCAACCCATTCAAGGCCTTATACACCTCAATCAGATCACCGCGCAGGTGCCTAGTCTCCAGCCACTGCAATTTGCAGAACTTAAGCCTCTCTTGGTAAGAGGATCCCTTCATTCCCCTCATCAATCTTGTTGCCCATCTCTGTACACACTCAAGCAAATCTACATTCTTCCTAAAATGAGGCCTCCAGACCTGTACGCAGTACTCAAGGCATGGCCTGACCATTGCCTTATACAGAGGGACAATCACCTCTTTGTCCCTGCTAGCAAAATTCCTATATATCATTGACAAAACCCCATGACCTACCCTTGCAGCCTGTCTTCATTGCTCAGAAAACTTCATATCTGACTGCACAATTACTCCCAGGTCTTTTTCATTTTCTACCACTTTAAGTGTAGTACCACACAGTTGGTACGTTTCTCTGGGGTTACTTCTACCTATATGCAGTACTTTGCATTTGTCAAGGTTAAACTTCAGTTGCCACTTCTTAGTCCATCTGCCCAAATTATCTAGATCCTTTTGCAGTAGCATACTGCCATTGCTGTGATTAACAACCCTGCCAACCTTTGTATCATCTTCAAACTTCAACATTAAGCCTGATGTACCACATCAATATCATTGATAAATATACAAAACAACAGTGGACCCAACACCGAACCCTGTGGGACTCCACTAGTAACATTAGTCCACGAAGTGGACTAATGTTATTAGTGGAGTCCCACAGGGTTCATCCCCTACCTTTTAGAGTTTATATAAGTAAAGAAATCCTTCCTGTTTTTCTTAGCATCTTTTGCCAAGGATTGCTCGTAATCTGCCTTCGCCTGCCTAACCTCCTTTGTGACCTGATTAAAGACTATTCTACAACTATCTTTCCTCAATTTGAAACTGTGCCTCCTCAGGTTCTTAATCTGAGCAAGGGGAAGAATCCCATCAGCATTCAGCTTGCTCAACCCATTCAAGGCCTTATACACCTCAATCAGATCACCTTGCAGGTGCCTACTCTCCAGGCACTGCAATTTGCAGAACTTAAGCCTTTTTTGGTAAGAGCACCCCATTGTTCCCCTCACCAATCTTGTTTCCCTTCTTTGTACTCGTTCTAGCAACTCTACATCCTTCCTAAAATGAGGCCTCTAGACCTGTACACAGTTGTCTTGATGTGGCCTGACCATTGCCTAGTATAACGGGATAATCACCTCCCTTTCCCAGCTAGCAAAATTCTTGTATATCATTGACAAGATTCCATGACCTGCCAGTGCATCTGCACTGCTCAGTGAACTTCATATTTGACTGCACAATTACCCTAAGCTCTTTTTTTCACTTTTCACTACCCTGAGTGTAGTACTACACAGTTGGTACATTTCTCTTCGGTTATTGCTACCCATATTTGGGCGCTGACTCTATTTAAAAGTTACAGCTGACAGTTACAGGCTCCGCAAAAACGATAAGTGTTTGCTTTTTATTTACATGATTGTTGTTTTATATTGTACTTAATACGTAGTCATATAGTTATAGTTACGCTGGTTATTTTTTATTTTAATTTAGATAAAGAGTTTTGTGGATTTTACTTACGATAGGTAAAACCGTTATTTTTGTTCGATTTTTGTAGCCATTGTTTTTGTATATAGAGAATTCAAAGTTTTTGTAGGGAATTCAAATTTTTTAATTGAGGTAGCTCTAACGCATAATTATATAGTAATACGCTTCACTGTTTCTATTTCATAGTTTCTGTTCAAATACTCATCATCATCAGCCATTTTCAATCCACTGCAGGATGAAGGCCTCTCCAGCAACTTTCCAGTTGCTTCTGTTTTGAGCACTGGACATCCATTTACTACCCACAAACTCATGAATTTCATCTATCCATCTCCGCCTTTGTCTTCCAGGTTTTCTTCTAGCTCCTCTTGGATACCATTCTGTTATTTTCTTAGTCCATCTGTCATCATGTCTTCGAGCTATGTGTCCTGCCCAAGACCATTTTAGTTCTTTAGTTTTGATAAGAATGTCCTTTACTTGAGTTTGTTGCCTAATCCATGTGTTTCTCTTCTTATCTAACAGTCTTATTCCCAATATGATTCGTTCCATTCTTCGCTGTGTGGTTCTCAGCTTCTCTTCCATTCTTTTGGTGAGTGCCCAAGTTTCACTTCCATAAGTCATGGTGGGGAGTATACATTGGTCCATTATTTTACGTTTCAGACAAACTGGGATATTGCTCTTCAGTATGTGACTATATTTCCTGAATGCTATCCATCCAAAATGGAACAACAGTTTGAAAATGGAAGAAGGTTATCAAATTGTAGCAGTGTGCTTAATGATTTTGTAATAACTGAGAGCAAAGTGGAGGAGAAATTGTTGAAGTTAAACATAAGAAAGGCACCTGGGGCGGATGGGATCTATCCAGTTATATTAAAGGAGGCGGCAAAGCAACTAAGCAAACCCTTAGCCATAATTATGAGAGCATCCTTGGATTCAGGGGAGGTTCCCACGGACTGGAGATGTGCAAATGTATCCCCAATTCACAAAGGAGGTTCGAAGGGTGACACGAATAATTACAGACCAGTTAGTTTAACTTCTGTTCCGGGTAAAATAATGGAGTCACTGGTTAAAGATGCATTGCAGGATCATCTAGACAAGACTGCAGCAATAATTCAGACACAGCATGGGTTTGTTAAGGGAAAGTCTTGTCTGACAAATTTGATTGGTTATTATGATGTGGTCACAAAGGAACTGGATGCAAAAAATAATTTTGATATCATATACTTGGATTTCAGGAAAGCTTTTGACACTGTTGCGCATGGAAGACTACTGTACAAATTGGAGCAGAATGGTATTAAGGGTAAGTTGCTACAATGGATAAAAGGATGGTTAAGTGGGAGAAGACAGAGGGTGGTAATCAATGGGTGCTGCTCTTCGTGGACTAATGTTATTAGTGGAGTCCCACAGGGTTCGGTGTTGGGTCCACTGTTCTTTTGTATATTTATCAATGATATTGATGAAGGTATATCAGGCTTAATGTCGAAGTTTGCAGATGACACGAAGGTTGGCAGGGTTGTTAATGACAGTAATGGCAGTGTGCTACTGCAACAGGATCTAGATAATTTGGGCAGATGGGCTAAGAAGTGGCAACTGAAGTTTAACCTTGACAAATGCAAAGTACTGCATATGGGTGGAAGTAACCCCAGAGAAACGTACCAACTGTGTGGTACTACACTTAAGGTGGTAGAAAATGAAAAAGACCTGGGAGTAATTGTGCAGTCAGATATGAAGTTTTCTGAGCAATGTAGACAGGCTGCTAGGGCAGGTCATGGGGTTTTGTCAATGATATATAGGAATTTTGCTAGCAGGGAAAAGGAGGTGATTGTCCCTCTGTATAAGGCAATGGTCAGGCCACGCCTTGAGTACTGCGTACAGGTCTGGAGGCCTCATTTTAGGAAAGATGTAGATTTGCTTGAGCGTGTACAGAGAAGAGCAACACGATTGGTGAGGGGAATGAAGGGATCCTCTTACCAAGAGAGGCTTAAGTTCTGCAAATTGCAGTGGCTGGAGACTAGGCACCTGCGCGGTGATCTGATTGAGGTCTATAAGGCCTTGAATGGGTTGAGCACGCTGAATTCTGATGGGATCCTCCCACTTGTTCAGAATACGAACCTACGGGGACATAAGTTCAAATTAAGAAAGGATAGATGTAGAATAGATGTGCGGAAATTTGCCTTTAGCCAGCGGGTGGTTAATTGCTGGAACAAACTTCCATCTGTCGTTGTGGAAGTTGATAGGTTAAATAAATTTAAGGAGGAACTGGACAGGCAATTGGAGGGTATGGTGTGATTTTTTTTTTTTGGCTGATGCTGCATAAGCTCCTACACTTGCTTTCTTGCATCAAGTGCCACTACTACTACTACTACTACTACATATGGAGTACTTTGCAATTATCAATGTGAAACTTCAGTTGCCACTTCTCAGCCCATTTTTCCAACTTATCTAGATCAAGTTGGAGTAGCATATCATCTTTATTGTCATTAACAACCGTGTCAACCTTTGTATCATCTGCAAACTTGGACATTAAACCTGATATACTTTTATCAATATCATTGATAAATATACAAAACAAGTATGGGCCAAACACCAAACCCTGGGGAACTCCACTAATAACATTTGTTCACAAAGAGCAGTGTCCATTGATTACCACTCTCTGTCGTCTCCCACTCCCCCATCCCTTTATCCATTGTAGCAACTTACCCTTAATGCCATACCTCTCTAATTTGTACAGCAGTCTTCCATGTGCTTTCCTGAAACCCAAGTATATGATATCAAAATTATTTTTGGCATTCAGTTCGTTTGTGACCACATCATAGTATCTAATCAAATTGGTCAGACAAGCCCTCACTTTAACAAACTCAAGCTGTGTCTTAACTATTACTGCAGTCTTGTGTAGATGATCCTGCAATGCTTCTTTAGCCAGTGATTCCATTATTTTCCCCAGAACACAAGTTAAACTAACAGGTCTATAGTTACTTGTGTCACCTTTTGAACCCCCCCCCTGTGTGAATTGGTCATAGATTTGCACACCTCCAGTCCATGGGGACCTCTCCTGAGTCCAAGAAAACTCTCATAATTATGGCTAAGGGTTTGCTTGCCTCCTTTAATATAACTGGATAAAAAGTAAAAAAACATTAGAGTGCAGCCATTATCAACCCACTTAAGCCTCCTCAACAATTCATGCTGAGGGAAATGGACCATAATCTACCACGCTGGTCCAGTGCGGGTTGGCAAATCGACCGTATTCAGCAGTCAGGGGCTTGAACCCTGTCTACTCAAAGAGCGTGTGCTACTGCACTCCTGCTCTTGACCACTCGGCTACGGCTGGATAGATCCCATTAACCCCAGGTGCCTTCCTTATGTTTAACTTCAACAATTTCTCCTCCAGTTTTTTCTCTCAGTTATTACAAAATCACTTAGCTCCCTGTTAGCATTTGATCAACTTCTGGCACTCCCCTCATATTTGTTTGAATGATGTGAGCTTTTGTTTTCTTCATCTGTCTTATCACTATAATTCGATATAAGGTCATAACTGTTGATTGTGTTTTGGTAAGAACATAAGAAGTACACTTGAGACACATTAGTTTTTTGAATGTTCTTATCAACAAAATTTGTTCTAATATGACTAATTAAATTTGTTCTCAAAATATATTGACCATTATTTCAGTGGCAAGTGGTAAATATAATTTTGACAATTTTTGCACAACAAAATTGGTTATAAGTTAAATAGTACTTACCTTGATTAAAAAAAAGGTAAAATAATAATAAGTTGTTTTGGGTCAGACTACATCATCGTCAGCCATTTTCAATCCACTGCACGATGAAGGCCTCTCCAGAAACTTTCCAGTTCCTTCTGTTTTGTGCGATGGCCATCCATTTACTACCCACAAACTCATGAATTTCATCTGTCCATCTCTGTCATTGTCTTCCAGATTTTCTTCTAGCTCTTCTTGGGTATCATTCTGTTATTTTCTTAGTCCAACTGTTATCATGTCTTCTAGCTATGTGTTCTGTCCAAGACCATTTTAGTTCTTTAGCTTTGATAAGAATGTCCTTTACTTAAGTTTACTGCTTAATCCATGTGTTTCTCTTCTTATCTATCAGTCTGATTCCCAATATAATTCGTTCCATTCTTCACTGTGTAGTTCTCAGCTTCTCTTCCATTCTTTTGGTGAGTGCCCAAGTTTCACTTCCATAAGTGATGGTGGGGAGTATACATTGGTTCATTATTTTACATTTCAGACAAATTGGGATATTGCTCCTCAGTATGTGACTATATTTCCTGAATGATATCCATCCAAAATTTATTCTTCTCTTGACTTCCAGCCATTTATCATTATTACAGCTAATGACTTGTCCCAGATAAGTATATAACTCCACCTTCTCAATTACTGTTCCTTCAATCATTATATCCCTTTCTGTGGCATACTTGTTCATAATTACTTTTTGTTTTAGCCATATTCATATTTAGTCCAAAATCTTTACTAACTCTGCATAACTGATTAAGACTTTTCTCTAATTCTTTGGGATCGTGGCTTATGACCACAATGTCATCTGCAAATCGTAAATGATTTAGGTACTCTCCATTCACATTGATTCCTTTCTGTGACCAGTCTAATCTTCTGAAAGTTTCCTCAAGGGCAGAAGTAAACAACTTCGGAGATATTGTCTCCTTGTAGAACTCCTTTCTCAATTTTAAATTAGTTACTGTCTTTGTCTAGTCTAATAAAGGAGGTAGTGTTCTCATAATTTTCTTCAAAATCATAATATATGGGGTATCTATGCCTTGTCTTTCCAGTGCCGAAACATTTCCTTATGCTGTATGGAGTCAAATGCTTTTTCATAATCCACAAATGCCAGGCATAATGGTGTTTTATATTCATTTGCTTTCTCCGTTATCTGTGACATTACATGAAGGTGATCCATAGTTGAGAATCCTGTCCTAAAGCCAGCTTGCTTTTCGGTTGATTTTCATCAAGTATTCTTTCTAATCTGTTAGTAATAACCCTTGTGAAAAACTTGTAGTTGTGGGATAACAAACTAACTGGTCTATAATTTCCAATTTCTGATTTATCTCCTTTCTTATGCAGCAAAACTATAATTGCATTATTCCACTCCTTAGGCATCACACCTTTTCTAATGCATTTTGGGTCAGGCTTACACTTTTCTAATTAACCTGTAACAGACTATTTTGAAAAGTTCCTGGGAGGAATTCCCAAAAACCTTTATTTACAATTTTAATTAAAATTATTAATAGAAAAATTGAATTTTCAATTAATTACTAAATCAACAACTCTTAATGTTAAGAGTTTTCCAATGATACTTTCTTATATCACCCAGCTATGTAAGCTGTTACTTACATAGGCTGGTGATATGTTTTGCCTGTCCGAATGTGGATGATGCAGTAGAGGGACAGGCAATTTGGTTTGCTAAGTTGAATACACAGAATGCTTAGAAACCAGTTACTAAAGTCCATTTATATAAAAATTAGTTTGAAAAATTGATAGTGTCTTTAACGTTTTTTTACCAACTTTATGAAATATTTTTTAAATCTTATTTTATTTTATTTTATATTCCATTGGGTAATTGTGGTTAATAAAACTAATATTCCTTCCTGTAATTAAAATATGATTATTATTTATTAATTTATTAACTGTAATAATTTATTGATAAGGTTTAATAAAATTAAATTTCTTTCAGGTTCATGCAATTTTGGTGAACATATTTGGAGGCATTATGAGATGTGATGTTATTGCTGAAGGTATCATCAATGCAGCTCATGTGTTAGATCTCAAAATACCAATTGTCTGCAGGCTTCAAGGTAATAAATATTTATCTAATTGTCTAGTGGTAGAAAGTGACGTAGAAATTTGATATATACAGTAGAGTCTTGATTATCTGAGCTAATGTGGACCAAGAACAGCTGGGATATGGTCAAACTCGGTTAACATGGAAAATTTTCATATACTGACCTTGTGACAATGTTCCCCTCCCCTCATTCCTGCCATTAAAGAAGTACATGTATGTATGTAATTACATACTGTAATTGTGTTTATGGCGAAGGTAAAGAAAGCCTACATGACAAGTATGGAAAATTTCGGAGTGGTTTACCGGTGGAACTAGTTTGCTGTGACGGAACTTGTATCATTTCTCACTAGGTAAACAGATGGTGGGTGTTATTGATCAAGAGTAGAAATTGAATCCCTGGGAGCTTGAACCCCTCTCGAAGTGGAGGGGGTAACCTTTTTTTTTTTTTTTTTTTCTATAGAATCATGGGTGGACTAGAGGATAATTTGTTTATTATTACTGTATTTTTATTTTGTAATTTTTTTTTTTTTTAATTTTAAAGACACTCACATGTGCAGAACATATTTTATAATGTCAGAACTTTCCACTTGATTCCGTTCGTGATTCAATTAGTTTAAAATAATTATTGCACTTAAAACAGTACAGTTTCGGTCTTATTAATTTAGATTTCATCAAAAAATCAAGGAAGTTGAAGCAACGTTTCATTTTTCCCCACAAATTTCTTCCAACTTTAAAAGATTCATTGCTAATATTATCTGTATGCCATTCATTCTGAAACTAATTATGCATCGTTCTTTATTCATTAATACACGTCATAATGCCAACCAATGACTAAACATGTTATCATCTAGTCTGTTCATGCACCAATCAGCACATTGTTTTTCACGCCTATCTGTCAATCAATATATTGTTCTTCACTTCTACTACAGACCGATAACATCCACCATCTGTTTATCGAGCAAGCAACACTACAAGTGCAGTATGGCGAAGTATACTATACTTTCACAGCTAACCTTTGCTGAAATTTTCTGTGCTTCTTGTGTGGGCTTTCTTTACCATAGCCTGTGTTTATTTACTTACATAGTATTGTACTGTACATACTGTATGTACAGTACATGTACTGTACCTGCATCATCATGATTACAGCATCAGGCTTTAAAAAAAAGGCTTTCAAAGTCTTCTGTTTTAAAGAAGTTCCTCGCTTGTTTGCTGCAAAGTTTCTGAGGCATCTCAACAACAGTAGATCGGCAGGCATACTCTCATTCTGCTGTTTGGTGTATTGCAGTGTGGTCTGAATCGCATTTAGGCCTTCCGTATGCAAAATTTTTGAGCCTTCTCCTGGACACACATCATCTTCGTCTTCACTCTCTTGTTTTCCCTCACTCACTAAATATAAAATCATGTCATCAGTCATTTGTTGCTCATCCTCATTCTTTCAATCTTGAATGTCTTCTGCCGTAATAGGTTCTGAATTTGGAAGATTTTTCACCAGTCAGCTCTATAAGCAGAAGATTATCTTCATCATCTTCTTTCTTTCTTTCTTAGTTTCACTGAGAATTTTTTTCCAGGACTTCATGAGAGTTGATGTTTTTACTTCTTCCCATGATTCTGCCAGCCAGTAAATGACATCTTTCATGTTTATGTTTTTAAGGCTTTCAGCAACAATTCCACTATTTTTGAGATCTTCCAGGATTTGTTTTAAAAGTTGTCATCTGTAGTTCCGTTTCAAAGTCTCCAGGACACTTTGATCTAGTGGCTGGATTAGAGATGATTAGGAGGCAAAAAAAGAGTTTTAATGTTGCCAGAGACTAGTTCAGTTTCATCTGGATGAGGAAAAAGGAAACTCCCAGAAAAAGCAACAATGCTTTTTCTAGGAGTTTCTTTTCTGCCAAAAATTTCTTTGTTGCAGGAATGAAGTCTTCATGGAACCATTTTGTCAACAAACATGAATCCATCCACACATTTGATTGGTTAGCATACTTACAAGGAAGACTTTCCACATGTACGTGTTTGAAGGCTCTTGGTTTCTTAGCCTTTCCAATAAGTAGCAACTTATGCTTGTGACTTCCTGAAGCATTTGAACATACCAACACTGTCAGTCTCTTCTTACTATGTTTATACCCGGACGCTGCTTTTTCTTCTTGTGATGCGAGCATTTTGGTCGGAAGCATTCGATAAAATTTAAATCTGTTTCGTCACAGTTGTAAACTTGATCCAAACTTAAACCTTCCTCCTCTACGACTTCTGCCAACTTTTTGGTAAAAGACTACACTTCTTCCTGACAAGCAGATAATTTTTCCCCAGTGAGGTTCAGCCATCTTACTCCATTCCCTTTTTTTTTTCCCATTTATCTAACCATCCCATTCTAGCCATAAATTCTTCATCACCATCATGAAAATTTTTCTGAAATTGTAGAGCCTTTGCTTGTAGAATCGGTCCAGAAATCAGGCTACCTTTCTGTCTCATTTGCATGAACCACAAAAAAAGTGCTTTAGATGTTTGTTCAAACTCCTCCTTTTTCATTGATTTTATTCTCATGTGCTCATCACTTTTCTCAGGCAATCTTTGCGAACATCATTTTTCAATGTTCTGTCGATTTCTCACCCAATCTCCTACAGTCACTTCACCTACACCTAGCTCTCTAGCCAGCTTTTTAATTGTTTCGCCCCTGTCTACTCATTTGATGGCATCAAACTTAGTCTCTAATGAAACCACAACACATTTCCGTTTTACTACATAAAATAAAAATAAAGAAGACACACGGTACCAATGAACTAGTGGTAGGCTTGACATAGCTGAGTGGTCGGGAGTGAGAGTGCATAGCATTACGTTCCTTGAGTGGACCGGGGTTCAAGCCTGTGACTACTAAATACGAGAAATATTTGTATTGACAATTTATTGTAAATTCAACTGACCTGGTTGTCATGCCAGAGTATAAACAGAAAATTAATTTTTTTTTTTTTTTTTTAGTCAAACGAAATCACCCGAACGAGATGTCAAACTGAACCCGACAGATAAAACTGTTGAAGTTTCGTGGCGAGTGGGTGGAGGGGGGCACGAAGGGAGATGAGTCATCGAAATTCCATGAATCAGCACAGCACAATCTGTTCTCATCACAGTCTTACTCATCATACATACGAACGCAAACAACTCTTTAAGGCATCATTTAGCCTTTATGTAAAAATTGAGTTAAGAGCTAGCTCAGATAACACAGAACCTTGGAAAATCAGGACTCTACTGTAATTTTTTATTATTATTAATATTTGTAAAATAATAAGAGAAGTTAACCTCAATATAGTACATAGAACACTTCCGTTTGATACTCTCCAGAAATTAAGAGTATCATACGAAAAAATCGAAAAACTTACATTAGAGTAACAAATAGTTTAAAAAATAATTAAAAATCAATTTAACACAATAAAACTCAATTTAACACAATTAAAAATCAATTTAATGCAATTAAAAATAAGAAAATTAATTAAAAGAATTTAACGAAAAAATTGCAATACAATGTTTTTTCATTAAATTCTTTTAATTAATTTTCTTATTTTTAATAGCGTTAAATTGATTTTTAAACTATTTGTTACTATAATGTAAGCTTTTTGATTTTTTTGTTTTAATTTCTGGAGAGTATCATACAGAAGTGTTCTACGTACTATATTGAAGTTAACTTCTCTTATTATTTAAAAATATTGATATCAACGTAGAACGTATTGGGCATCACAGTTCTGGTTCATACTATCAAATTATTATTAATAATAAGCAGTTGCACAGATCAGAGTTATTTATTATGAATTATCACAAAATTATATTAATTTGTTATATAATAGCAAGTGACATTTTAATTTTAATATTGACATTGTTAATTTCAACTATTAATTAATATCAACATTTTTGAATTATAAAATTAACAGGTAAACTAGATAATTTTAAATATTTCATTTAGTGAGGGATAACCTGAAGGAAAGTTACAGTGAACCCTTATTATTTCTAGATCCCATGTTCACGGTTTGAACTATTCCCATTTTTTTATGCATTCATAAATAATTTGCTGAGGCACCTATTTGGCAGTTTATTTGAACTGGCTCATTATGATCAAAATCCTGAATGTACTAAAAATATTATTAAGAGCAGAGCCACTCCATAAAAAGAAGTTAAGGGTGTTTAGACCTAGCAAATTTGTTGACTAGGAAACTGGTCTGCCTCTACCAATCTATAATCATTGAAATTGCTGTCAAAGTAGGCATATACATTATGGCCATAATAGGAAAGGTATTCCATCAACTGAACCCACGTTCATTGCCATAGATACAATAAATGTTTTCTAGGAGTAGTGGCAGACGCTTGTGTAGAAATTCATTACACTGTGGTGCTGAGGCAGCCAGCAAAAATTGTGATGCAGTAATATATTTATGATAATTACACCTACACATTCACATTAAATTGAAGTGCACGCCACAAGTTCAGTATGGAATGGCTTCACACCACATTTTTTATTGTGTGAGTTCACCATGTCAGTCCTTGTGAACATTTCCTTATCAATCCATATTCCCAGTGAAAGATTTATTTCAGTCTCTTTTCACAATCATCAGGCAATTGTAGTGTATATGTTTTGGGAGTGGGTGTAATCTTCAGTTCATTGGTACTAACTTGAAAGTGGAGATTAAGTAATTGTTTGAGAAGCATGGAAGCAGTTTTTCTAGATGACGTGCAAATAATCTGCACTTTGTTAATAGCATTAAGAATTTCCACTTCGAGGTCTAGTTCATACCCTATTTGGCAGATGCTTACTACCATAGGCAACCCCATATGCTGGATTGCCAAATGATCTTCATTCTGAAAGATTTCCGTTAGCTCTCTCAAACAGATGCTTGGATTTCTGGACAGTTTTTTGTGTAAGATGGTGCTTGTCTGCTTCTCAATGCTTCATTATACAGTGTTACAATTAATGAGCAGAGCACACCTCTGCTTGTAAATTGTAACACTTTTCTGTTTCTACAGCTGGTGTTTGAAAATGAGTCTGATGTTCTGTTGTAAGCCTATGATATATCTTATTATAGAATTCATTTTTTTTTTTTTTTTTTTTGAAAGAGAGATATAATTGTTAAAATTCATCAACTTAAGTTATTACGTAAATATAGGAGAGGACATCATGGTCAACACCTTTTTTATTATATTTCTCTTTTTCTTTTCTCTCGTTTTTTTTTTTTTTTTTTTTTGCTGCTGCTCATGTGAAAAGCAAGTTATTGACAGAATTTTCTCTGTTTTTTTCAGAATATTTGAGTTAAGACTAAATTAAATTCTTTGACATTTCATCATCAGAATATAACCAAGTGGTTATATTATCAGAAAAATGGCCCGAAGATGCTTGTAATTTACAGTATTTTTCTTCTTTCTGTAATTATTTATGTGTTTTTGTGAAACACGTGAATGCTTACAAAAATATAGATTCAGAAAAGTGGAGATATTTTATTTTGTATAAGCATTAGCAAAGGCACTTGATGCAAGAAAGCAAGCTTATATGACATCAGCCAAAAAAACAAAAATACACACACCTTCTCATTTAACCCATCCACTCGCTCCAAATGTTTGTCTAGTTCTGCCTTGAATCTATTTAAGCTATCAACTTCTACAACGACAGAAGATGGAAGTTTGTTCCAGCAATCAACTACCCGCTGCTAAAGGCAAACTTCCACACATCAAATCTTACCAATCAACCTCAATTTAATTTGCCCTCAGGCGATTATTCTGAGCAAGAGGAAGAATCCCATCAGCATTGAGCATGTTCAAACCATTCAAGGCTTTATACACCTCAATCAGCTAACCTCCAGACACTGTAATTTGCAAAACTTAAGCCTTTCTTCGTAAGGGCAACCCTTTGTTCCATTCACTAATCTTGTTGCCCTACATACTTCTTAAAATGAGGCCTCCATTACCTTATACAAGGGAATAATCCTTATCCCTGCTATAAAAATTCCTGTATATCATTGACAAGACACCATAAGCTACTCTTGCAGACTGTCTACACTGCTCAGAAAACTTCATATCTGCCTGCACAATTACCCCCAGGTCCTTTTCACTCTCTACCACTGTCAGTGTAGTACCACACAGTTGATACATTACTCTGGGGTTACTGCTTCCCATATGTAGTACTTTACATTTGTCAATGTAAAGTTGCCACCTCTCAGCCCACCTACTCAACTTTTCTAGATCCTGTTGCAGCAGTGTACTGTCATTAGTGTCATTAACAACCCTGCTGATTTTCGTATTGTCTGCAAACTTGGACATTAAACCTGATATACCATCATCAATATCATTAAAAAATACAGAAAACAACAATGGACCCAACAAAAAACAACCTGGGGGACTCCACTATAACCTTAGTCCATAAAGAACAGTGTCCATCGATTACCAATCTCCCACTCAACCATCCCTTTATCCATAGCAGCCTTTTGTTGCCAATGCCATACTGCTCTAATTTGTGCAGCAGTCTTCCATGTGCAACAGTATCAAAAGCCTTTCTAAGATTCAAATATTTGATATCAAAATTATTATTTGCATCCAGTTCCTTTGTGACCACATCATAGTATCCAATTAAATTGGTCAGACAAGACTTCCCTTTAACATACCCATTCTGTCGCTGAGCTATAACTGAAGTCTTGTCTAGATGATCCTGCAATGCTTCTTTAACCAGTGCCTCCATTAATTTCCCTAGAACAGAAGTTCAACTAACAGGTCTAATTACTTGTGTCGCTCTTTGATCCTCCTTTGTGAATTGGGCTCACATTTGCACATCTCCAGTCCTTGAGTCCATGGAAGCTCTCATAACTATGGCTAAGTGTTTGTGTTCTTTCTTTGCTGCCTCCTTTAATATAACTGGATAGATTCCACCCACCCCAGGTGCTTTTCTTATCTTCAACAATTTCTCCTCCACTTTACTCTGTTATTACAAGATTATGTAGCTTACTGCCAGAGTTTAATACACCTCTGGCATTCCCCCCCCTCCCCGAATAACTCCTCATGTGTGAATGTAGATGCAAAATATTCATTTAGTTTGTTAGCTACCTGAGCAGGATCATAAACAGTTGAACCATCGATATCAAGTGGACCAATCTGATTCATCCCCTTCCTTCTAGAGTTTACATAAGTAAAGAAGTCTTTGCTGTTTTTCTTTGTATCCTTTGCCAGAGATTTCTCGTAATCTACCTTTGCCTGCCTAACCTCCTTTGTAACTTGGTTACAGACCAGCTTATATATATTGTAGGCTTCTATGTCACCTGTTAATTTATATGTAACCCATGCATTTTTTTTTCTCTGCCACATGTCTCATTAATTCATCTGAACTCCATTTAAGCCTAAACCTTGAACAATATTTTTTAGTTGGTATGAAAAGCCTAGTCGCTTTCAAGATAAATTCTTTGAATGCTTCCCATTTTCAATTTGCTGTTGGTAACGTCATCAGTTGGTCCCACCGTATAGAATTTAAATACTGTCTCAGACCACTGCAGTCACCATTATGAAAGCAAAAACCCTTCCCTTTACCCCTGATGGTAGTTGCCTCTTTGAGTAAATCCCACTTGAGCACACTGATCACTGCCACCTAGGCCAACCAGGCTAGCCGGGTGGGTAAAGTGCCTGCCTAGCAACCCAAAGGTCGTGGGTTCGAATCCCGCCTCGGGCTTGGATCAAAGTACTGCAAAAACCTTGGGAGGTGCACTATGGCCACAGAAGCCGATGCGCCAACAACTACAAAAAAAAAAAAAAAAACTGCCACCTAGTGGTTCCTTTATCTGCAGATTCTTAATGCATGAAGAATCACTACTGATAATCAGATCAAGAGTATTACTCCCTCTAATTGACTCCTGAACATGCTGCTGTAGAAAAAAAAATCATCCAATAAATCCACAAAAGCCTTGCTAGCATGTGAGTGACCAACCCACAAATTCCAATCAATATCTGGAAATTAAAATCCCCCATTATAAGACACTGTGATTTACTGGCCCACTCTATTTCTCTGTACAGTTTATTATACTCATCAGAGTCATTAGGCCTATAACACACTCCTACTCTCAATTTGCTTTCCCAGTACTTATATCACACCAAACTGACTGGACACTGCACTGTCCAGCCATGGCAACTGGCTGTACTTCCTTGGATTTTGTGTTTCTTAACCAATAGCATAACCTCCTCTTCCCTTCCTATCTTGTCTATCCTTCCTGTACACATTGTAATCCTCAAATTCCAGTTCTGCATCCCTTATATCTGTGTGACACCATGTGTCTGTTATCCCAACAATTTTGACCAACACCTCAAATTTATTTACCAAACTCCTAACATTGGTGATGCACCTGTTCCTATTCTTAGCTACCCTAACACAGCCCATGTATTTACATGTATTGGTCCTTGAGGTTGTCACAGACATTATCTCAGATATGCCAGACAATCTATACTTGCTACCTGGGAGTCTAAAACGCTGATGGAACTGATATTCGGGTGACACTCAAGTCAAGTGGACCCAATTTCGGCGAAGTCCGGATGGTCTGTGACAGCCAAATCCTCTGCTTGCACCTTCATGATGGTGGGACTGTTAGTAATCCTGGGTATAACCTCCATGCACAAGTACATGGCGGGTGACTATCCAGGTGTGAACCAATGTAAGCAGGGGTCGAGGTGTGGCGCCCACACTACATGGAGGAACGCCGCCCCTCTATGTTACCAGGCAGTACTAGGTGGTAGATGTGGTGGAACCCATGTTTAGTCTCTAGAGCTAAGTTCCAGTCAACCCTTCCCTATCTCTTCCATCATGCAGTATGATTGATGACTTTTGAGGTTATGATGAATGTCATGGCGAGATCCAATATTCCTTACATTTCGAGGGTACAGCTCTAAAACGGTGTTCGCAGGCCGGCCGCTGGTTATTACCGGATTATACACTGGATCAGCTAGTGTATAATCTTGCTACCTCTACTCTGCCAGATAGTGACTGGAGGGAGTCCGAGTAGTGTGTATGCGGGGAACATTGTCGAGGCCATGTTATGTCAAGGATCTGGGTATATTCTTAACACGAGTATGCCATATCCAAAAATTTCATTACATACAGCATGTCCCACCCACTTTTTCTTACTATTGAATACACCATGAATTGTCAAACTAATAGAGCAAACTTATCTGCGAAAAGATCTAAACCTCCCAAGCACTTCCTGATTCATTTCACAAATATACGTGGTCTCAATTCTAATCTCAATGATGTCCATTTCCACTTGCAGTCTACCAAACCCCATGTACTTTTTCTGACAAAATCTCAGTTATCGATTGATTCAACTACTGCTCATCTCAGATGCCCAAATTATTTGCTGTATGATTCCTTTCACCTCAAAGGTGGTACTTGTGCATATGTCCGTTCTGATATTCCCTGCAGAGACTTGGCAATTTGGAATCTCCTCTCTTTGATCTTCTCTGGCTTCAAATCTCTCTACCTCATTGTGTCAAATTCATCTGTTGTCTCTACCGTTCTCCCAACTCCACTAATCACTTGGAGCTCTTTAACTTCCTCTATTTGCAACTTGACTTTCTCCAGTCCAACTTTCCTAACAGTGAGGTAATTTTCCTTGGTGATTTTAATGTTCACAACTCCAGCTGGCTTCTGTTTTCTAGTCACACCGACCCAGCAGGTCGAGATGCTGAGGCTTTTGCAATTACTAATGACCTGGCACAGATTGTTCATTTACCCACAAGAATACCGGACAATCCTAATCATACAGCCAATACGCTTGATCTTTTTCTCACAAACAACCCTTCTAAGTACACGGTCGAAGTGACAGGTCCTTTAGGCACTTCAGATCACAACTTGGTGATTGACTCTTCTCCAATGGAACCTTTATCTCATGGCTATTCCCAACCTCGTGTTGTTTGGCATTACAAGAATGCAAAATGGGATGACCTGCGAGACTTCTTTTCTTCTTTCCCTTGGTCGGATTACTGTTTCAAAACTTCTGATGTCAACATTTGCTCAGATCGTGTCAGTGAAATTATTCTTGCAGGAATGGAATCCTTTATCCCACACTCCACTTTAAAATCTTGTCCTTTATCTAAACCTAGGTTTTCCAATAAATGTGCTAAGGCTGTTCAAGAGAAGAATGTTGCATATCGTAATTGGCTTGTTTCTAAATCTTCAGTTTCATTATCTGCCTACACCAAAGCTCGCAACAATTGTAAAGCAGTTATTAATCAGTCCAAACTAGAGTTTGAACAGGCTAAGAGTAGAAAACTTGCTTCTTGCCCTAATGGCCGAGCATTCTGGTCTCTTGCCAAAGCTATTGGCTGCAACTTTTGCCCATCTCTGCTCCCACCTCTGTCCAAACCAGATGGTTCTGTGGTCACTTCAGCCAAGGATAAAGCTGACCTGCTGGCATCCCATTTTTCTTCCAGCTCATGTATTAATGATCTTGGTAAAACACCTCCCACCATTCCCAACACACTCCATTCAATGCCTCCTGTGGTCTTCCGTCAAAAGGATATCAGAAGGATTTTGATGAATCTTGATGCAGAAAGCTCCAGGTCCTGATCGTATTTCTCCACTTGTTTTCAAAACCTGTGCTCCTGACCTTACTCCTATTCTTTGCCGCCTTTTTTCACTTTCTTATTCCAAATGTGTTTTTCCTTCTGCTTGGAAATTTGCTCATATCCAGCCAGTTCCTAAAAAGGGTGACAAATCCTTCCCATCCAGTTATTGTCCCATTGCAATTACTTCTACTCTTTCTAAAGTAATGGAGAAATCAATTAACTGCCAACTCTTAAACTACCTAGAAACCTTCCGTCCGATCAACGATCGCCAGTATGGATTCCGTCAGTGTCGATCCACTGGTGATATACTGGCTTATGTTACCCATTTATGGACCAATTCAATGGAAAGGTTCGGTGAAACACAAGTAGTTGCTCTTGACATCTCAAAGGCTTTTGATCGTGTTTGGCATAAAGGTCTTCTAAACAAACTTCCATCTTATGGTTTGCCAACTGTTTTTAGTAATTGGTTATCCAGTTTTCTCTCTGATCGCTCGCTGAGGGTGATGGTAGATGGCTCTCTGTCTTCTAACTTCTCCACTAATGCCGGTGTCCCCCAAGGTTCAGTTCTTTCCCCCACTCTTTTCCTCTTGTATATTAATGACCTTCTTCCATTGACTGGAAATCCAATTCATAGTTTTGCCGATGATTGCACATTGCATTCAACTTTCCATTTTGAGAAACCTTGTCCTGCTCAATCAGCTTCAACTTCTCGAAAATCTGCTACCAATTCTTTAAATGCCAATTTTCAGGTAATTCTCCAGTGGGGCAAAGACAACTTAGTTGATTTCAACCCTTCTAAAACTCAGTCTTGTCTTATATCTCGCAAAAAGGATTCTTCTGCTCCTATGCTTATCTTTAGTGAAACTCCTATTTCTAGGCAAGCTGACTGGGCTAGCCAGGTGAGTAAAGTGCCTGCCTAGCTACCCCAAGGTCGCGGGTTCGAATCCCGCCTCAGGCTTGGATCAAAGTACTGCAAAAACTTTGGGAGGTGCACTATGGCCACAGAAGCCGATGCACCAACAACTACCAAAAAAAAAAAAAAATATATATATCTCTTATCATATAAAAATGATATATCTCTTTTGGGGATTACCCTGACTTCTAATCTCTCTTGGCACAAGCACATTACAAATATTGTTTCCTCTGCATCTAAAATACTTGGTTTTCTCTTTCGCTCTCGGCATTACTTTTCTTCCAAACAGCTGCTCATTCTGTATAAATAGCAAATCCGCCCTGCCATGGAATATTGTTCCCACATCTGGGGTGGTGCCCCCAAAACCTCTCTCAGGTTTCTTGATTCCATTCAGAAGAGGGCAGTTAGGTTAATTAATGATTCATCTCTAACAGAGTCTCTCCACTCGCTTTCTCATAGACATATTGTTTCTGCTGCATGCCTCTTCTACAGATACTTCCATGGGCACTGTTCTTCTGAATTGGCTTCTATAATTCCCGCTGTCTCTTTCAAAACAGTCCGAACACGTGCCGCCACCAGCCAACATCCATTTACTGTCCAACTTCAAACCCACAGAACCAACTTTTCATCTTCCTCATTTATTCATTCAACTGCCGTTTTCTGGAACAACCTTCCTTCATACGTATTTCCTGAAAATTACCATCTACAGAAGTTCAAGTCCAATGTCAACAAATATCTTCTTTCGTCTTCTCAACCTTCAACCCAAGCATGGTACTAAGTACTATAGGTTCTAATACCTCTCGTGTTTGGGATTCACATAAAAAAAAAAAAAAAAAAAAAAAAACTTGTTCCGCAATGATTCCTAGCAGTCTCTGCAATCCCCTGCACCTTGTTTTCCAGGCTGCTACTCATTTCAATAAAAGCAGTGCAAGAATCACTTTCTTTCACCTCTGCCAGCAGCTACTGTTAATTTATTAGTCCGTGTATCCCCCCCAAGCTAGCAGTTTTCCAACCCACCTAACTCTGGTTCAAAGGCATCAGCAAATATTCTTGCACCCCTTCTATTTAAGTGTATCCCATCCCTGTTGAAGCAGTCTCTCCTATTAACAAGCACAGAGCAACTGAGAAAAATTCTACCCCTTGAGCCTTGCACAATCTCTCCAGGGCCAAATTGATTGAGAAGGCTCTCATCATATACTCCCTCCTATCGTGTCTGGGCAGAATTGCAGACACTTTCAAATTCAACCCTAACTCACGTCTTTTTTTCAACATTGACCTGTACTTTTTTTTTCTTTTTTTTATGAAAACCCCAAACACGAAAGATATCAAAACCTATAGTACTTAGTACCGTGCATGGGTTGAAGGAGAAGTATGGGGGAAGGGGGATGCCGGAAACTTTGCCCTAGAGACTAAACATGGGTTTCACACTTCAAGTCTCCAATAAGCAAAGTGGTGGTATTTCACCAGTTGATGAAAGTCATCTACCACCTACTTGTTAAATAATTCCACTGGTCTCCTTTTGTTAATATCATAGTTGGGCATAATTAAGAGTTCTGAGTTGGTTGGTGGTTTTGAAGCGCTGAGTGGATGAGCTCACTATCGGAAGTTAATTTTAATTTTGTAATGTTCTTTGCACAGTTTATAGTGAATCTGTTGATGAATTTACTGCCATTGGTGTCAGTTGCTAATAGTACAGATAATGTTATTATTATTGGTGATTTTAATCTTTCTCTGCCAAGATTTGAAGGGTTGTTTAAAAAACTAGTATATAAATGTACATAATTAAATCATAATTTGTGTTTGTCTCCTCCAGTGAGATAATCATATTTTACTGTAAAAATAAAAAATAAACATCATTGTTTCCAAGACTGTTGTAGGAAAAGAAACACAGAACAAATGAGACAAATTAATATTACAATTATGGTAATAATTGACAAAGTGTGATTCTGCTACCTGAGTACCAAGGTACCACACTTATTCAAATTAAATAAAATCATAAAAAAGAAGAAAAATACAAAGCAGCACTCACCCTTAGCAAAGCAAATGCGTGACTCCTCACCCAAGGAACACACCCTCACACCAACCAAACTATTTTCATAATAAATAAATGGAATTAAAAAAACTAGGGAACTCACAGTTACCATCTCTTCAGCGCTTACGAATTCTAAAAATAATCACATTTCAGTCGATGACTGCTATCTAGCCAAATGTCAGATGGAAGTTACCTATATGGTCTTAACATAGAAAGAAAATAACAAACAAACAAAACTCAAAATCATAACGATTACCATTGTATCCCCCCCACTTTTATCTGTATGTTTCTTCTGTCCTGTTGTTTCCCTTTTTATTTCAAATGGTCATGGCTATGCTTATCTTTCTTCGTTAGCGGATATCAGAAATTCGACTTATTTTGAATTCAGTTCTGTGAATTTTTATAATTAAGATCTGTTTGAGTTTATTTTATGAGTTTTCTCTTTGATATGAAGTATTAATGTAGAATAGATCTTACATGACTGGTTTTTTTTGTAAACCCCACGACCTGTACCCCCCATTTTTTAAGGCAGTAAAATAATAAATATATATGTGTTGGTTGGAATAGCTTCAGTTTGGGAACCTCTGAAAAGAGTCATTCATCTCTGAATAAATAGAGTCCAAAGAGAGTTCACAGCAGTCTCCTAATAGCAGTAGTGTGTGTGTGTGTGTGTGTGTGTGTGTGTGTGTGTGTGTGTGTGTGTGTGTGTGTGTGTGTGTGTGTGTGTGTGTGTGTGTGTGTGGCACATTCCAAGGACTTTATTGTGCAATCATTATATTGTGACTGTAGATTGCTGCACCTGCATTTATCCATGATTGCTTTGTACATCATGTTTTCTTTTTGATGACTTACTGGAATAAACTAGACTTTTTTTTGTATATTTCAAGGTGTAGAATACTGTTGTAATACTGGTGGATGCTCTTTACAAATTCAGAACCTTTATTTATTTTGAAACTTTTATATGTATACTATGTAATCCAGCAAATTGGTAATACATTTATTACTGTATGAAGTTCTGATGCTATAAAACTTCTGACGTATTTATATTTCACTAATTTCAGGAACTCAGGTTGATGATGCAAAAGCTCTCATTGCTGCTAGTGATTTAAGAATTCTAGCCTGTGATAACTTAGATGAAGCTGCTAAAATGGTAATTTCTAAAATATTATGTGTACAATAAAAGTAATAATGAAGTAAAATGCAAGCAGTAATTAATATATCAGTATACTATGTAATACATCAATAAGAATTTCTTAACGTACACTGTCACTGTGCTGCCACTTTATTAGGTACACCTACCTAGTAACGTATTGAGCCTCCTTTAGCCTTCAAAACAGCCTGAATTTGTCTAGGCATGGATTGAACAAGATGCTGAAAATGTTGTGCAGGAATGGAGTACCATGCAGACATGAGTGTGTCACACAGTTCATTGAGATTTGACGGAGGTGTAGGTCTGCAGTGAACAGCCCTTTCCAGCTCATTCCAAAGATGTTCAATAGGATTGAGATCCGTGGACTGAGCAGGCCACTGCAGCAAAGAAAAGTCATTGTCATGTTCCTGGAACCATTCCATAGTGATTTGGGCTTTATGCACCAGTGCATTATCCTGCTGGAAGTAACCATCTGACTG
This sequence comes from Mastigoproctus giganteus, assembly GCF_048544385.1. Lineage (NCBI taxonomy): Eukaryota > Metazoa > Arthropoda > Arachnida > Uropygi > Thelyphonidae > Mastigoproctus > Mastigoproctus giganteus. The sequence goes on along the minus strand of NC_143575.1, from coordinate 266,795,409 downwards.
AGGATAAACTGTCAACATGAACGGATGCACTTGGTTAGCAACAATGTTTCGGTACGATGTGGCATTCAGACGTGAATCTGTGGGTATCAATGGACCCAACGTGTACCAAGAAAATATTCCTCACACCGTAACACTTCCCCCACCACCTTGGACAGTAGTCGTCAGACATGACGGGTCCATGGATTCATGTTGTTTCCACCAAATTCTGAGCCTTCCATCAACATGATGCACCAGGAACTTTGACTTGTCAGTCAGACCAAGAAACTGTTTTCCAGTCCTCGTTAGTCCAGTGCTGGTGTGCTCTCTTGTTCTCCATTGATAACAAAGGTACGCAATGTGGCTGTCATCTGTTCGCGACATTCGCGACAAAGTGCAACTAGTGGTCCATTGCGATATTTTGTTCTCCGCACCTAGGTTGTATTCTGATGTGATGTGCGACATTGTGGCCCATCTGTATGCTTGCACAATTCTAGCCATCCTCCTCTGACCTCTCTCATCAACAAGTGATTTTCTTCCACAGAGTGCCACTGAGAGGGTGTTTTCTCTTCATTGCACCATTCTCAATACAACCTTGAAACTGTGGTGCGTGAAAAGTTCAGAACTGCCATTTCAGAGATGCTTTGTCCAGAACGTCTTGCACCGTTAGATCACATCTTTTCCCCATTCTTGCTACGGTTTGTACGCTTAACTGATACTAGAAAGGTTGTTCTGCTGCATTTATATCCACAACTGTGGTCATGTGACTTGCAATGTTTTGGGACAAACCATTTGTGTGCACAGCAGGGGTGTACCTAATAAAGTGACAACACAATGTATATTATAATACAGTAGAACATCAGTTATCTTGAATAATTTGAAAGGCTTATTTTTTTTTCCTTTTTTTTTTATTAACTGTAGTACAGTAAGCTGTACTTTATAGTGATCATGTTTGCAAATTGAATTTTGATTGCAATTTGTTTTTTTTGTTTTATGGCTGTGACCTTTACACATATGCTTTAGAAAAATATCACAGAGACTACTGGGTTTTCTCGGAAACATGAGTGAATTTCAGATTAGTTTAGCTCAAGATTCGGTAAGAATAATATTGGCCCGAAACTGTGCGATTTATTATTTTTCTCAATTTTTTACGGTGAAATGTAAACGAAAAAAAACGCGTAGTTTTAACATTGCAACAAAAAATGGAAATTATTAATAGAATAAGAAAAGGTGAAAATTTAAGAAATCTCTCCAAAGAGTTTATTTAATGTGGAGACCAACTATTTACGACATCAATAAAAATTCCAATGCTCTAACACAGTGGTTTTCAACCTTTTTTTAATAATGGCACTCCTAAGTAATTTATTTTATTTTGCGGCACCCCTACTCAATTTTCTCAATATATATATTTATTACAATAATATAATTATAAAAATTATATTTCATAATACAAATTATATATATATACAGTATATAATTTTATTCTTTATATAGAGGTACTAAGTAAACATCAATTATAGATCACCACAAAATTAAAAAGATACTGTACACCTTTTTATAATGAAATAAACATATAAATTAAAAAATAAGTTTAAGTAACTTAAACCCAAATTACATGGCATCCCAGGAATGTTGTTGCGGCACCTCGGTTGAAAACCACTGCTCTAACAGAATTTTTGTCGATTATGGATAGTGGAGGAGGGTCTAGCAGGAAAAAGATTATGTTGAAACTTGAAAATGCCACTTTGGAGAGTGCACTCACTTTATTTTTTTGTTTTCTTCAGAGCAAAGTTTAGGTGAACCAGTGTCTAGACTAATGTTGTGTGAAAAAGCATTGGATTTTAATTGAAAATTAATAGGTAATGAAGATTTTAAGGCAAGCACAGGTTGGCTGAAAAACTCAAACTAAGACCCAGTATACTTGAACTAGATATTCAAGGCTAGAAACTTTCTGCAAATGAATCAGCAGTGGTGTCCTTTGAACCCCAGGGGCTCCCATATGGTGAGTATGGGCTTGGCACACCCAGGGTCCTGAGCTGGATATTATCATTCTTCTCTTTCTTGGCGATTCCCTTCTACTTCTGACTCTCTCAGGGTAATTCAGAAATTTTTTTTTTTTGGCTGGTGCAGCATAAGTTTCAGGCTTCCTTGCACCATACATTAATAATAAAAGTAAGTTTGCTTCAGTTATAGCAAATTATGAGAAAGAAAATATTTATTATAATGTTGATGAGATGGGCTTATTATGGAAAGCATTACCGAGAAAAACCCTAGCCACTAAAAGAGAAATGCCTGCACCAAGATTTAAGATGAGAAAAGAGCAAGTTACAATTGCTATGTGTGCGAATGCCACTGGGATGCACAGATTGTCTGTGCTCATTATTGGTAAGTCGAAAAAACTAAGAGAATTTAAAAATCTTTCTAATTTTCCTGTTTTGTGTAAAAATCATAAAAATGCCTGGATGGATGTTTCTGTTTTCCAAGATTGGTTTATAATTTTTTAAAATTTAATTAATCTTATTTAATTTAATCTTAAGTTAAGATTAAATTTAATTTATGTAATTAAATGAAATTTATTTAATCTTACCAGAAAAATTATCCAAAAAATTTTCCGGTTCGATTGTCCGGAAAATTTGGCTATCCGGAAGGGGTTCAACATCAGTTATTCCGGATAACTGATGCTCTACAGCAGAGGTCCCCAACTTTTTCATCGGAGGGCCACATTCAAAATTCATAACATATGGCGGGCCAGAGTCGGTGCAATTTTGACGACTAAAAACACTAAACCAAAAAACGCAATTTTAGTGACTTCACCATGTCAAATGGGGTGTACAAGATAGAAAAACTATAAAAAAAATATAAACAAGGGATATTTATTGTAAATAAAGACATAGTCATATTAAAAATCACAATTTTTATTATTATAATCACATTTGATATTACAGAAATAGCAAATCAATGAGATGTTTGTAGTTGTTGTAGTTGTTTAGCAATAATTGAAATGTTAGATTTAATAGTAGAAGTTCCCAATCTTAAAAAGTCTTGCAAATGTTCATCTGTCATTCTTGATCGATGTTTGGATTTTATATATTTCATTTTTGAATATGTTTGTTCACATAGGTAAGTGCTACCAAAAATAGAAATTATTCTTCTTGCTAATTTTTTAATTCTGGAAATTCATTTTCTGTCAAAGTTTTATAAAAGTTAATTAATGTTTCATTTTTCAATAATGTTTGTTATCGTTACTTTGAAGATCTATGATTTCTAATTGTAGATCTTTATCTATTTGTGAAACATTTACATCAAATGGATTCTGAAATAATGTAAATAATTTTCTACCGTTTTTGAAATCAACAAATTGGTCAACAAATGCTTCCATCAATAATTCAAGATTTCGGACAAAATTGTCGGTAGAAAAATCACAATTGGGCATATTATTATATAAACTTTCACAACACAAAAAATTGGAAAAATTATTTTGTTCAATTTGATTTTTAAATAATTCTAATTTTGTCTGAAATGCTTTAATATTGTAGAACAAGTCATTTACAAGTAGATTGCGACTTTGAAGTTTTTTATTCAATGTATTCAAATATTCACAAATATCTGTTAAAAATGCAAGTTCCCATAACCATTTAGAGTCTGTTAATTCTGGGACTAGTTTTAATTTTTTGTTCATGAATATGTCTATTTCGGTTCTGAGTTGAAAAAATCTTTTTAACACATTACCGCAACTCAACCATCGCACCTCCGTATGATACAACAAATCACCATATTCGCTTTCGATTTCCTCCAAGAAAATTTTAAACTGACAAAAATTTACTGCACAACGATTGCTGGTGAATAACACAATGAAATTGCATAGGTCTTTCAGTGTTTTTGGAATCAAAATATTTATTAACGTGGCCAATGAAACCAATATTTTTTCCAACCATATTCTTTGCTCCATCGGTCGTAATTGCTGTCAACAATTCCCAATCAAGCTGCAGGTCTTCAAACACTTTTGATATGCTATAAAATATGTTTTCACCAGAGGTTTTATTCTTCAAGCTTTCAAGCGCAGCCAGTTCTTCTGTGACTTCAAAATTTAGATTTATACCGCATATGTAAATGAGTAACTATGCCGTGTTGGTAGTATCTTCGCTTTCATCAATTGCAATCGAAAAATTTATAAAATCTGTAACTTTTTGTTTCAGCTGATCTTTAACATTAGCAGACAAGTCTTCAATTCTTCTTGATAAAGTTGACGCTGATAAACTTATAGCAGCGAAGTGCTTAACTTGATCAGGACATATTTCTTCTGCAATTGATAGGCACACTCTTTTCACAAACTCGCCATCAGTAAAAGCCCTCCCTTCTTCAGCAATGATTTGAGATGCTCGCAAACTAGCTCTAATTAAATTTAAATTCTGATTAGTGAAACATGTCATCTGTTGTTGTTGCCTCTTGAAATCAAAGCTCAGCTCTTGTAATTTCTTGTTTTGCAACTCTCCTTGAAGTTTATTGTAAGTTGAGGCATGTTTTGTCATATAATGCCATTTCAAATTATATTCTTTCAACACAAAAACTGCTTCCTTACATATAAGGCAGGTACATCGGTTATTGTCCCTTATAAAAAAATAATTAATCGACCAAAGTTCATTGAAGACACGACATTCGGAATCAATTTTTCTTTTCCTTGACATCTTGATTCGCTAAAATTAAAATTAAAAATTCAAAGTTAAATAAAATTAAAAATAATATGCATTTATACGAATAGCACTAATTAATTGTTGTGCATGATAATCGGTGCAGCGGCCTGATGACTACGGTCTGAATGAGAATAGCTGACCAGGAGAAAGATTAATACGCGTACTCGTCTTTACATTGCATACAATTCTTTCACTAATACTTACTTGATTAATATTTAGATTAGTGTTTAGCAATTGTTTTAACAGTCGCTTATTTTAACTTTACTATTTCACTTTTTGACAACTCGTGTTCGCCGGAAATACTCGAGGCTATAAACTTATAGCCTTGGGCACTCGCACTGTTGGGATTTCCGACATTGCAAGAGAAACTGCTGCCAACTGGAAGTGCACAGAGCTGCAACAATGTTACAAAATTATATTTGGACGCATTTACATTATATTTTGATTAAAAATATCCTTATATACGATATGTAGCAACCAAAAAAGATTTCTATAGAATAAATTTCACGAGGCGGATGAAATAGTCTTTCGGGCCAGATGAAATCATCTGGCGGGCCATAGGTTGGGGACCCCTGCTCTATTGTATAAGGAAATATATTTTTATGCATTCGCTAATGGCTGACCTTAATGTGCCAAATTCAAAAATCACAGGTGGTTTTTCATCCAAGTGGATTAAACCCTTTTACGTATATTATTATTATTAGCTGTATGGTGCAAGGAAGCCTGAGGCTTATGCTGCACCTGCCCAAAAAAAAAAAAAAAAAAAAACTGAATTACCCTGAGAGTGAAAGAGAGAAAGAGTGCCAGAAGTAGAAAAGGGAATCACCAAGAGAGAAGAATGATGATATCCAGCTCAGGACCCTAGGTGTGCCAAGCCCATACTCACCAGATGTGAGCCCCTATATATATGACTCACAGTGAAAATGTTAAACTAAAACGAAAGAATACACTTATTTTGCTAAGAACTGAGCAATTAGATATGTGTACCCAGAGTCCAAATAAGGTACATAAAGGAAAGTTAATTGATATGAATATCCATTTTTGTATATACATAATATTTTGACAATTATTGACAGAATACATTTGAATACCCATGGCAAAAGAGCCATATCATATTTTATGATTGCTTACTGGCAGTGTAGCCCAGCTATAACTGGTAGAACACAATTACAAATGCAGAACTTTACTAATTATAGGAAATATGCAAGCTAGGCTAAATTTAAAATATGATAATACTGGGTAACAGTTGAAATTAGCATTAGTTGAGGCATATGATGCAAGAAAGCAAGCTTATACAGTATCAGCCAAAAAAAAAAAAAGTTCCCATTTCTCCCATCCAGTCATTTCAAATATTTTTCTAGTTCAGCCTTAAATTTATTTAAGCTATCAACTTCCACAACAACAGATGGAAGTCTGTTCCAGCAATCAACTATCCGCTGGCTAAAGGCAAACTTCCACACATTTATTCTACAAATGTCTTTCCTCAGTTTGAATCTATGCCCCCTCAGGTTCTTAATCTGAGGAGGTGGAAGAATCCCATAAACATTGAGCCTGTTCAAACCATTTAAGGCCTTATACACCTCAATCAGATCACCTTGCAGGTGCCAGATGCTGCAACTTGCATAACTCAAGCATCTCTTGGTAAGAGCACCCCTTTGTTCCTCTCACCAACCTTGTTGCCTTTCTCTGTACTCGTTCTAGCAACTCTACATCCTACCTAAAATGAGGCCTCCAGACTTGTATGCAGTACTCAGGTTGTGGCCTGATCATTGCCTTATATCAAGGGATAATCACTTCCTTGTCTCTGCTAGCAAAATTCCTATATTTTGCTAGCAGAAAGTTTGGGTTAAATTGATCTTTAACGTGTTACAGTAGACTTTCAGAATAATGGCACCTTCGGGTATTCTAAGTGCCATTATCTTGATATTTCCATTATCTAGAAAGTTCTATTTTTAATATATTTAATGCAGAAATAATGAGGCTACATAAGAAATAGCGAGATTAAGAATGCAATTTTATTACCTGCTCATAAAAAACATAAACCTGTTTGACGATCCAATGTTATATTCTGCCATTGATACACTCCTGTTTACACCCTGTTCTACTTTCTTTATTATATCAAGTTTAGTCTGCACAGGTAGCACAGTGGTATCATCACTATCCACAGTGGGTGGAAAAGGCCCGGGTTCAAATCACGTCGATGATGCAAAGAACATTTGTGGGCTTTTTTCACTCCTTGGCTTTGCTAGTTGGTTTCAGATACAGATAGCAAGGTTCCCCCCCCCCCAGAAACTGGGGTTTTTCATCCAGCAAAACAGACAAATCAACTAGAGAACACACACAATTTACAGACACAGTGCACATGGCTATATGAATTAACTTTCAGAGTGACCCTAATGTAATAGTTTGGATTATATAAAGTTTGTCACTAAGTTTTAATGGTGTTCTTCTTTTCTTCTCTCTATGAGGTTTATTAACCTTAGGAACCATAGTGAGCGGTTTTTAATTTAAAATAAACAGCAGGTATAAAGCTTGATATCAGTACAGAACTCACTTTCAAAATGGTGAACGTAAACAAATATGGTAATCACGTGACTTCCTGTTCTCTTTTTTCGGTACTTGTTTTGTTTGGTTTTTAGCATTAGCAACTAAGGCCATATTGCTCCGGGATATGCGGTGGTCATTCCCTGACCTTTCCGCATCCTCCGTATTTGGTGGTGACAGGCTCGAACCCCGGTCTAATCAAGAAGCTTGTGCTACGCACTGCTGCTCCTTCCCACCTGGCTACGGAGGCGCCAGTTTTTTTCGGTACTGCAAGACATTTGTGCTGTATATAAACATCCAATCTCAATATGCTGTTAGCTCAAATGTTCTGTTATTTGGGGTACTATTATTTCGACAGTCTGTTGTATTGTGTTTTTCTTTTTGGTGTCCTCGGTACTTTTGAAAACATATAGTTACATATTCTGATATTAAAAACATGGCATGGCATGGTGTAATAATGATTTACAAAATTAAACATTATTGCATGGCATTGTCTCTTTATGTGTATGTCAAGCTTTCTTTTAATAAAATTGTAAATGTAGGAATAAGGGAATTTTGCACTTGTTTTTAACATATCATTTATCATATTGAGTAAATATCTGTAGCATATCAATGCTTTGAAGTAATTCACATCTTGCCCTCCCTCAAGACTTCCAGCTAGAGACCTGGGCAGATTGTTGCCAGATTTGATCTTAACTCATTCACTGACATGGTGCTCTTGATGCTGTCTGAAATTTCAGTTTCAGCTTCCTTCCAAACCTCTCTGCAGTAGGACTGGATATTATCCTCAACTACTGCCTAAAAATCAGCAACTTTTTCTTCCTAGATATCTTGGGGTTTTTTTTTTTTTTTTTGGTAGTTGTTGGTGCATTGGCTTCTGTGGCCATAATGCACCTCCCAAGGTTTTTGCAGTACTTTGATCCAAGCCCGAGGCGGGATTCGAACCCACGACCTTTGGGTTGCCAGGCAGGCACTTTACCCACCCAGCTAGCCCGGTCGGCTAGATATCTTGTAACATCTTTACAACCAAACTCTCACTGAAGCTTATGTACCTCTAAGTGGAAATGCTAGTGTTACTCCTATTCCCAAGAATGATAAACCACAAGAGCCAAATGATTTCAGGCCTATCTCCATTTGCTCCCCTTTACTAAACTTTTGGACAGAATTCTCTTGAAACCACTTTCTAGCAAATTTTTGCTTCATCAGTTTACTGTGGCATCTCAGCATGTTCAACTGAAACGTGTCTTCTTCAGCTCATTTCCACAATTTACAGAATGTGGCAGAAAAAGGAGAATCTGCACTGCTTCTTCTTTGATATCACCTCTGCCTTCGACTCAGTTGCTGTTAATCCACTAATATCTGTGCTCCAGAACTATTTACTTCATCTCAGGATCCCAGCTGAAAGTGGTTCAACAGTTACTTTACAATCATTGCTCTATCTTCTCTAACAAATATGCAACCTATATTTGGAACATTAACTGCCTGCCACAAGAGGAGCCCTCTCGCCCTTGTTCTTGTCAGCTGCACTTTTTTCTTTTCTTTCAAGTCACCTGAACTTCAGCTCTTATGCCGATGATATTTTTCTGGCTTTTCTAGCCCCTTCCATCAATGTTAGTCATTGTGTAGGGCTCAACAACTGATTGATGACTTCCTGGATTATATTGAACTTTTGGTCAGCATGTCAATACCTTGATGACCAAGTATCTACTATTTGTTCCTTTGATAGTCTCCTCTTTCCTACAAGTTAGAAATCTAAATTAATTCTCCTTGTAAACCAGATTAAATCCGTAGAAGTATATCTGTATTCTAAACTTCTCTTCTCAGTCCTCTCCACAAAGCTTCTGTCTACCATTCTAATGGCATTTTGGTTTATGAAGTGTGAATTTGCTCTCATTCATAATTTGAACACTATATGGAAACACTTCTATATCTGTTATCTATATCCTACTTCACTTCTTTTATGCAACACTAATCTGGTCTTTCATCTTGAAACCTGCCCTTCAGCCTCTCATGTCGGCTGAATATTTTCTTATCAGTTAGTTAAATGCTGAGCTTGGACTTCCTGTCATGTCATCTTGACATCAACTGCATCAACAAATTTAAATAGTGTCTGTTACTGTTCACTGGCAATACAATGTGATTCAGTGTTTTGTAACTCTGATCACCTTGCCAAAGTGATTCCTTTAATTTCTGGGACTTTCTTCAGTGGCTAGTTCCACCCAAGACTACCAGAGCCACCACTCTTCAGTCTAAACTCTCCAGAATAAACAGATTTGATCCTTCATTCACTGACAACCTTGTCAAGCTAACTATCTCCTTCGATCCTGACCCTGATGTCTGGATTCATGACAAGGTATACAAGAAAAGTATTTTAAATTAGCTTATATCAAACTTAAAATTTTGCAGACTTAGAAGCCTTGACATTTCTAGTTTCATTGAGCTTGACATTTTTATTTTATTCCTTTGTTAAAGCTATATTCATCTATTTTATTATTTTAACTCAAATTATTGCCTTACTTTATTGGGTGGCAGTAAATTATTTTTAAATATAATTTGGGTTTACTCTTGCACTTCACCACTGAAAATCCAGGAATGGACGGGAGTTTGCCTAGATTGATCAAGCCAATTAATAATTTCATTTTATTATTTTGAAAAGGTCTTCTTCCTTCATTTTAAGTCATGTATGATGTCAGCCTTCCAGCACAGGATTAAGATTTTGCCTTAAGTTATTCTTTAAGAAATCAATCTGTTTTTTGCTTTAATTCTTTTATTTTCACTATGTAGTTATTAATATGAAAATTATATGCAGAGCAATTAAATTTTACTATTAAATTCTGCCATTTTTTTTTTAAGAATGAAACATACAAGAATGCAAATTCTGAAATTACAATAGAAGAAAAAAATTCTGAAATTCATTTTTTATTTTTATTTTTTTTAGGTTGTAAGGTTGTCTACAATTGTTGGACTTGCACGCTCAGCAGCTGTTGATGTGAAATTTGAACTACCATTGTGAATAAAAAGATAAGAATTAAAAATGTATCATTTCACTAGATAAAGATTGTGGTGCTTCATTTTATTTAATCATATTTGAAAAGAAAATATGAAGTTCAGAGCACCCATTACATCTTCATGATTGATTAATCTATTTATATTGTTTCAAGCAATGATATGCCAAATAGTTTTAATTAGATGGCATTATTTTTACTTTTTTAAAATGTTTTTGTTTGATGTAAAAAGCATTTTAATACTCACCACTTTTTAGCTTGAGGAAAATAATTTGACTGCACATGATTGTATAGTAACCAGTAGTACTCAGATCCTGCTTCTTGTAGTAGTTTGAAATGCAATAGCTTTATCAAATTCATGAATATTAGAGCATTGTCAATTGTCATCTGATTGTATTACCAATATTCATTTTAGGAATGCTTCAAAGTAGATATAACATTTAAGTTGGTTCTAAAGTGATTAATAATTTTGTTTGCTTCAACTTAAGACTTTTAAAGTGGGATCTGATGCCCACTTGTATATAACATTATATATTTCATATATTTTTAATAAATGCAAGTTTTGAAATAAGTTGCATATTTCATGCTATATGTTAACATACACTGCCCTACCTACCATTAATATCTTTCAGACAAAAGCCTTTAGACAAAAAAAGAGCTTTTATTGTGTCATGTAATATTTTTTGCTGAAGCCTTTTGCTTTTATAATGGCCTTCAATCATCGCATCATACTCTCAACCAGTTTTTATAAATGTCAGGTGATATGTTCCTCCACTCAGCCTTTAACGCAGTCACCAGTCTGATCTTGTTCTTTGGGCAATCTCGACATGCACATACCCGATGATCCAATACATCCCGAAGGTGCTCGATAGGGTTCAGATCAGGACTCTGGGGTGGCCAATCCAACTTTTCCATACCCATGTCCTCAAACCACTCTGTTACGACCTGAACAGTATAGCATGACACGTTGTCTTGCTGATACAGGTATGCACTTTCCTCAAATATTTGTCATAATGTTGGAAGTGCATAATTGTCCAGGATGTCCTGGTATTGCACAGCATTCACGTTTTTGTTGATAATGACTAATGGGCCCAAGCCAAACTATGAAAGGAGTCCCATACCATGACACTGCCTCCAACAAACTGCACTTTCCTCAAATATTTGTCATAATGTTGGAAGTGCATAATTGTCCAGGATGTCCTGGTATTGCACAGCATTCATGTTTTTGTTTTGTTGATAACGACTAATGGGCCCAAGCCAAACTATGAAAAGAGCCCCATACCATGACACTGCCTCCAACAAACTTCATTGTTGGGAGGATACAATCAGGAAGGAACTGTTCCTCTGGCATTTGCTACATCCAGGAATGGTCATCAGACTGGTAGAGTATGCACCTCAACTCATCTCTCCATAGAACTGTTTTCCACTGCTCTACAGTCCAGGATTCATGCTCCTTACACCATGCTAATCAGCAGCTAGCATTTGTTGAGGTGATCAGTTCTGTTAAACTATTGAGGTAATTCTGTTGAACTTGTCATCTTGCATGCCCACTTTTGCAATTGTCTGTTTGAAGCCCAGTGTGCATATTTATAGCAGGTTCTGTGACGTGTTGCATGCATAGGACCTGTTTTCCCATTCATGGAGGGGTGTCTGGATATTAATGGTAGGGCAGTGTATATCAGCATTCTTCTCCCTCCCATTTCATATCAGTAGTCAGTATATGATTATTAGACCTTGGGGAAAAAAAAATTTTTTTTCCAAGCAGGACTGACAGTTGATCTCAAATGGAAATAAAAATTGCCTTTTTTTGCTTACTGACAAGGAAACCAACATGCACACACACTGTTAAGTGCACAAGCATGGCCTAAATAAATACATAGAACATAACATTCTATGTATTTATTTATACATAGAATGTTATGTTCCACACTGTTCAAACTTGGGCTTCTACAGCACTAATATTGCTGCAGTGAATATGTCATTACGATTTCTGAAATACATAAAAACTATTCACTGCTAATGAGGCATTGTTGAGTTGCCATCTAGATGGTGCATGATACTTCTCAAGAAACGAAAAGCAATATCCAAGATAATGGGATAAAGTGCCATCTGCTGCTATTGATACAAACTTCACAGTTTTTAAAATTCAAACTAATGAATTTGGCAAAAGGCTTTTCAAAGCTGATCTTTAGTTTTTCAACTGTTGCTTGTTTTTCTCAAGGAAAGGAGTAAGATAATTTGACTGCGTTCGTTTTTTTTAAATAAAAGTTATGTATGCAATACAGATATGATTTTAAAATCTAGTTTTATCAGAATCACAGTATCTTTGTTTTAACATTTTTAATGTGCTGAATAATAAATAAAAGTATCATGTCATGAAAATATTTTGATAGCAAACTTTGGAATTTCAAACATTGATAAAAAGTAAAGAAGATAAAAAAGAAAAGATTATATATTTTTTCGTCCTTTGAGAGAGAGCAAGTACGGTTCATCTGTCAGAGTTAATTATATGTAAAGGCATTATCTGCTTATAAGTCTTTAGAAACTTAAAAAAAAAAAAAAAAAAAAATTTCTAGCAGTAATCTTTTATAAGGCAAGGCATAGAAGCAATGTGTGTGTATTTCTTGAAAAGATGTCAACTTAGTATTAAAATCATTAGTTATTTAGCCATATTTCTCCAACAAACTATCAAAAACTGCAGGTTCCCTAAAATATGAAATGAATTGATTTTATTCTCTTTATTTGTTCATTCTATATTTATTTATTTATTATTTTATTTTATTCAGTAAACAAGCTTTACTGTAAGAGTTGTTTAGTTGCTACTTTTATATTGTAATTTATTTTTGATAGCGAAACAACATGAACACAGTATGTTTCAAATGTTGTTATGCAACAAATTATTAACACATTTTTTGTTGATTGGAATTCTGTTCATGTGAAACTTATAGTAATTAGATGAGAAATTTTGCCCTTGTGGGAACTTATAGCATCTCTAAAAATGGTATTTTAAGTGGGATGACATTAAGCTAGGCCTCCCTATACTTCAGCAAAACTATACCATATTCTGTTACTTGTGGCCGAGTGAATTGTGTTGTGTGTTTCAGCTGCATTGCAGAAATGCCTATGAAATATAAATTTCAACAGCATTCCACTGTGTAACTGGCTAACAGGAACAGATTTTATTTTAAACTGAATTAATGAATTTGTTATCAACTTTAAACCCATCAGTGACAAAATTCATATTGTTGGACAAATCAAAAAAAGATGTTAATAGCATTTAATGATGAAATATGGAGTTCGAAATGCAGTTTCAGACATTAATTTGGACGAAAGACAATTAACAAAATGGAGTTGAAATTGATTAATCAAATCAACTGATCAGTTTTGAAATAGGTTGAATAATCAGTATTCCACTGTATAACTGATTGATAGGAACATATTTTATTTTAAACCGAATTAATGAATTTGTTATGAATTTTAAATCCTTTTTTGTTTTCTTTATTTAGAATTTCTTGCATAGTATATTGTCTTCTTATGGTGTGCTGTCACTTGTGTATTTTAATTCAGCCACTTTTGAATTGCATCTTGGGTTGTGCTTTCAGGTGGATTCTACTTCATACAGTAACTTCTTGCACCCTTCATTCCAATGTGATGTTGAAGCAGTTTGCAATGTTACCAATGTGAAAGCATGGACAGTTATGTGAATAGCATCTGGGAAGTTTAGCTTTTTTGTTATATCTGTTCTTTATCATTTGCTTTATTTTTTCATTGGGTTATTTCGTACATTATCATTTGCTTTCTTTGATATATATATAATTATATATTATAATTATAATTTTAATTTAATTTACTGTTTATACAGGCATGACACTTTTTAAGTTCTGTCTTATCAAGGTAATGTTTTTGTTATTTCAAGTTTTATCTATTTAAAGAGAAATGTAAAATCTTGTCAGAATTTGTTTTTCTGCAAATTGCAGCGGTTAATTTTTATTTGTATTCATAGTTGGTAAGACATCGAAGGAGGGTAATTTGTTGCTTTCCTCTACTGGAAGTTTAATTTTATATTGCCTCTTATTGGGAATTTGCTAAAGGCTTACAGTGCTTTTACTTGGTTTGCCATCAATCTTAAACCATATTCTCTGATTTCTAGTTCTTTTTAAAGTTTCATTTCATAACTATATCTGCCAGAAGAGACAAAAGGGAATTACCCATATTTAAAGCTTCAACTTGGTAAAAATTATGTTTGAAATAAGGTTTTCCAGATATTGAATTGATAAGGTCTGGTACTGTTTCTTAATAGGTTTGTTAGATATCAAGTCTATCAGATTTTCCTTACATTGGTAGGTTCAAAATTACTTAATGTCACTCATCATTCTTGCATGCACTTTTAGCATCATTGGGAATACCAGATAAACGATCCTTACCTAAACCAACTAATATCATGTCAGAAATGAGAATACACGCTTGTTACTATAGGACGCCTAGTTTAATGTTGATAAATATCAAAAACAAGTGAGTGCTATGCATCACTATATGAAGAGTTTTTCTGTTGAAGAATTCCTTCATAACCAATTTCAGCAGTAAAAGTAGTTTCAAAATCTCAAGTGATGGCAAAGTGAGCCTGAAACAATCATATTAAAGCACATCTGCATTACTCATCATCACTGGTCAGAGTGGAAAAGACACATGCACAACTTTGCCATGTGTTAACATGCGAACCATCTATTTTCTAAAGGAAATCATGTAACCATTTCCTAATGTGAATAGCCATAATTATTTAGATACAGTTATTTACAAATGTGAAAAGAGATCTTCCTGATTTCTAGCAATTTTTTCCTAGGAAATAATTGGTAGAAATTGCTAGACTGCCATTCCATGGCAGTCTAGCAATTTCTTGTTATTAGATTATTACCAGTAGCATACTAATTTATTAATAATGATTGAAAGTTGAGTTTTACATATTCTCCAGAAATGGGAGAATAAGTTCTTTATCAGATATGTTTCATAATAAAGTAACTGTGCATTTGAGGAGAAGAAAATGTATTTAAAAAAATTTAGAATTCTGAGCTTTACTTATGTATATTAAGTAGTCTGTGAAAATGAATGTTTTTGGCTGAAGAGCTTATGTAACATGTATTCCTGCAGAAATTTTAAAGTGTAATATTTTTTATGGAAATTATTTTTATTGCTATTTTTATATTAATATCATTTCTGGTAACTAGAAAATGGTATTATTTTTATACATTATAAATGTTGTTATTAAATAATGCATTGCTCATGAGGTATGTTTCATTTAAAAAATGCAAAATTGGCAAAAACAGATGGTGCAAAAATCGTTATTTAACTTATAAGGGTTATGTAAATAACAAAATGTCAGCAATACAGCAGCTGACATCAAATATGTTGGTGCTCTATGTGTAGACGCAATACTGTGTTTCACGTTTCCACTAAATTAAATAATTATTTGTTACTTGAAACCCAGTTAAGAGCAGAATTTTTTTTTTTTTTACTAATTAAAAGCACTCATCATAACTGAATCTGGCAATGGGGAAATCCCCAAGAGTACAGAATGCAGATGTTTTAAATAGGATTTTAATGCAAAAGTAGACACACACATTAAAATGTGTGTGTACAGAGGGTTGCAGAAAGATATGTTAATATATTTTTAATTTCACTATTAAAATAATTGCACATGATAGTTTTTTGTAGTTTTTACAAATTAAAACATGGCTGTTAATAGATATTTTTATCACTGATATTATAAGCACTATAAAACTAAAAATAACATTATAAATAAAAATAAACTTCTGTTATGTAAAAGTTTTAAAATAATCAACTCTTTTTCTCTAGTCTGGAATGTAATTTATGATTTACTGAAGCCTAATTAGCATCCAGGTATTTAGAAAACACTACCTTTAGAAACAGATATACATCTTTCCAATTCATTAGAACACGAGAAACAGAAAATGGGCATTGTCCAAACACTGAGGCATCTGTATTAGGTAACACTTCATTCAAGAACACTCACTCACTCATTCATTCATGTGTGATAACCCCACCTACTGAATAAAAGGTCAGTATTTCTGTGAAAAGAGCTGAAATTCCCAGCAATGATTCTCTACTTCATTTTTGTAGTGTGACATTTCAAGCATTTATTCATTTAACAAGCATTTACTAACCCCATAACTTCAAAGTATTAAATTCAGGATCTTTCATTTAACACATCAAATGGCACCCAGGACTGCATACATGTGCTGTTATACACATATGCTGTCATTCTTTTAAGTGGTCAGTAAGCAAGTGCTATAAAAGTAAATGCACATGAAAGTAACAATTGCTTGATATTGCACACTGATGTAAACTTGGCACTATCTGCAGCAGCACTTTTTCCCCCGTCTTGTCAACTCAGTGCTGTAAACAATTGCAACAGTTTCATTTGCTTTTTGTTTGTGTTTAGTTTATGTACATGGAATAAACTTTTGATAATTTGAAACGTCAAAATTTTCTCATTTTTTTTTTTTCAGGTTCTTCCCATTACAGCACATCACTTCCACGCATATATGTATCAATTTTTTTCAGCAATTGTGTAAAAGATACAAAAAAAAAGCCCCTTTCAAGACTACCTATTTCACATATTTTTGGGAAATAGTTGTATAACAGTGGTGTGCCACCATAGTCCCATGTATCCATTTATGGGCTAATGTTGAAATCGATACATATAAAAAAAATTATTAGGCTCAGTTTCTAAACAACTACACTTGATTGCAGAGAAATTAATCAGGATTTAAATATTATTTTATAATTTGAATTTTCTTTTCTTCATTAATTATTGAATTCAGAATAATTTATTCTCATGACTTCCTCTTCTACCTGATTAATTTGTGGTATGTGTTTGCATATGTACATTGTAACAGAGAGGTGACTTTGAAAGATAGTAGATTCATTTAACATTGAGTTGTATTATTGTTATGATCTACACTTGTATCTAGTAAGGTTTTGATTAGTATTGTGCATTAAAGATCTACAAAATGTGAGGTGTATCAAAGAATACAGTGAGAATGAATATTTTAAATTAGATATTATATCCATATAATATTGATTATGCTTTTCTGTATTTTGATTTCCTTTTTTTTTATTGTTACTTTCTTTTTATTTAGGAAATTTGCTATATATTTGGTGAACCAAATGAAAGCTAGGTTTATTTGGTTAATGAACAGAAACACTTTCTCAGAGTAATTTCAGTAGTTTAGGGGCACCTAGTTCACCTTTCCACCAACTTGCTTATACCATAGTTGTAAGTCTTTTGGTTGCTGTTGGAACCTTTGTGAAACAGCCTCCTTCACATTATTGTCAGTTTGTAATTAACCTTGTATCAGAATACCTTTCAATTTCCTAAAAACACAAAAGTCACAAGTGACAAATCTAGGCTATACAGAAGGTGGTCAAGTACTTGTGGATTGCTATAGCATGTTGCACTGTTGTGTATGTATATGTAGCTGCAACAAAATACTTTCATTCAAACATTTGGATCTTCTTGTTTTTGTGTTTCCTCTTTTACAGTATATTATAGATATGCCTTAGAGGATGTTTAAGCTTTGAACTGATGTGATTGTTTTTCTTTGTCAAGGAAAACAGTCACATAAGCAGGATTCATTGCTGATTCATTGCTGTTTCATTTCGGGTGTCACATGAAATGAAGCATCATTGAATCCACTAGTTGAAAAATAGCATAAGAATTTTGCAAAAGGCCAGTATTTATGCTTGTTTGTCTTTAGGCACCTTTATAATACATCACTGCACAGTCACACCCAAAAGAAAGGTGAATTATCTAATTTATCATTCTATAAATATCACATGCTTTATACCCCATCTAGTTTTTAATTTATAGTGTTAATTGTAAGACATTGGAGACCTTACTTTCCAGTAATCCTTTTTATGTTTAAGGTTTGCCTTTTGATCTTCACATTGTCTTGATGATAGAGTGCATAGCAAACTTGTGGCTTATTGTTATTGAAATAGCATTTGTATGAAAATAGTTAGATTATTCTTCTTACTTCACATGATTTAGTGCCTATATGATATACCTCAGAAATCAGACTGGCTGGAAAATATTTTTGTTCCTCCATTTCTGAACATTGATGATCTTGAATGCTAATGACTTTTCATGCTGAAGTAGTGTTATTTGTTTAGCACATCTGTATTCTGATTTCAGGTTGAATGGTTAGTCGGTCTCTTAAATGAATAAGAAACAGGTGTTCTCCCCCTTAACCATTATTAAACACACACACACTCTCTCTCTCTCTACTAAATAGCCTGTTAGAGCATGTAGGGCAGAGGTTCCCAAACTTTCTCGGTTCACAGCGCCATTAGTGTCCCAGTAATTTTTTTACGGCACCCCTAGGCCAAAAGAAATACCTAACACAGTGGTTTTCGACCTTTTAATATATACCTATATAATATTTTTATTCTGTATATAGAGGTACTAAATAAAGATCAATTATGGATCACCACAAAATTAAAAAGATATGGTACAATGGATACCGTACACCTTTTTATAATTAAATAAATGTATAAATTTCAAAATAATAATAACTTTAAGTAACTTAAACCGAAAGTACACGACACTCCAAGAATGTTGTTGCTGCACCCCGATTGAAAACCACTGATGTACGGTTTATATATATATATATATTAATTTATATATATTAAGTTGCATACAGTTTTTGACAACACTGTCAAAAACTGTATGCAACTTAAAATGGCTTAAATAGCGAATTTATAATTAAGCACATAAAATATTAAAAATATACATTAAAATTGATTAAACTATCCACTATAGCTTTTGTAGTAATTTTTGTATCTACACTTTGCATACACTTCATATTTAGGTGCATTTTTTTTTATTATTTTTTTATAAGTTAGGCAGTTTGACAGATTGTTCATAATTTACACATGGGAGGGGGGCTGAGGCAAGAAATGAGTGATTTCTGATTTATATATATAAAAAGTATTTTCTGAATATCTATTTTGTTAAATATAATTAAAATATCATTGTCAGAAATATGCCTACAATCAGCATGATTAATTCGTGTAGAGCGTTTCTGGAGTGCTGGAAAGCTTGAAGG
Source organism: Mastigoproctus giganteus (assembly GCF_048544385.1). NCBI lineage: Eukaryota > Metazoa > Arthropoda > Arachnida > Uropygi > Thelyphonidae > Mastigoproctus > Mastigoproctus giganteus. The sequence continues at coordinate 266,776,068 of NC_143575.1, read as the reverse complement.
CTTTGTTTCTATAATTTTTGCAAAATTGTCCACTTCTGGCAATAAAATATTATGAAATATGCCATATAGTCTTGTTTCGAAATGAACTAATATGAATCTTTCCAACTATGTGTTATTCATAAGAGGAGCTGGTTATATCCTTCTTAAAAGATATTAATACTGAATTAATTATTTTGATTCACTTGGTATGGGATGAAAATTATTAAAAACTGCTGCCCTAAAAACTTTATATACTCTATATATATATATATTTTTTTTTTTTTCCTGTTAATTATATAAAATGTGTTAGGATAATTATAAAGCTATCTAAAAATAAAATAGCTATAGGAGGGAATCATAGCCAGTTGGTAAGATATTTTGGATATGAATTTCATCAATGTGTTCAAGCGTATGAAGGTTTTTGTATTATTATTATTTTTTTTTAAATATATTTGTTACACAAAGACCAATAAGACAAGACATATATAATATGGATATTAAGAAAAATAATTTCATTAATAAATGTACCAAACCAAAGGTTTACTTATTGTATACATCAGTGGAAGTTTTGTTTTCTGTGTATTCCGATGTAAATCCTTTGCAGACCAAAGATGTATAAAATGTAAAAGAATGTATTTTTGAAAAATAAATTAATGTGAAAAATCTGGATTCTTGCTTATTCTAAACAGCAATGGACATTAACATATGTTATTTGTTAAGATATACACTCTGAATTATGACTACCCCATCCGTAGTGAACTATGCTGCATAAAAAGCCAACCAGCTTCGTACATTAGGACACTGGTAATTTGCATCTAGTTGTACAAGTCAAATTGACTTGCACAACTAACAGCTATGGGACATGGTAAAGATATCACAGAGTTTCAAAAGGGCATGATTCTAGGAGCTCGTGCACTGGATGCTTTCATATCAGAAATGCACCTCTTGCTGGTTGCTTGCTCATGGCCCACTGTGGTAAAGGTGTACAAAGAATGGTGTTGAACAGTCAAACCACCTCCCACTGACAGAATTCTAAAGGATTATGTGAGGTGGATGTTTGTGGTGAGCAAAAGGTGCAGCTTGTATGGGCTCAAAGGCAGGTCACTGTGCGACAGTTGACATCACAATACAATGTGGGGAATGCCAAAACTATGCACTTCACACTCGGATGTATGGGTTCCCAAAGCAGACGACTCAAAAGATACCCTCCCCTCACCACCCACTGACACTGTCGTTGATGAATGCTATAGTGACAACATCCTGGTTGGACATTGGAGGACTGGAAATGAGTATGCTGGTCGAATGAGTCCAAATACCTGTGCAACATGATGGATGCTTTGGTTTGTGCCACAAGTAACACAAGTTCTTGGATCCATCAGGCACTGTGCCTACTATCTGGGTGATGGTTGCTTAATATGGAGCATGTTTTTTTGGCAAGAACTAGGTCCCCTGGTGTATGGCCAACATTTCATTAGTGAGCTCTACCAGCAGCTCTTAGAAGACTATGTGCACTACTTCTATTAGAATAAACAGCGGCCTGGAGCAAGGGTTGCTGGGGGTTTTAGGGACTGATGGCAGTCATCATGAAACTGGTGGGTATATGGGATGTGTTAGGGTAACAAAGAATAAGAATAGGTGCATGTATATTTGCATGTATACCAATGCTAGAAGTATAGTAAATAAATTTGATGAATTTGAAGTGTTGGTCAAGACATCAAAGGCAGATATTGTTGGGATATCAAAGACATGGTGTCACACAGATATTAGGAATGCAGAATTGGAATTTCAGGAGTACAATGCACAGGAAGGGAGGAGGTGTTATGCTGTTAATTAAGAAAAACAAAATCAAAAGTGCATCCAGTTGCTATAGATGAACAGTGCACCGTTGGGTCAGTTTGGTGTGACACTGCGAAAGCAAAAATAAGAGTAGGAGTGTGTTATAGGCCTAATGACTTGAATGAGTACAATGAACAATTGTACAGAGAAAGAGTGGGCTAGTAAATCAGAATGTCTTATATTCAGAAGGTTCGACAGGCAAAGGCAGTTTATGAGAATCACTAGCAAACAGAGCAAAGAGGGGGGATAAAGAATTCTTCACATATATAAATGCCAAGAAGAGCAGGCCAAACCAGATCGGACCTTTACTTAAGGGAAAGGGGATAGTAAAAAATACACCAGCTGCCGTTGCAGATGAACTCAACAGTTATTTTGCATCGATATTTACAAATGAAAAGCCTTTTGTGGCAATGGGAAATTGTGGGAGCGAAGTTAAAAAATATGTAATTAATGATATTGAAATTTCGCAAGATTATTTAATGAAAAAACTTTCAAGCCTACATCCCACAGCGCCAGTTCTGCTTACCAAAAGTGGCCCACTGGGCACTCACATCCTTTCGTCCGGGCTTCGAGTCAAGCAAGCCGGACTTCTCACCCATTTAAAGTAAGGCTCCTGGACCAGTAAGGCTCCTGGAGTTGATGGAATATACCCTATAATCTTAAGAGAGGTGGCAAACGAGTGCATTGAACCATTGAGGCTAATTATGCGAGCATCACTAGACTCTGGGGAGATTCCCTTGGATTGGAAAAGTGCAAATGTATCTCCCATACATAAGGGTGGCTCTAAAAGTGAAGTTGGAAATTATAGACCTGTCAGTCTGACTTCAATAGTAGGGAAAATCATGGAGGCAATGATCAAGGGTGGAATTCAGGATCATTTGGATTGAACTGAAATTCTCAAGGATACTCAGCATGGTTTTGTAAAGGGAAAATCATGTTTAACAAATCTGGTTCGCTATTTCGAAAGGGTCACTCACGAGCTGGAGTTAGGGAATAATTTTGACATTGTTTATTTAGATTTCAGCAAAGCTTTTGACTCAGTCCCACATGAGTGGTTGCTTTATAAGCTGGAACAGGTTGGAATCACTGGGAAAATCCTTAGATGGATAGAAGGATGGCTTCAGGGCAGGAGGCAGAGGGTTGTGATAAATGGCTATTCCTCAGATTGGGTTGATGTAAGAAGTGGGGTTCCCCAAGGATCAGTATTAGGGCCACTGTTGTTTTTAATTTTCATAAACGACATTGATGAAGGGATAGAGGGCATGATGTCTAAATTTGCAGATGATGTTAAAATTGGTAGAGTAGTTAATGATCACTGTCAAGCTGAGCTTCTTCAGAGAGACCTGGATAGACTTCAGGAATGGTCAGAAAAATGGCAGCTGTGCTTCAATCCAACAAAGTGTAAGGTACAGTAATACCCCGAAGTTACGCGATAGGTGGGTCCGACGAAAATCGCGTAAGTCGAATTCGCGTAAGTCGGGGTACAACTTTGCATATAAATACATATAAATTTTGCTTAATTGGGACCAAGGACTAACAAAAACACTAGTTTAGAAGAAAAATATTTAATAAAATTGCAGTTCTTTATACATATTAATACAAAATATGTATTAAAAAAACAAATGACTTACGTTAAAAAGTTATTTCGATGTCGATGGCTTCATAAAATCTAACAAATTCGTCTGACGACACAGCGCGTTCTTTTTTTTCACGCAGAATTTCTTCGTAGCAAGCTAATAATTTTTTTATTCCTTGCTTTGTAGCTATAACGCGTTCTTCGTTGGAGTCTAGGTTTTCTAAAATTTTTAAGCCCTTTACAATTGAGCCCTTTTCAATTTTCAACCTCTCAAGTTTGCAATTGTCATGTGCTTTTCGCCGTTGCTTCATTTAGGCCTGTAGCACGTGCAATATCACATGGTCTTTCATTTCGCTCAAAGCGTTTCACAATTTCATATTTTTTCTCTATCGACAGAGGCAGACTGGCCATAAGCCTTACCGGGGAAACCTCGGTGGGCCAGTGTGATTTTGGCCATAAACCATAGTATGAGGCCACTATAAATTTTCCCGGGTAAGAATTTTTGACCCAGTCCGCCTCTGTTTATCGATAATTGCTTTTCTTTTTCTCTCTAAATCTGCAGTGTCTTCACCAGGACGCTTCCTTTTCACACCTTTTAATTAAGTATTTTACTCATTTTTAGGGAATAAAGCACAATTTCAAAACGAGGAGGCACGCTTGATACGCATAAACAAAACTGCGCGCATGTAGCAACTGAATAAACAACACCATAAAGGCAGAGATACACTATTAACACCTCACATTTCTAGGGGTTACTACCATAAAACAATAAAAATCCAGTTGCGTTTCTGCTAGTGAAATCTGTTATAAACTGGTAGTAAACTCGATCTAATTGCATTTGCGATTATACCGATAGCTGGAATTGTGTTGGTTTTTACGTTATTATGGTGAAATGTGTTTCCCCTTCACTGAAAAAAAAAAACATAAAAGCAGCAAAGTTGAATTTTGTTCATCTTTCGCTCTCATTCTCCGCCGTTGCACCTTATATCGATAACATATGAAAAACGACCTTGAAGATAGTGGGCGGCAGCGTTGCCAAACGAAAAATCAAGAACCGCGTAACTCCGAGTTCGCGTAAGTCGGGGTAGCGTAAGTCGGGGTATTACTGTATTACACCTGGGAAAGAGTAATCCCAAAAAAACTTATTCACTTGGTGGAGTTCAACTAAACCCAGTACTGGAGGAAAGGGACTTGGGTGTTACGATACAGTCAGACATGAAATTCTCTGAGCATTTTAAACAGGTTGCAAGGCCCATGGTGTCCTATCGATGATCTATCGAACTTTTGCAAGTAGAGATAGGGACGTGATAATCCCATTATATAAGGCTTATGTTAGACCATACTTGGATGGAGACCGCACTTAAAGAAAGACATCGAGCTTCTTGAAAGGGTGCAAAGAAGGGTAACTCACCTGGTGAGATCGGCAAAAGGGCGTCCTTATGAAGAAAGACTTCGAATATGTGGGTTGCAGAGTTTGGAAACTAGACACCTTAGAGGAGATTTGATTGAGTTGTTTAAGGCTCTGAGAGGCATCAGTAAAATGAATGAGGACAAAATTTTAAAGATTATAAATGATGCTAGAACTAGGGGACATAAATTCAAGTTACGGGGGGAAATGTTTAGATTGGACTGCAGGAAGTTTTATTTTAGCCAGCGAGTTATAAATTACTGGAATAAGTTGCCTTCATGGGTGGTAGAGGCTGACAGTTTGGGGAAATTCAAAGGTCATCTGGATAGTACTTTCGGGTAAGGGAAGCGCATAGGATGATAGGTTTAATTTCCTTTTTATTTTATTTATTTATTAATTATTATTATTTAGTTATTTATTTTATTTATTTTTTGTTTTTATCATTGTTTTGTTCGGATTTTTTTTTTTTTTTTGGCTGGTGCAGCATAAGCCATAGGCTTTCTTGCACCATGCGGCCTTTACTAATACTATTGAGGGACTTTAACTTCCCAGATATTGACTGGAACTTGTGGTTGGTCACTTGCACACTAGTAAGACTTTTGTGGATTTATTGGATGATTGTTTTCTGCAGCAGCATGTTCGAGAGGCAACCAGAGAGGGTAATACTCTTGATCTGGTTATCAGCAGTGATCAAAGTGTACTAACGTGGGATTTACTTAAAGATATAATTACCATCAGGGATAAAGGAAAGGGTTTTTGCTTCCGTAAAAGTGACTGCAGTGGTCTCAGACAGTTTTTAAATTCTGTACAGTGGGATCAATTGATGATGTTACCAACAGCAAATTCTAAGTAGGAAGCATCCAAGGAATTAATCGTGGAATCTACTAAAAGTTTCATACCTATTAAGAAATATTGTTCAAGGTTTAGGCCTAAATGGTTGTCAAATGAACTAATGAAACTTGTGACAGAGAAGAAAAATGCATGGGATGCATATAAATTATCAGGCGACTCAGAAGCCTATGGCAGATATAAGCTAGTCTGTAATTGAGTCACAAAGGTTAGGCAGGTGAAGGCGGATTACGAGAAATCTCTGGCAAAGAATGCTAAGAAAAATAGCAAGGATTTCTTTACTTATATAAACTCTAAAAGGAAGGGGATGAATCTGATTGGTATCCACTTGATATCGATGCTTCGACTGTTGATGATCCTGCTCAGATAGCAAACAAACTAAATGAGTATTTTGCATCTACATTCACACATGAGGAATTAAGGTTTGAAAATGCCAGGTTATCAAATTGTAGCAGGATGCTTAATGATTTTGTAATAACTAAGCAAAGTGGAGGAGAAATTGTCGAAGTTAAACATAAGAAAGGCACCTGGGATGGATGGGATTTATCCAGTTATATTAAAGGAGGCGGCAAAGGCCATAATTATGAGAGCATCCTTGGACTCAGGGGAGGTCCCTACGGAATAGAGATGTTAGTAAAATAATAAGAGGAGTTTACCTCAATATAGAGATGTGCAAATGTATCCCCAATTCACAAAGGAGGGATGGAAGGGTGACACGAGTAATTACAGACCAGTTAGTTTAACTTCTGTTCCGGATAAAATAATGGAGTTACTGGTTAAAGATTCATTGCAGGATCATCTAGACAAGACTGCAGCAATAATTCAGACACAGCATGGATTTATTAAGGATCATCATCATCATCATCATCAGCCATTTTCAATCCACTGCAGGATGAAGGCCTCTCCAGCAACTTTCCAGTTCCTTCTGTTTTGAGCACTGGCCATCCATTTACTACTCGAAAACTCATGAATTTCATCTATCCATCTCCGCCTTTGTCTTCCAGGTTTTCTTCTAGCTCCTCTTGGGTACCATTCTGTTATTTTCTTAGTCCATCTGTCATCATGTCTTCGAGCTATGTGTCCTGCCCAAGACCATTTTAGTTCTTTAGTTTTGATAAGAATGTCCTTTACTTGAGTTTGCTGCCTAATCCATGTGTTTCTCTTCTTATCTAACAGTCTGATTCCCAATATGATTCGTTCCATTCTTCGCTGTGTAGTTCTCAGCTTCTCTTCCATTCTTTTGGTGAGTGCCCAAGTTTCACTTCCATAAGTCATGGTGGGGAGTATACATTGATTCATTATTTTACGTTTCAGACAAACTGGGATATTGCTCTTCAGTATGTAACTATATTTCCTGAATGCTATCCATCCAAAACTTATTCTTCTCTTGACTTCCAGCCATTTATCATTATTAGAGCTAATAACTTGTCCCAGATAAGTATATGACTCCACCTTTTCAATTACTGCTCCTTCAATCATTATTTCCCTTTCCGTGGCATACTTGTTCATCATTACTTTTGTTTTAGCCATATTCATCTTTAGTCCAAAATCCTTACTAACTGTGCATAACTGATTAAGATTTTCCTCTAATTCTTTGGGATCGTGGCTTATGACCACAATGTCATCTGCAAATCGTAAATGGTTTAGGTACTCTCTGTTCACATTGACTCCTTTCTGCGACCAATCTAATCTTCTGAAAGCTTCCTCAAGGGCAGCAGTAAACAGCTTCGGAGATATTGTCTCCCCTTGTCGAACTCCTTTCTCGATTTTAAATTTGCTACTGTCTTTGTCTAGTCTAATAAAGGATGTAGCACTCTCATATATTTTCTTCAAAATCATAATATATGGAGTATCTATGCCTTGTCTTTCCAGTGCCCGAAACATTGCCTTATGCTGTATGGAGTCAAATGCCTTTTCATAATCCACAAATGCCAGGTATAATGGTGTTTTATATTCATTTGCTTTCTCCATTAGCTGTGATATTACGTGAAGGTGATCCATAGTTGAGAATCCTGTCCTAAAGCCAGCTTGCTCTTTCGGTTGATTCTCATCAAGTATTCTTTCTAATCTGTTAGCAATGACCCTTGTGAACAACTTGTAGATATGGGATAACAAGCTAATTGGTCTATAATTTCCAATTTCTGATTTATCTCCTTTCTTATGCAGCAAAACTATGATTGCATTATTTCACTGCTTAGGCATAACACCTTTTCTAATGCACTTTGTGAAGAGCCTTGCCAGTTTTTGTGTTATCTCTTCCTCCCAATTTTAACAACTCTACAGTAACTTCATCTTCCCCGGGGCTTTCCGATTCTTCATTTTCTTCAATGCATGTTCTACCTCATCAGGAAGAATATCGGGTATGTCGTATGTGTTGCTACTTTGCAAACCATCTTCCCCACTGCTGGTATCATTCCCTCGCTCCTTGTATAATTCTCTATAGTAGTCTTCTGCTATTTGAATTATGCCTTCTCTGCTGTTTATAAGTACACCATCGCTATTCTTCAGTTTCAGTATCATTTGTCTTTCTGTATTACTGCTCATGGCTGCTGATTTAAATCCTTTGTTTTCCCTTAATGCTTGTTCTACTTTTCTTGTGTTAAATCTTCTTATGTCCTCTCTGAGTCTCTTTCTAATGGCTTTGCATAACTCAGTATACTCAATTTTCTCCCTGTCAGTGTTTTTCTTGCTCTTCATTTGTCGTCTTCGGTTCATCATGACAAGTGTTTCTTGACTAATTTTTTCTTCTTTGGATTTCTGTTTCCCTATAGGTTTCTTGGGCTTTATCACTTTCAGAAAGTTGTAATATTCCTCGTCGATATCTTGGTCCTGAGCAGTCTGCAGAAGCTCAAACTTGTTCTTAAGTTCCAGTACATACTGCTTTTTCTCCTCCTCTGTTATTTCAAAGACCTTTGTATTATTTACTCGAGTCAGTTTTTTCCTTTCCTTTCCTACATCTATATCAAGTGTACATCTTACCATTCTGTGATCACTTCCAACATTTACCTTATTCAGGACAGTAACATCATTCACAATATATCTTCTGTTAGTGAGGATGAAGTCGATTTCATTAGTTGTTAATCCATTTGGACTCTTCCATGTCCACTTTCTGTTCACCCTTTTCTTGAAAAAAGTGTTCATTACTGACATTCCTTGAGATTCTGCAAATTCCACAAGTCTTTCACCTCTTTTATTTCTTTCACCAATTCCAAAATTTCCTATAGTTCCTCTTTCTGCGCTGTTTTGCCTTTTTCCAACCTTAGCATTGAAGTCCCCCATAATAATAGTGTAGTGGGTTTTCTGCTCATCTAGAAGACTCTCAATTTCAGTGTACATTTCTTCAACCTCTTCATCATCATGGCTCGATGTTGGTGCATAAATCATTATAATCTTTAGGGATAAGACTTGTCTAATTTGTTTGGTTACTGTGATGTGGTCACAAAGGAACTGGATGCAAAAAATAATTTTGATATCATATACTTGGATTTCAGGACACTGTTGTGCATGGAAAACTACTGTACAAATTGGAGCAGAATGGTATTAAGGGTAAGTTGCTACAATGGATAAAGGATGGTTGAGTAGGAGAAGACCGGGTGGTAAATACAGAGTACTGCATATGGGTAGAAGTAACCCCAGAGAAACGTACCAACCGTGTGGTACTACACTTAATGTGGTAGAAAATGAAAAAGACCTGGGAGTAATTGTGTAGTCAGATATGAAGTTTTCTGAGAAATGCAGACAGGCTGCCAGGGCAGGTCATGGGGTTTTGTCAATGATATACAGGAATTTTGCTAGCAGGGAAAAGGAGGTGATTGTCCATCTGTATAATTTGTAATGTGTTTGTGCCAAGAGAGATTAGAAGTCAGGGTAATCCCCAAAAGAGATATATAATCTTGCCTAGAAACTGGAGTGTCACCAAAGATAAGCATAGGAGCAGAAGAATCCATTTTGCGAGATATGAAACAAGACTGAGTTTTAGAAGGATTGAAATCAACTAAGTTGTCTTTGCCCCACTGGAGAATGGCATTTAAGGAATTGGTAGCAGATATACGAGAAGTTGAAGCTGATTGAGCAGGACAAAGTTTCTCAAACTGGAATGCAATGTGCTATCATTGGCGAAACTATGGATAGGATTTACAGTCAATGGAAGGTCATTAATATACAAGAAGAAAAGAGTGGGGGATAGAAATGAACCTTGGGGGACACCAGCATTAGTGGAGAAGTTACAAAACAGAGAGCCATCTACTATCACCCTCAGTGAGCAATCAGAGAGAAAACTGGATAACCAATTACAAAAAACAGTTGGAAAACCATAAGATGGAAGCTTGTTTAGAAGACCTTTATGTCAAACACGATTGTAAGCATTTGAGATGTCAAGAGCAATTGCTTGTGTTTCACCGAACTTTTCCATTGAATTTGTCCATAAATGGGTAACATAACATTGATTTCTCTTACTTTAGAAAGAGTAGAACTAGATTGTATGTATAAGTTTGCTTAATTTTCAGCACTCACCTCCTAGTAATCTGCTTAGCTGGTGGAGAGTTTTACCACATACATAGTGGTTATAGGATTCTAATAACTTACAGGGATTTTGGGTTTAAAACTAAGTTATGGGCTATAAAAATTTTTCTAAGAAAGGGAAGTGCACCTTCCATTCTATGGTTGCCTAATTAAATTAAATTAAATGAAGAAAAATAGAATCTAATAGCCGCACAGGAGCAACTTTCGAAAATTCGTCCTCAGTTAGCTATAGTGAGGGGGGGGGGGAAAGAGAGCACGCTTGTGTTACATATGGGTTGGGTTCCCGAAATGCATTTCAGTGCACGTGGAAACTTAATACGTGCTAAATTCCAAATGGGGGAGAAATTGGCACGAATATTTTTGTTTAACACGTTGAGTGATGTATGACGCTTAAACCAATTCAGCAAGTACAGAACTAACACAACACGTCCAATCTCAAAATCACAACCCACTCATCGATTCAGCCATCACAGTAGTTAAATTCCAGCTACAAAATCCTTGAAAACGAAGCCCTCGTCATCGAATGGTTTAAGTGCCATACATCACTCAACGTTAAAAAGATTCCCGCCAATTTCTCCCCCATTTGGAATTTAGCACATATTAAGTTTCCACGTGCACTGAAATGCATTTCGGAAACCCAACCCATATATAACACAAGTGCGCTCTCTTTCCCCCCAACTATAGCTGAGGACGAATTTTCGAAAGTCGCTCGCGCGCGGCTATTAGCTTCTATTTTTCTTCCTTTAATTTAATTTAATTAGGCAACCATAGAATGGAAGGTGCACTTTCCTTTCTTAGAAAAATTTTTATAGCCCATAACTTAGTTTTAAACCCAAAATCCCTGTAAGTTATTAGAATCCTATAACCACTATGTATGTGGTAAAACTCTCCACCAGCTAAGCGGATTACTATGAGGTGAGTGCTGAAAATTAAGCTAAGCTATACATATGATCTAGTTATTACATTACAGCACATAAGGACTCCTTAAAAAATCAAGAGTCAAAAGAAAGAGTAGAAGTAATTGCAATGGGACAATAATTGGATGGGAGGGATTTGTCACTTTTTAGGAACTGGCTGGATATGAGCAAATTTCTAAGCAGAAGGAAAAACATCTGTGGAATAAGAAAGTGCAAAGAACAGTACTAAGTTCAGTGGGATGCTAGCAGGTCAGATATATCCTTGGCTGAAGTGACAATAGAACCATCTGGTTTTGACAAAGGTGGGAGCAGAGATAGGCAAAAGTTCCAGCCAATAGCTTTAGCAAGAGACCGGAATGCTTGGGTACCATTAGGGCAAGAAGCAAGTTTTCTACTCTTAGCCTGTTCAAAATCTAGTTTGGACTGATTAATAATTGCTTTTCAGTTGTTGCGAGCTCTGGTGTAGACAGAAAATGAAACTGAAGAATTGGAAACAAGCCAATTATGATATGCAACATTCTTCTCTTGAACAGCCTTAGCACATTTATTGGAAAACCAAGGTTTAGATAAAGGATAAGATTTTAAGATGGAATGTGGAATAAAGGATTCCATTCCTACTAGAATAATTTCTCTGACATGATCTGAGCAATTAAGATGGAATGTGGAATAAAGGATTCCATTCCTACTAGAATAATTTCTCTGACATGATCTGAGCAAGTGTTGACATCAGAAGTTTTGAAACAGTAATCCGATTAAGGAAAATAAATCTTGAAGGTCATCCCATTTTGTAATGCCAAACAACACGAGGTAAGGAATAGCCATTGGAGAAGACAATCACCAAGTTGTGATCTGAGGTGCCTAAAGGACCACTCACTTCGACAGTGTGTACTTAAAAGGATTGTGAGAAAAAGATCAAGCCTGTTAGTTAGTTAGTTAGTTATTTGGTTTTTAGGAGCATTAGCAACTAAGGCCATATTGCTCCGGGAATATGCGGTGGTCATTCGCTGACCTTTCCGCATCCTCCGTATTTGGTGGTGACGGGCTCGAACCCCGGTCTAATCAAGAAGCGTGTGCTACGCACTGCTGCTCCTTCCCACCTGGCTACGGAGGCGCCTCAAGCCTGTTGGCTGAATGGTTAGGATTGTCCTGTATTCTGGTATGTAAATGAACAATCTGTGCATTAGTAATTGCAAAAGCCTCAGCATCTTGACCAGCTGGGTCTGTGTGACTAGAAAGTGGAAGCCAGCTGGAGATGTGTACATTAAAATCACCAAGGGAAATGACCTCACTGTTAGGAAAGTTGGACTGGAGAAAGTCAAGCTGCAAAGAGAGGAAGTTAAAGAGTTCGAAGTGATTAGTAGAATGGTAGTGACAACAGATGAATTTGACACAATGAGGTAGAGAGATTTTAAGCCAGAAAAGAGGAGATTCCAAATTACCAAGTCTCTGACCAGGAATATCAGAACAGACATTCTATAGATCAATCCAACCATGGAAAGGTGTATCGAATTACTTTGAAGATTAAATGGTAATTTTTTCCCTTGAGGTTTCAATTTTTTATGAATGTAGTACTAAAATTTTTCAGATACCCTGTATAACACTCCTACTCTCATTTTTGCTTTCTCAGTGTTTGTCACACAAAACTGACTCAACATTGCACTGGCCACCCATGTCAACTGGATGCCTTCGATTTTATGTGCTTCTTAACCAACAGTATAACTCCTCCTGTCCCATTATGTGTACATTGAATCCCATATTCAAATTCTGCATCTCTTATATCCGGGTGACATGTCTCTGATATCCCCATAATGTCTGCATTTGATGATTTGATCAGCAATTCAAATTTATTCACTATGCTTCTAGCACTGGTGTACATACAAGTATATGGGCACCTGTTCTTACTCTTAGTTATCCTAACACAGTTCCCAGATGACTTAACAACATTCCTTGAAATCTTTGCTTTCCAGGCTGCTGCACATTCCAATAGAAGCAGTGCAAGGATCACTTTCACCTCTGCTTGCAGCTATTGTTAGTCTGTGTATCCCCCAAGCTAGCAGTTTTCTGATCCATCTAACATCTCAGTGAGATGTTAGATGTTTTCTGATCCATCTAACAACTCACTGATGCCTTAATAGCATCAGCAAATATCCTTGTACCTTATCTAAGTGCATCTCATCCTTGTAGAAGCAATCTCTCCTGTTAACAAGCACGGACCTGGAATGTGGGGGGGGGTCAGTTGCTATAGAATCAGACAGTTGGGTTTCTGTTAAGCTCCTAGTTTGAATTTATCTAGGACATCAATTTTTGTTTTAGCAACTTAGATCCTTGAATTCTGATATTACAGTTCTATATGAGATGTACAAGTCTCTGAGAGGTGAATAAGGGCAAAATTTTAACTTTTATGATTCCAGAACTAGGGGCCATAAATTCAGATTAATGGGGGGGCAGTAATGGTTAGACTAGATTTCAGGAGGTTTTGGTTTTCTTTTAGCCAGTGTCACTGGAAAAAGTCTGGATGGTTTTGCTGATAGCTGAAGAGGGAGTAAAAGTGATTTTTTTTTGGCTGGTACAGCATAATCCTAGGGCTTCCTTGTATCATATGGCCATTACTAAATTCATAATGTGGAAACTGAAATTCATATATTGCTAGTAACTGACAGAGTGAAAGTCAACATCTTTTCTTAAGAGTCTATGAGCTAAAATTTGCTCTTAAAGAGGAATGGGAATTATTGCCTAGTGGCCTGCATGAGCTTGTTGGCAGCATGGAAAGCTATGTAAGAATTGTGGCAATGAGGGATGATCACATCCTCTATTAATCTTTGCATAACAGGTACTATTAATTGGCAGATAATTTGTATGGTTTTCATGAGTTAATTTACTGACATTTATGTTCATTGTTTTTGGTGAGCTTTATGAGTATCTACACAAAATTTTATTGAAATCAAGTGATGTGTTGTTTCTAAAAATGTGTAATTTAACTTGAGAACAGGGAAGTATATCAAATAGACTTGGTTCTTAAGTGTTTGGTGACAATAACTAGGTAGACATGAATGTCGCACTTCATTTCTGAAAAAGTTGCAGCATGACTGTATCACGCTGAAAGTCTGATGTTGCAATTGCAGAGCATCATTGAATACCCTACAAAATGGTCACCATTGCTACAATATTCCAAGTTTTAATGAAGTTCGATTCTGTATCCCATCCCCTTCATTAGCCCCCCCCCCATAAGATAAGTAGGGAGGTTAAATTTGGCAATGTGTGGCCGCTTGATTTTCTGGTAACACCTACAAAATTTGGATTATCATATGAAAATGAATAGTGGAAGCAGAAACTTTCAGCATCTTTTATAAGTTTTGTCTATTTCATACTCTAATATATGTTCTGTTTTCTATAAAAAGCATTCCTTGTGAAATATGGTGCAATCCATACATACATAAAAAAATTTTGCGAGTTCTATATTTAATAATACACCCTATATTTAATTTTTATTAGTTTTCTGTGTTGGGTGCATTATTTTAGGGTTGCGGCACCAAAATATTTTGAGTACTATTTAAAATTGAACAGTATTTTTAATAACAGTTTTTTCTTTTTTGTTTCCAGTTAATTTAACTACAGTAATGAACAAAGTTAATCTAACAGGAGAGACTGTTTTTACAGGGATATACACTTAAATAGAAGGGATGCAAGAATATTTGTTGTTGTGATCAAGGCAGTATCAGGTGGACCAGAAAACTTAATTGTGGGGAACAGGAAGATACCAAGACTTAATAGTACAGCCACAAGTAGAAATGGTATGGATCCTTGCACTGCTTCTGTTGGGACATATAGCAGCCTGAAAAGTAAGGTGTGAAGGATTACAAGGCCTATTGGGGGGGGGGGGAGTCCCCAGAATCAAAAATATAGGCTGACAGGATTACTAAAAGTAAAAACAGGCACACATATATACTGCTTGTACACTAATGCTAGGAAAACAGTAAATAATTTTGACAAATTTAAAGTATTAGTTAAGTCATCAAATGTTGACATATGCATATTGGAAATATAGTGCCATCACACAAGGGATGCTGAATTCTAATATATCAAGTATACAGAAAGGATGGGCAGGGAGATGTCATGATCTTGGTTAAGAATCTAAGGTAGTACACCCAGCTGATGTTTGCTGGTGTAATGTTGAGTCAGTTTAGTGTGACAAGCTCTAGGGAAGACAATTTTTATCCCTAATATAGCTCAGGTAAGAACATTTAACCAACAAAGCAATAATAGCACTGACAATTTTTATCCCCAGTATACTTTTGTGGCAAATTTACTGCAATATTTACTTCTGGCCCTAAAATGTGGTCCTAGTATTGCACAAATTCAGCATCTCTAATAAATAAGCTGTTATTCAATCTTATAACAGCTGTTATAAGCTCTTACTAATTTCATATCAGTTGTTTCATGAATACTGTGATAGATTATAAAAGAAGAGAGAGGTAACACTTTGGTACACTGTAATACTTTTTTTTTTCTTAAAAATATACAGTACATAATCTGACAAAAAATTACACTCTAAGAAATTACTTTGTTCAATGTTTTACCAAAAATAAAAACTCAAACGTGTCTATATACATTTGGCTGATTGGCAAAGAAAAATATAAATAAAACTGGATGGCATAAATCATTATTAAATATATATATTTTATATATATATATAGATATGTACGTATGTACAACACCTGTAACCAATTAACGTTGATATGGCGAGCCTAGTACTGACATAACTGACAAACAGTTATTAATGAATCTAAAAATGCACGAATACAGAACAAATACTTTGAAATAGTAAATGAAAATATACAAGCAAGCATCTGAAAACAATGTTCTCTAACAGCATTTACTTGGCCAAATACGACACATACTTGAATACTCATGATATTGATATGTATAATAAATAGTCACAAAGTTCATATTCCTTTCCTTCATCTACCTATTTATTATGTAAAGAGTACCACTGTATTCATTTCCATGATTTTTATACACAGAAATATTAAATGATCATAAGTTACAAGGTAATGTATGTTATGTTCTCCACACTTTTTTTTTTAATTGGAAATCCAAATTTGATTTCCAAAAATGAAACTTTATCACACACATTTTCTAGCACCATGTTAAAATCTAAACAAATTATGTGCTTATATTACAACCACTGAAGCAGAGATGAACTTATTTCACATTTATTTTACATGGACCAATTAACTCCACATTCCACTTTTGTACATTCTTTAAAAAATAAGGCTATATGATATCCATTACAAGTACATTAATTTCAGTCTCAAATGCAACTACTTCTGCTATATTTCATCTTCAGGAAGGTGTTTACCTTTGCTAACTTCTTTAGCATTTGCATGTATTAGTTCTTTTTTAAAGTACTCCACTGTCTTTTGCAGCCCTTCTTGAAGAGATACCTGTACGGGGAAGAGAGAAGCTATGTTAAAATATGACTCCGTGCTTTTAAAACAATACAAAATACAAACAATATTCCACCAAACATCATTTAGTGACTAAGTGCAAGGCCAAATGACTATAAACAGCTCAGTAAAAAACTATAACAGCAACTTGAATGAGCAAGCACGTATGATAGCCTCATTATAAGTGACTAACTTACCCTGCACAGAATGTAAATCACCAAGTGGGTTCATATTTTTGAAACAAATGGATGACTTATTTATTCTAGAGTGAGAATAAGAGTCTTAAACGTCCTTGATCTGTGGAAACTAAACCAGTGAGTCTAGACTCCATGGTTATAATACTACATGGTATCATTTTGAAGAGAATGGAATGGGTCTGTATGGATTTGTGAAGGAGAATTCTAATCTGGTAGACCACAAAACAGGTGGACGAAAAAACTACTGGATTTTAATAAAGATTTTGATACAGTCCACCACGAGAGGTGTCTGAATAAAATGGAATGAACTACAATTACAAGGAAGCTTCTTGTAATTGTAGTTGTAATTGAAGCTTCTTCCATAACGTTCACAGGTGGGCTGAAAGACAGGAGACAGAAATGGACCTTCTTTAAAGAAGACTAGTGTAGCAAGTGGAGACCCTCAGGGATTGGTGCTGGGACCTCCTCTTGTTTCTAATCTTCATTAATGATGGCAATACAGTAGTACAGGACAAGTTGTTAAAGTCTATTGATGTAAAAGGCTGGGAGGATGGTTAGCAACCAGAACTTGGCCATAATGCCTCAAAATGATTGGAACAGTTAAAGTATGATCTGAAAGCTTAAGGTTTGCCACCCGTGCAACAGAAACTTAAGAGTAACTTGAGGCACAGTGGAAGTTATAGATGATACAAGGCAAAAAAGATTTAGGGGTTGTGATACATTTATCAAACCTTCAAGAAGGAAAAGAGTGCCATTATTCCTCTAAAGAAAGAGGTGAAACTGCACTTAAGGAGAATAAAAAAAGACACCATGCTTTTAGAGAGAGTCCAAACAAGGACAACTAGAATGACAGGCAGCACTAATAATTCTCTGTAGCAAAACTTGGCAAGTAGACACCTTTTAGGGTGGGAAGAAGCTGATAGATGTATAAGGCTCTAAGGGATATCAGTAAAATTAATAGGGAGCAATAATTAAATCCACAACCTTACACATTTTAAGCATTCCAATTTTCCATTTCTACGTCAATGGTCCCTAATCTTTTCTGTTTGCAAACTGCTTAATTTTAATATTTAATAAAGTTTTAAAATAAAATACCTTTTCAATACAGAATGTATTGAAAACAAAGTCTCTATAACACATAGTAGGTAAACATATGCATATGATAAAATCTGAATTCTGATACTGTCATTAGTTTGTAGTTAGGTATAACTCTCTCTATACACTAAAAAAGTTTTCCTCCAAGTGATATTTATTCGAGCCAATGAGAGAAGAGAGTGAGGCAATTACGTCACTACGAATGCAATTAATTATTGACAACTGCCTCCATAATGTTCACAAACCTCGTGCTTCCCAGTCTAACATTTGATGTTCATTGTAACGTTTTTATATATTAATGAATATTGTATATAGTATTTGTAAATAGTTTAGTATTTTGTAAATATTTCAGTTAAATATTTTAGTCCTGCTCTTTTGGATGCAACAATATTCCTCATGTAACCCGAAGCAAAAGGCCTTTTCCTAAGTGACCTATGTAAACGCAAGTAAATAATTACACAGATTCTTTCCTGATTAGATATCGTTCATAGTGACATAGTGTTTTTTGTATGACAGTATTAGGAGTCTCCCCCAACACCGCATTTTTACTCTGTGTAGAATACAATACTCTTCATAAGGCCAGGGTGTGTATTTTGTGAAGTATTAGTGTGGGTTGTGTAGTTCCTCTGGCCACTTAGCCTGGGAAGTACCACTAACACCCGCAGTTTCCATCACCACCTCAGAGAGGCGGGCCAGAACACATTAGGAGAGAAGAAAACTCTGGCAGGGTGAACCCTGATGAACCCATCTAAGGAGAGCCCCCCCCACCAAAAAAAAAAAAAAAATTACAAAGGAGATAATGGGGGATAAAAGAAAAGAGAGGGGCACAGTAGTGGAGGTACTTGCCTGATTTGAAAGGGCAGATAGTAAGGGGACCCCCTGGTACAGGATACCCACCCTGGTCCAGAGGGTGGGAGTTGAAAGTGGTTGGTGGAGTGTTAACCATGCAAAAGGGGGTAGGGGCACCCATGGTGGGGGAAGGACACTCAACCACCACAGGAAGTAGGAATAAAAGAAAATAGGGAAAGAGATTCCTATGGTGGAGCATGCTTTTTGCAGCTCTGTCCCACACTGGCCTGGGGGTTACCCTAATGGCCAGTATCAGCATCCCACACCATACCAGCTAGGAAAAGCTACAGCATGGTGTCAGCTTGGATAACCATGAGGCCCCTAAGGGTCTGCATAGCCATCAGTCTGTCCAGTGAAGAGGCTAAGACAGAACACAGAACATGCAATCAATAACTTTCATTAACTTTCACACAATTTTACTTTTTATAGTTTTTTTCTTACACTTTCTATTTTCTTTTATACATTACATTAGATATTAATCAGTGCATTTTGACAGGTGTGCCTTTTACATAGAAAAGATTTGACTTACTCCTTCATACCTCTACATACTGTAGAAAGCATGTGCGGGGTTTGGCAAGCAAAGCGAGCAGAGACCAGAGCCCCCTAGTTAACATTAAAATAATTCTTGAAACATAAAAATATTGAAAACAAAAACCATTTTGCTAAAATTAATGAGACTTCTTAGTTTGTTTTGAAAAATATAGTGCTTGAACGGTTTGGCTCGGCAGTAGAAATGTTACTCTGCATCAAGCTTTTTGGATATTTTAACTTTAAGGAACAAGTTAATAGAATAAGATTGTATCACCTTTTCATTCCCTTTTCAGCATGGCATTTGGATATTCTTGAAAGTTCAAGAATATCCAAAAGCTCATTAGAGGTTTAGTAATGAATAAAGTTTTCAACCCATAATTAGTTAAATATCTACTAATTCTCTTTTTAAAATATTTTAATAAATTACGAAGAGCTAAAATCAGAACTGTAGAACCAAGGAAGTGAAAATTTAAAAAAATTACAAAATTTTTAAATTTCATGAAATCATAAAAGATCAATAAATTTAGTATGCTTTCTAGTTTAAATGACTAAGTTAAATGAACCTTAATCTTTTTCCAATTTTATTTAGTACACTACTGTATTTTTGTAATATTTCTCCCTTTAATAACTAAATATTCAAGTCTCAGATGTGCATCTGTTTAGCATAAATATTTACCTTTGGACTCCAATTTAAATACATCTTTGCCCGACCAATATCCGGTTTTCTTCTCTGTGGGTCATCTTGTACTCCTGTTTGATAAACTATAGGACTAGATCCACCTATAAGTATTTTATATGATTAAATTCAAATATATTCAAAATTTTCTAGGGAATGACTATTTTGTATATACTCATAACATTTAAATGCAAGCAAGCACATCTCTAATAAGGTGGGCCCTTCTTGGGTCCAGATAACATCCACTCTGCTCAATAAAATACCACTTGAGGTATGGCCTTACATGACCCACAGAGCTGTACCTGAGGGAGCCTGAAGGGCTCCCTCAGGTACAGCTCATATTTGACATAGTTGCTCATATTTGACATAGTTGAAATCCACAGAACTGGCCAATAAAGTAGGGAGAAGTTTCCAACTTTTTTTCCCATGTTTTCACATTTCTGACCAATGAAATGCCACCATTCAGAGGAAGAAAATTGTCTGGAGTAGCAGTTATAACTATTATAACCTAATGGTAATTATAACCTATTGGTTATAATTACCATTAGGTGGGTTCAAATCTTTTTTTATAAAAAGGAAAATTTTAAAGTCTGACATAGCTCAGGAATACATTAGCATTAGTAGAGGCATTTGATGCAAGAAAGCAAGCTTATGCAGCATCAGCCAAAAAAAAAAAAAAAAACCCACTTCCACTTCACCCCTCTGTTTGTTCAAAATACCTGTCCAGCTGAGCCTTAAACTTATTTAGGCTATCAACCTCCACCATAAGGGATGGAAGTCTGTTCCACCAACCAACCACCCGCTGGCTAAAGGCAAATTTCCGCACGTCTATCCTACATCTGTCTTTCCTCAATTTGAATTTATGCCCTCTCAGGTGATTTTTCTGAGCTAGAGGAAGAATCCCATCAGCATGGAGCATGCTTAAACCATTCAAGGCTTTATACACCTCTATCAGATCACCTCGCTGGTGCCTAGTCTCCAGACACTGTAATTTGCAAAACTTAAGCCTTTCTTCGTAAGAGCACCCCTTTGTTCCATTTACTAATCTTGTTGCCCTTCTCTGTACTCGTTCCAGCAGCTCTACATCCTTCTTGAAATGAGGCCTCCAGACTTGTATACAGTACTCTAGGTGTGGCCTGACCATTGCCTTATACAATGGAATAATCACCTCCTTATCCCTGCTGGAAAAATTCCTGTATATCATTGACAATACTCCATGAGCTACTCTTGCAGCCCGTCTGCACTGCTCAGAGAACTTCATATCTGCCTGCACAACCACCCCCAAGTCCCTTTCATTCTCTACCACTGTCAGTGTAGTACCACAGAGTTGGCACGTTGCTCTGGGGTTGCTGTTTCCCATGTGTAGTACTTTACATTTGTCAATGTTAAACTTCATTTGCCACCTCTCAGCCCATCTGCTCAACCTTTCCAGATCCTGTTGCAGCAGCATAGTGTCAGTAGTGTCCTTGACAACCCTGCCAACCTTTGTATCGTCTGCAAACTTGGACATTAAGCTTGATATACCATCATCAATATCATTTATAAATACAGAAAACAATAATGGACCCAACACTGAGCCCTGAGGGACTCCACTAATAACATTAGTCCACGATGAGCAGTGTCCATTGATTACCACTCTGTCTTCTCCCCCTCAACCACCCCTTTATCCATAGCAGCAATTTGCCTCCAATGTCACACTGCTCCAATTTGTGTAGCAATCTTCCATGTGCAACAGTATCAAAAGCCTTTCTAAGATCCAAGTATATAATATCAAAGTTATTCCCTGCATCCAGTTCTTTTGTGACTGCATCATAGTATCCAATCAAGTTGGTCAGGCAAGACTTCCCCTTAACAAAACCATGCTGTGTCTGAGCTATAACTGAAGTTTTGTCTAAATGATCCTGCAGTGCTTCTTTAACCAGTGCCTCCATTAATTTTCCTGGAACAGAAGTTAAGCTCACAGGTGTATAATTACTTGTGTCAGCCTTTGATCCTTCTTTGTGAATTGGGGTCACATTTGCACATTTCCAGTCTATGGATACCTCTACTGAGTCCAAGGAAGCTCTCATAATTTATGGCTAAGGGTTTGCTTACTTCCTTTGCTGCCTCCTTTAATATAACTGGATAGATCCCATCCACTCTGGGTGCCTTTCTTGTGTTTATCTTCAACAGTTTCTCCTCCACTTTACTCCCAATTATTTCAAGATTCTGTAGCTTACTGCTAGAGTTGAATACACCTCTGGCATTCCCCTTGCTGAATAACTCCTCATGTGTGAATGTCGATGCAAAATATTCATTTAGTTTGTTAGCTACCTGAGCAGGATCATCAACAGTTGACCCATCAATATCAAGTGGACCAATCTGATTCATCCCCTTCCTTCTAGAGTTTACATAAGTAAAGAAGTCTTTGCTGTTTTTCTTTGTATCCTTTGCCACAGATTTCTCGTAATCTACCTTTGCCTGCCTAACCTCCTTTGTGACTTGGTTACAGACCAGCTTATATATATTGTAGGCTTCCATGTCACCTGTTAATTTATATGTAACCCATGCATTTTTTTTCTCTGCCACATGTCTCATTAATTCATCTGACCTCCCTTTAAGCCTAAACCTTGAACAATATTTTTTAGTTGGTATGAAAAGCCTAGTCGCTTTCAAGATAAATTCTTTGAATGCTTCCCATTTTCAATTTGCTGTTGGTAACGTCATCAGTTGGTCCCACCGTATAGAATTTAAATACTGTCTCAGTCCATCGTAGTCGCCTTTACGGAAGCAATAACCCTTCCTTTTACCCCTAATGGTAGTTACCTCTTTGAGTAAATCCCACTTCAGCACACTGTGATCACTGCCACCTAGTGGTTCATTTATCTGCAGATTCTTAATGCATGAAGAATCACTGCTGATAATCAAATCAAGAGTATTACTCCCTCTAGTTGCCTCCC
Organism: Mastigoproctus giganteus; assembly: GCF_048544385.1. Taxonomy (NCBI): domain Eukaryota; kingdom Metazoa; phylum Arthropoda; class Arachnida; order Uropygi; family Thelyphonidae; genus Mastigoproctus; species Mastigoproctus giganteus. The sequence goes on along the minus strand of NC_143575.1, from coordinate 266,753,248 downwards.
GAACATGCTGATGTAGAAAACAATCATCCAATAAATCCACAAAAGCCCTGTTAGTGTGTGAGTAACCAGCCCCCAAATTCCAGTCAATATCTGGGAAATTAAAATCTCCCATTATAAGACTCTCTGATTTACTGGCCCACTCTATTTCCCTGTACAGTTCCTTATTATACTCATCAGAGTCATTAGGCCTATAGCACACTCCTACTCTCAATTTTGATCTCCCAATGCTTATGTCACACCAAACTGACTCAACACTGCACTGTCCAGCGATGTCGACTGGCTTCACTTCCTTGATTTTTATGTGTTTCTTAACTAATAGCATAACCCCTCCCCCCTTCCTATCCTGTCTATCCTTTCTGTAGACGTACTCCCCAAATTGCAGTTCTGCATCCCTTATATCTGTGTGACACCACGTCTCTGATATCCCAACAATATCTGCCTTTGATGTTTTGAGCAATACCTCAAATTCATCAAATTTATTTACTAAACTCCTAGCATTGGTGTACACGCAAGTATACCTGCACCTGTTTCTATTCTTAGCTACCCTAACACAACCCATGTGTTTACTTGTACCGCAATGACTCCCAGCAGTCTCTGAAATATCCTGAATCTTGTTTTTCAGGCTTCTGCTCATTCCAATAGAAGCAGTGCAAGAATCTCTTTCACCTCTGCCAGTGGCTACTGGCAATCTATTCGTCTTTGTATCCCCCCAAGCTAGCAGTTTTCCGACCCGCCTAACACTGCCTCGATAGCATCAGCAAATATTCTTGCACCCTTTCTATTTAAGTGTATCCCATCCCTGTAGAAGCAATCTCTCCTGTTAACAAGTACAGTCCAGGCTGAAAAAAATTCTACCCCTTGAGCCTTGCACAATCTTTCCAGGGCCGAATTGATCGACAAGGCTCTCATCATATACTCCCTCCTATCGTGTCTGGGCAGAATTGCAGACACTTTCAAATTCAACCCTAATTCTCGGCTTTTGTTCAACAGTGACCTGTACTTGTTAAGTAATTCTGCCGGTCTCCTACTCTTAATATTAATAGTGCCAACGTGTACAACGATATCACCTTTTGTGCCCTTAAAAGATGATATTCGCTCTACAACGTCATCAACCTTTGCCCCTGGCAGACATACCCTGGTCCTGTTCCACCTATCTTTTTTACAAAGCATGTTCCCCGTTTCCCTGACAATAGAGTCACCAACAACTACTAGTTCCTTCGGGACCAGCGCATTCTGCCTTGGGGGTTGTCTCTGTGTCACGCGATGCCCAAGTGCAAGCTCTGGCGTTGATGTGGGCAGCTGAGAGCTTGATGGGCCCCTCAATTTAGTTTCTTCGAGGGCATCCACCCTGTCCTTCAAGCTCTCATATAGGCCCACAAGAATGCCGAGTTGTTGCCTGATATCGATACACTCCTTGCATCGCGCACACACACAAAGACATCCCCCTTGGCAGTATCATGTCCCGTACCCGATTGCTCTGCAAACATCAAGCAAACAGTGCATTTTATAAGGCTATGAGTCAGAGGACAACTGCCCCCCTCAGTTCTGCTCTGAGCCACAGCACTTCCATTAGCTTGAGCGTTTTGCTTTCCTGCTCTGGTCTGGTTCGAACATAGCACATGTTCGAACTGACCTCACCAACTATGGTAATGTTCTTGTGTTCTTTATCTTGTAAACTCCTGACCATATATAAATAAACAGATGATTCATTTTAGTTCCTGGGTTGTTTCCTGCATGATGCACATTGTGTACCTTTCATTTCTTACTTCTAACAAATTGGTGCATTCAATAAAAATTGATTTATTCTTTAATGAGCTGAGTTGTTTCTGATTATTATTGATAAGGCAACTTAGATCATGGGATATCAGGGTTTCATCTTTGTGAATTGTTTGGAGGCCAGTTTTTTTTTGGGGGGGGGCTAATTCCATCTAAAAGCAAACTTAAATGAACCTTTCTTGAAAAAAACATTTCTTGCATTATCAATGGGATTCCAGAACTTTCCAAGCAGATAAGTGGCATCACACCTAGGCATGATGGGTTAGTAAAGCTAAATGTTTAATTAATGAATAAGTTATTCTCAAAAGAATCAAAAAAGCATTTTTATTGCAATAAAAATCATTTAAGGGCATAGCTGGAGTTATTCAGGCAGCAAGTGAGAATTCACACTACTGCATATGATAACACTGAAATGCTTATTATGGGATTTTTTTTTACAACTTTAGTGTAAGGTTAAATATAGTTAAAAGTAAAACAGTTAATATAAAGGATTTGGAGGAGAAGGGGGTTAAAGCTCACATTTTGAAAGTTACTTTGCCTTCTGGGATAAAAGTATAAAAAAAAAAAGTGCCTCATTCTCCCTTACAAAATTCCATAAAATCTCTCAATGGATTCTATCCTTATTCAATGACTAACTTAGCAAACAAATATGACTGATCTATTTTCACAGAATAACAATTAATGCTATAATTGAGTAGCATAGTACATGGTAGTGGAATTGTAGAGTTTTAATTGAGTAAATAAATAGCTTAATAGTTCTAATCACATAGATTAGCCTACATTTGTTTTGTTTTTAGCTAAGAAATTTTATTTCTAGTAAGGCTATAACTAATTTAAAATTCTAAAAATGTAATGATATAGCATAATTCATATTATTGCATTTAGGTATCTATAGCTTAGTATAGTATTCTCAGAATTAAATTGAATTTAAATTCATACTAGACTAGAGCAAAGTAGCGGGGTTGCTGCCTCAGGGTAGAATTGAAGGGAGCAGTTTTCCTATTAATCACGGCCTCACACTGTGCTGCTTATGTGATTTTTTGGACCTATCATGATACAGCTAAGAGCTTTTGTATGAGTTCAGTGCAAGGAAATTAGGTGTGAACTCTGTATTCTGATGGGCATTTATGAGAGCTTGAAGAATAGGGTGGATGCCTTTGAAGGAATTAAAATCGGGGCCTATCAAGCTCTCAGCTGTCCAATTCAATGTCAAGCATATTAGAATATATTAGTATTTTAAAAAATGTGTAATTTTTTTTTTTTTGGGTGGTAACAACAGAAAACTTAATTTTTTGAAAAACGTTTTCCACTTTACGAATCCAATGTCTCATTTCAACACGGCTTTCAATTTCTGAGCACTGCTTGAAGGGGCAGGGAGTCCCATATCTTAAAAATAATTCCATAAAGTTCTATGCACGGCACCTCGAACAAATGGTAAAAATTACCAAGAGTGCTTACTCAGTATGACACTGCAAAGAAGTAAAAAGAAAAACTTGTTTATTCTCCAGCATGACCACCAGGTCAGAGAAGTTTATAATAAATCACGAGTACAATCGTTAATCATATTTAGTAGTCACAGGCTTGAACCATGGTACATTCAAAAGGCATTCATAACTCACAGAACACTTCCTGATGGGTAATTCCAGTAAGTCACTAAGCACGAATGTTCCATCTGCAGATTTATGCAAAAAGAAAATCTCTGGTGGCAGATAAAATTTAGTCATTTCAGTAGTGATTCATTCATTGGCCGAATGCATGCAAGTCTGCTAGGTAAAATCTAATATCACATCACACAGCCAATAAGATTATATATCCAATTGATTAACAGGCAGTTTAATAGACTAAAAATCACAAGTTTAAGAGACAAATAAAAATCACAAGGCTATAAAAAATCACAATGATTCAAACAACTGAATATGTAGTGAGAAAGCATGTTGCTGATAGTTTTTGAGGTCTTTCTTAGCCTTTGCCAGTCTGATTGTCACTTTCAAGTTTGTATGTGTGCTTATTAACAAAGGAGCAATGCTATTTAGATTTGATTGTACTTAATACTTACTGCAATACAAAAACACTGAACACAGCTTCTTATCAAAACTTTGTTATAGAAGGATATTTCATTATATTGAGGTAAAATAAGTAATGCTCTGAAATCAAAGATTCACTAAAAAATTTTGTCTACAGAGAAATTTCATTATAAGGAAATTCATTGTGGAGGGATTTAACTATAGTAATCATATATCATTACTTAATCTAAAACTTACCAACAATGTTTTTGATCACAGTAGCAAACTCTTCAATGGTATATTCATCAGGATTTCCTAAGTTGATTGGAAGTGTGTAATTGCTGCTCATTAGGAACATCAGTCCATCAACTAAATCACTGACATACTGAAAGGAGCGAGTCTGTTTTCCAGAGCCATAAATCTGTGTAATAGAACAGAATCTTGAAACGAAGGTTCTGTATCCCATAAAGGAAAATAAGCTATGCTATGCACTAAGTGAATAATGCAAAGGTTTTACTCTAGTTACATAGATTAATCAGATAAATGGATATTGATGAACTTATTGTTATACACCTGTTTATTGGAATACAATATTTACATAATTCAAGTGGTGCATATTAAATACTATTTTCCATGTTCTTGGAATGCTTAGTAGACTGACTAGCAATATTATATCTGTACAGACATAATACAGCTTATCATATATTATGTCTATAAAGATGCATGTTCGTGGGAGACATTTGCATATTGTGTGGGTTGAAAAACCTCAAATTACTCATGGGGTGGGTTCTAGGGCTCTACTCCCTTGCCTGGGATCAGCTAACTACAGCCATGACTGAAGCCTTTAAAATTTCTCCAGTTGCTGAAGGGATCAAAGTTTTGTAAAATGTCAAACTTATAGAGTCACTCAATAAGAACTACCCACATGAAATAACAACATACAAAAATTAACATTAAAAAATATTATTTTTTAACATGACTAGTAACCTACCCATCTGTAAGTGAAAGTATTTTATAACAGGACCATTTATAAAGTAAAGGTATAAGAAATTTAGTAATTACAGGGGGATGTATCAAGGAAGTGAATAACAAGAAAAAGAAAACAAAGTTTTAAACTGCTTATACAGTAATGCTAGTTACTATCAGTAATTGGCAAATGATGCAAGGAAACAAGCTTAAAAGCACAGCATCAGCCAAAAAATAAATACCCGCATCCATCCGCATATCTCCTCTAACAATTTGTCTAATTCTTAATTCCAAAACACCAGGTGGAAGTTTGTTCCAACAATCAGTTACTCTCTGCTGAAAGCAAATTTTTGCACATATATCCTGCAACCATCTTTTTTCAATTTAAATTTATGTTCCCTTATGTCTATCATCTGAAACTATGAAAGAATACTTTCAGAATTTAGTTTACTCAATTTGTTTAAAGTCTTAAACAGTTCTGCCTAATTTTTCTAGGTCTTGTTGCAGTAGTGTGCTTTGAATCTTGCCATTAACCACCCTGCCCTGCAAGCTTAGACATTAAACTTAACATGCCTTCATCAATATCATTAATAAATATTGAAAGTCGTATGGGGGGCCCAGCACCCGAGGGACTCCACTAACAACTGTAGTCAATAAGAGCAGTGGCTATTAATAACCACCTGTCTTCTGTCACTCAACCATTCCTTTATATATAGCAGTAACTTGTACTTAATGACATACTGCTCCAATTTGTATACCAGTATTAAAACCTTTAATGAAATCTAAGCATAGGATGTTAAAATAATTTTTTGCATCTAGTTTCTTTGTTACATTCTCCATAGTAGCTAATCAGATTGGTCAGACAAGATCTCCCCATCAATCAATGCTGTGATTTCTTCTTTAACCACTAATAATTGTTTTCCCTAGAAAATAAGTCAAATTTACAGGTCTGTAATTATTTACTTTATCCTTTAATCCCCCTTTGAGATCAAAGATAGGAGAGACATATGAACATCTCCAATCTGTAGGAACCTTCCCTGAATGCAATGATGCTCTCATAATTATGGCTGAAGGGTTTGCTTACTTCCTTTGCTGCTTTATTCAATATAACAGATTTTATAGTCAGGTGTTTTATTAACTTTAACATGTTCTCGTGCTCTTTGAACAAAATCGTTTTGCTAACAGTTAGAATTAGGTATACTTCTACTATCCCCATCCTGTTCTATCAATGACAAACTGAATAAAAATATTTATTCAGTTTGTCATTGATAGAACAGAATCACCAATAGTTATTCCATGGTTCAGTCCTTTCCTTTCAAATGAGTTTGCCAAGTAGTATATTCATTACACATCTAGATGCAAGGAAGAAACATTCAGGGTAAATTATGTGGAGGTAAAAAGTTTGTTATTTCTATCACTGTTCTCTTTACAAATATTTTCCACCCATATGCAAAATTTAATAGATTATGGTAGATCTATGAATATTTTGCATCGACATTCACACATGAGGAGTTATTCAGCGAGGGGAATGCCAGAGGTGTATTCAACTCTAGCAGTAAGCTGGAGAATCTTGTAATAACTGAGAGCAAAGTGGAGGAGAAATTGTTGAAGATAAACACAAGAAGGGCACCTGGGGTGGATGGGATCTATCCAGTTATATTAAAGGAGGCAGCAAAGGAGGTAAGCAAACCCTTAGCCATAATTATGAGAGCTTCCTTGGACTCAGGGGAGGTACCCATTGACTGGAGATGTGCAAATGTGACCCCAATTCACAAAGGGGGATCAAAGGCTGACACAAGTAATTATAGACCTGTGAGTTTAACTTCTGTTCCTGGAAAATTAATGGAGGCACTGGTGAAAGAAGCACTGCAGGATCATCTAGACAAGACTTCAGTTATAGCTAGGACACAGCATGGTTTTGTTAAGGGGAAGTCTTGCCTGACCAATTTGATTGGATACTATGATGCAGTCACAAAAGAACTGGATGCAGGGAATAACTTTGACATTATATACTTGGATCTTAGAAAGGCTTTTGATACTGTTGCACATGGAAGACTGCTGCACAAATTGGAGCAGTGTGGCATTGGAGGCAAGTTGCTGCTATGGATAAAGGGGTGGTTGAGGGGGAGAAGACAGAGAGTGGTAATCAATGGACACTGCTCATCGTGGACTAATGTTATTAGTGGAGTCCCTCAGGGTTCAGTATTGGGGCCTTTATTGTTTTCTGTATTTATAAATGATATTGATGATGGTATATCAGGCTTAATGTCCAAGTTTGCAGACGATACGAAGGTTGGCAGGGTTGTCAAGGACACTACTGACACTATGCTGCTGCAACAGGATTTGGAAAGGTTGAGCAGATGGGCTTCGAGGTGGCAAATGAAGTTTAACATTGACAAATGTAAAGTACTACATATGGGAAACAGCAACCCCAGAGCAACGTATCAACTCTGTGGTACTACACTGACAGTGGTAGAGAATGAAAGGGACCTGGGGGTGGTGGTGCAGGCAGATATGAAGTTCTCTGAGCAGTGCAGACGAGCTGCAAGAGTAGCTCATGGTGTATTGTCAATGATATATAGGAATTTTTCTAGCAGGGATAAGGAGGTGATTATTCCCTTGTATAAGGCAATGGTCAGGCCACACCTAGAGTACTGTATACAGGCCTGGAGGCCTCATTTCAGGAAGGATGTAGAGCTGCTGGAACGAGTACAGAGAAGGGCAACTAGATTGGTGAATGGGACAAAGGGGTTCTCTTACGAAGAAAGGCTTAAGTTTTGCAAATTACAGTGTCTGGAAACTAGGCACCAGCGGGGTGATCTGATAGAGGTGTACAAAGCCTTGAATGGTCTGAGCATGCTCAATGCTGATGGGATTCTTCCTCTAGCTCAGAAAAATCACCTGAGAGGGCATAAATTCAAATTGAGGAAAGACAGATGTAGGATAGATGTGCGGAAGTTTGCCTTTAGCCAGCGGGTGGTTGGTGGGTGGAACAGACTTCCATCCCTTGTCGTGGAAGTTGATAGCCTAAATAAGTTTAAGGCTCAGCTGGACAGGTATTTCGAACGAACAGAGGGGTGAAGTGGAAGTGGTTATTTTGATTTATTTATGTTACTTTTTTTTTTTTTTTTTTTTTTTTTTTTTTTTGGCTGATGCTGCATAAGCTTGCTTTCTTGCATCAAATGCCTCTACTAATGCTAATGCTATTTACAAATAAGTAACTAATATCCATATTAAAAAACATCTGGTTTACTCACTGTAATGGAGTGGTTTTGTAATGCTTGAAGTATGAAATTGCTCACAACTCTTCCATCAGTGATGTGCATTCTTGGTCCATAAGTATTAAAAATGCGTGCTACTCTGACTGGTACATTTTCCTGAGAGAAATAAGAAATACTAAAAATTGGTAGTTTGAAAACCATTAATACTCTAAAGTCAATAATAAGAACAGTGAGATTATTTGGAAAAACACTAAAGTGATGTACAGTGTATTTATCAAAAATATTAAAAATCACAATGAGAAAATGGTTATTAAAAATAGCAGATTTATTTACAATATAAAATTTATCGATTCAGCATTAATTTATGGAATACGATGAAGATGGCTAACATTATCATCAACTGTCTTCATCTGAGGTTTAGAAAAAGTAACAATAATGTAATAACCATACCTATTTAGACCATAGCACATTCTGCTAGTTCAAAAATGAAATACGAAACTTCTTCATTCAATACTATTAAAATCATGTTATCTATTCTCTTATGTCAAGTTCACTGATTCAAAAAGATAACCTCAATCCGGTCATGTTACTGGATGGATGCCTAATTTTCTTTGTGCTATCTATTTGCTTTACGTTCAGTCCTTAATCTGTAAGGAGGAAGAGCTCTTGTCCATTCTGAACAAGAGCTCTTTCTCCTTACAGATGAATTTATACATTTTCTACTTGTGTGGTAGCAAACAGCATTTTCTCTCTCATACATTTACCAGATAATATACGTTATAAAGCATACCTGGATATTCTATGCAAACTAGCTCGCATATAAATAATAATTATTTTAAAAAATTATTTTAAAAAAATTCTTTTAAATCAGCCCAGCACAATCCCAAAGAATGAAGTTAATGTTTACTTTTACTAATAAAAAAAAAAAAAAAAAAAAAAATTATGTTATTAGAACATTTGAAATAAAGTAGTCAATTGTGCATTGTTGTACTCTGAATAAATTAAGGTCAGGCACAATAAAACCAGCTATGTTAGGAAATAATGACAGCTTGCAAAGTAGTAACATAACTTTACCAAACTTCATAAAGAGGAAAATATATGGTTGCATTAGAAAAACAGCATCTCTTTCCATCCTCAGGATCCTAATAATTTCAGACATATATATAAAAGAACCTAGTAAAGCAGAAAAACAAATCACTGGTGGCTCAAGTAATGTCCAGAGTTTCAAGCCTGTTCTTTTAGATAGGACAATAAACAGACTACCTTAGCCTTTGAACAGTACACTGCATGTGAAACTAAATATTATGTGGATGAACAATATAAAATACAAGTAGGAGACCGGCAGAATTACTTAACAAGTATAGGTAAATGTTGAAAAAAAACCATGAGTTAGGGTTGAATTTGAAAGTGTCTGCAATTCTGCCCAGACATGATAGGAGGGAGTATATGGTGAGAGCCTTGTCGATCAATTTGGCCCTGGAGAGAATGTGCAAGGCTCAAGAGGTAGAATTTTTCTCAGGCCGGTCTGTGTTTGTTAACAGGAGAGACTGCTTCTACAGGAATGGGATACACTTAAATAGAAAGAGTGCAAGAATATTTGCTGATGCTATCGAGGCAGAGTTAGATGGGTCGGAAAACTGCTAGCTTTTGGGGGATACATGGATTAATATATTAACAGTAACCGCTGGCAGAGATGAAATTGATTCTAGCACTGCTTCTATTGAAATGAGCAGCAGCCTGGAAAACAAGATGCCGGGGATTCCTGCTGGGACTGCTGGGAGTTATTGCAGAACAAGTAAATACATGGGCTGTGTTAGGGTAGCTAAGAAGCGGAACAAGTACATGTATACTTGTGTGTGCACCAATGCTAGGAGTTTGGTAAATAAATTTGATGGTTTTGTAAAATTCAAAGGCAGATACTGTTGGAATAACAGACACGTGGTGTCACACAGATATAAGGAATGCAGAACTGCAATTTGGGGATTACAATGTGTGCAGGAATGATAGGAAGGGAGGATGGGGTTATGCTATTGGTTAAGAAACACAAAATCCAAGGAAGTACAGCCAGTCGACATGGCTGGACAGTGCACATGGGCTGAGAGGTGGCAACTGAAGTTTAACATTGGCAAATGTAAAGTACTGCATATGGGAAGCAGTAACCTCAGAGTAACGTATGAACTGTGTGTATGAACACTGGACAGTGGTAGAAAGTGAAAAGGACCTGGGAGTAATTGTGCAGACAGATATGAAGTTTTTTGAGTAGTGCAGATAATCTGCAAGAGTAGCTCATGTGTCTTGTCAGTGATATACAGGAATTTTTCTAGCAGGGATAAGGAGGTGATTATCCCTTGTATAAGGCAATGGAGGCCTCATTTTAAGAAGGATGTAGAGCTGTTGGAACGAGTATAGAGAAAGGCAACAAGATTAGTGAATGGAACAAAGGGTTGCTCTTACAAAGAAAAGCTTAAGTTTTGCAAATAGTGTCCGGAGACTAGGCACCTGCGAGCTGATGTTGTTGTTTGGTTTTTAGGAGCATTAGCAACTAAGGCCATATTGATCCGGGAATATGCGGTGGTCATTCCCTGACCTTTCCGCATCCTCCGTATTTGGTGGTGACAGGCTCGAACCCCGGTCTAATCAAGAAGCGTGTGCTACGCACTGCTGCTCCTTCCCACCTGGCTATGGAGGCGCCTCCTGCGAGGTGATCTGATTGAGGTGTATAAAGCCTTGAATGGTTTGAGCATGCTCAATGCTGATGGGATTCTTCCTCTTGCTGAAAATAATCGCCTGAGAGGGCATAAATTCAAATTGAGGAAAGACAGTTGTAGGATAGATGTGCAGAAGTTTACCTTTAGCCAGCAGGTGGTTGATTGCTGGAACTAACTTCCAACTGTCGTTGTAGAAGTTTATAGCTTAAATAGATTCAAGGCAGAACTAGACAAACATTTGGAGCGAGTGCATCATGCATCTTGCATCATGCACCTTTGCTAATGCTAATTGGAATATACAAAAGCCAAAAATTAAAGTCAGAAGTGTGAAAAAAAAATTAAGGTCAAAAGTAGGATAAAAAATACCATAATATATACTGACTGAAAATTAATATACTAAGTATATCATTTGGTGGGTACTAATTTTCCAGACAGTAAGGTGCCTAAATGGCAAATTGCACATTATATACAATATGTACATAGCTTGAGAATTTGAGATGGCATTAATTGAAAATTAGTACCATCTCAAATTCTTGTTGTTGTTGTGTATAATGACTGCTGTATATATCTACTGGTAGCAGTCCTCTATGATTAACGATTTGTGTTGCTTTGTTAAAACACTTCCTCATTCATTTCATAAATCAGTCACAATCTCAATGATGTTCATTTCCACTTACAGTCTGTCAATCCCCCACTTACTTTTTTCTGACATAATCTCAATTTTCAGTCTATTCACCCACTGCTCATCTCAGCTGTCCTGATTATTCACTTTATGGTTCCTTTTGCTTCAAAAGGTAGTGTTACTTGTGCATATGTCTGCTCTGATATTACCTGTCAAAGACTTAGCAACATGCAGTCTCCTCTTTGCGATCTTCTCCGATTTAAAACCTCTCTATCCCATTCTGTCAAATTCATCTATTACCTCCATTGATCTCCCAATTCCATTAATTACTTGGGACCCTTTGACTTCCTTTCTTTGAAGTTTGACTTTCTCCAGTCCAACTTTCCTAATAATGAGGTAATTTTCCATGGCATTTTATTGTTCACAACTCCAGTTAGCTCCAGGTTTCTAGTCATGGACCAGCTGGTTGAAAATGCCGAGCCTTTTGCAATCACTACTGGCACCTCCGTAGACAGGTGGGCAGGAGCAGCAGTGCGTAGCACACACTTCTTGATTAGACTGGGGTTCGAGCCTGTGACCACCAAATACGGAGGATGCAGAAAGGTCAGGGAATGACAACCACATATCCCCGGAGCAATATGGCCTTGGTTGCTAATGCTCCTAAAAAAATCCAAATAACAATAACAGAAATCACTACTGACCTCTTTGTTTGTTCATTTGGGGATTTATTAGGTGCATCGGCATCTATGGCCATAGTGTGCCACTACTGACCTCACACAGATTATTCATCTGCCTACCAGAATAACAGACAATCCTAACCACACAGCCAACACTCTTGATCTTTTTCTCATGAACAACCCTTCCAAGTATACAGTCAAGGTGAGTAGTCTTCTAGTCACAACAGATCACAACTTGATAATAAGTCTTTTCTTCAATGAGGCCTTAATCTCTCATGGCCATTCTCAGCTTAGTGTTGTTTGGCAATACAAGAATGTAAAATGGGATGATCTGTGAGATTTCTATTCTTCTTTTCCTTGGTTGGATTACTATTTTAAAACTTTGGATGTCAACATTTGCTCATATGATGTCAGTGAACCTTGGTTTTCCATTAAATATGTTAAGGTATTCAAGATAAGAAAGCTGCACACTGCAACTGGCTTGCATCCAATTTCCTTTAGAAAACAGGATGCAAGGTGAAACAGTCAAATGTCCTGAATAAATAAGTTTTCTTGAAAGGTAATGGAGTCTAAATATGAGTAAAGTTTTCTGCAGAGAGCATGGCCTATCTTAAAAGTATTATTAGAATACTTTCTACTTGTGATTTAAATTCAATTATATTTTCTCATAATTTTAAAATTTAATTACATTTTGAACACTGCTTATTTGTATGTGTACAAAACATGTTATGGTTAATATTTAGTTGATGGTGCACCCTTCAAAATGGCGGCGAGGAGAAGAGGGGGGAAAGCAGTGATTGACGGATTGTGACTCCGCCCACTCACTGCGTTCCTGCTATTCTCCTTGGCGAACGGTACTAGGTGACACGCGGGTGGCACAGCAACAAATACAGTGGCTGAAAACAGGATAAAACCAATAATTTCAAAAGTTCAAGTTACAAAAATACGGTTTTCGTGGATCACAAAATATCACGTGACATTTGAATAAGTCTGATGCAACCGAAAAGAAAAAAAAAGGGGGGGAAGGTAATTTTCGCGAAAGAAAAGGAACGGCAAATGAACAATTATTAAAAATAAAACAAACAAAAATGCACGTTTTTCTAAGCTATATTTCACAAGCATTAACAATGAGATTGGCTGAAAAGGAAAAAAAATAAATAAATAAAACAGTAATTTTTAAGGAAATTTAAATAGGGGGATTATTATTTTTAGGGCAATTATTTTTAGCGCAAATAGCGGGGATCATTATTTTTTTTTTTCTGGGGGCAGAGCCCCCATACCCCCGATATACGTATTATTCGCCTTTTCCAAAACCAAACAACTTTTCTTTTTTTTTTTATTTGTTTAAAAAAATTCGCACCATGTGCAACCCTTGCTTCTTCTCGCCCGTACATTACTAGATGGGGATCCCGATCCCCTGCCTTTCTGCCCGAACATGAAAAAACAAGTAATTAGTATTATTTGTAACAAAAATTAACACCACGTGCAACACTGAAAATTGCTGATGCCCGTCAACAGAAATGCTAAAAGGACAGAAATTCATAACACGGGTGACATGCACGGCGTGGCACATGTGCCAGATGTTTCCGTATGTTCAGGAGAACACGTGACACTGGGCGGAGTCAGCACCCGTCAATCACTGCCGTGTCGGCGAGTGTAGAGAGGGTGCACTGAGTACTAAATCTTAGCCCATGTTATTGCTTTATTTTATTTTTTAAGACATCCTAGTGCTAGTTTAGGCTGCATCTATATTGAAACTTCCTGGAACCACTTTATAAAATAATTGTTCCCATATGACCTTCTAGGTTTAAGTCATTTATAAAGCAATATTTACTATGTTTATATTGTCAACATTGCATTTTTTTTTTTAAATGCAGCTTACAAAAGTAGTATTTCAATAGTAATTTTAATTTTAAGGAAAGCAATATGCTAAGCTACTTCTATGGGTGCCTGTACATAACCATTTACTGGAGTTTTTCACAAATACAATATTCTCAGTTTCAATGTTTTTGTGAGTCCATGATGTTCATAATAAATAAATAAATTTTCTGTTTATACTGTGGGACAACCACATAAGGTTAGTGGAGTTCACAAAAAAGAAATATACAAATACGGTACTGTATTTAGTAGTCATACAGGCTTGAATCACAGTTACTCCAAGCATGTGCACTTCTGTACCTTTCAATTGACTACTTGGCTATGGCAGCCTTTTAAATGACTCAGTGTTTGTTAATTTGTTAACTCCTGATGATAAATTTTTGTTTTAGCATCCAGCATGACACAAGAGCCAATTCTGTATTTCCACCATACTGCTCTTTAATTATTAACTACCAGCCCACATAATTAGCTAAAATTTCTTCTCTCGAATTTTTTTTTTTTTTTTTTTAAATTTGTCTTCATGTTTCTTGTAATATTTAAAATGGGAGAAGTAGAGAAATTTGAAAAAACAAATTTTATTCTATAACATAACTGTAAATAACACATGAACATACGAACCTGTTTGGCATATGCATAGCATAAAGATTCAGCTACCCTTTTCCCTTCATCATAGCAGGAACGAGGTCCAATGGGATTAACACGGCCCCAATAATCTTCAGACTGAGGATGTACTTCAGGATCACCATACACCTCTGATGTGGAGGCTACCAGAACTGTAGCTCCGACTCGTTTTGCCAAACCTTAAAAATCATTAGTATCTGATAATGTAGCTCTTCTTTTTATTTTCTCCCATATGACTAACCAGTAAACCAATTTAGGGAATTATTAAAAGCCAGAATAACATTTATGAAACAGTAACCTTAATTGCATTTATAAATAATTATACAGAAGGAATGGAATAGCTAAAAAATTTACAATATGGATAGTTAATGATTTTATTATTTATAAAATGATAAAGTAATAAGTAGCAGGATAAAGTAATCTAGATTCATACTGATTAAGATGTCATTCAAGTTAACAAGGTTTCTAGGCAATACTGCATTTTTCTAGGATAAAAAGATAAGATAAAATCATGAAGTGGTATTGTCAGAGGAACTAGGTCATTATGATATCAGAATGCAGGATATTACAGAAACTAAAAGGATGAATACCAAGGAGCTGTAGCTAAACAACAGTATTAGTATTAATTGTATGATGCAAGGAGGCTGAGCTTTTATCGCACCAGCCATAAAACAAACAAACAAACCAAAATAATAATAAATGCCCTATTTGACTCAGTCTTCACACAGGTATCTATCTAGCTGAGCTTTGAATTTCCTCAAGCTGTCAGCTCCAACCACCCACGAAGGCACTAATAACTTGGTGATTAAAAGAAAAATTCCTGCACCATTAAGCATACGAGTTGTGAATGTACATAAGGAAAAAAAAAAGAAAGAAAGCAAATAAAAAAAAAGATGGGGGAAAAAAGTTAGATATATTTAATGGTTGTTGTTATTTGGTTTTTAGGATCATTAGCAACCAAGGCCATATTGCTCCGAGGATATGCAATGGTCATTCCCTGACCTTTCCGCATCTTCCGTATTTGGTGGTAATGGGCTCAAACCCCAGTCTAACCGCACTGCTGCTCCTGCCCACCTGGCTACGAAGGCGCCATATTTAATGGTAGAAGGTTACTAATTTAAAGATATTGAAGTAAGTAAATTTAATTAAAGTAGCATCACAGTTCAAAAATTTAATAAAGTGTTAAAGTCAGTGAATGTTGATATAGATATACAATAAAGAAACTGATAAAGCAAACTATATAAAAAAGGTAAGCTTAGAATGTTAGTTAGGTTAAATGGCATTAAAATCTGTTTTTTGCATATTCATCTGATTCAACATTTAAAAGTACAAGAGAAACAAGTCTCTGTATTGACATAATGTTATCAATCTCTTGAAAATTGCTGAATACCTCCCAATAAGCTCTTTTCTCATTAATAAAGACATTAAAGTTTTAAGCTTATGACACTGAGCATCAACAGTAGGAGTGTGGATTACATTTCAAGATTATCACAGTTATATTTAATCAGCAAGGCTGGAATTCTAGTGCAGCTTGAAAGATCTTACCTGTTTAACTGCATGTGCAAGTCCATATATTTCAAAAATATTTATTAAAATTTTATATTTAAAAAAAAAAAAAAATCTTTTAGTTGTTTATTTCAAAAGAAGAATACAGTTCTTTGATTTTATTTTGGAGCTGAAATTAAAGGAAACTGAACTTGTCTAGAGAGGAGAGGAGGAACCAAAATTTTAGGTTAGTGTGATCTATATCCATATAGTGTGAACTCACTGTTCACACTATATGGACACTACTGAAATATATGCCAATGCCCATACAGCCAGTGTCAGCACTAAATAGCACCTCACTGGAGATGCCAATTAGAGTCTAACAATCCAGTGGTGAGAACTCAATGTAACAAAGTTTAAAATAGAGATCCATAGTCACACTAGACCTCTAAAACATTATTATACACACACAATTTACCACCTAGCCTTGTAAAGACAGAGCTCATATAGATTTAAAGAGAGATTAAATAAATACATAAAATGGAAGAAGATATAATATAAAACTAGGGAGTTATTTTATTTTTTTTATTTTTTAGAGAATAAGCCACATTTAATAGAAAAATAAGAGAACAATAATAATAGTAGTGTTAAAAATTTGAATTACCATATAATCAGGTAAGTTCTAATAAATGACATACTAGGTATATCATTAGAATAAATACTAGGTATGTTATAGTAAAAGAAATGACAAAAAATATTAATTATCACTTATACCCAACAAAGATTATAACGACTCTATCAACTTGAAAGATATTCAAACCATCTTCGTGAATCATTCGTACAAATCTCACGTCTACCCTAACTTTTCTACTTTTCCTTGTCTTCAGTTATCCCTTCTTTGGAACAACTTCCATTCATATGTTTCCAGAAAATTTCAATCTACATAAATTCAAGCCAAATGTAAGCAGGTATATCTTCTGTTTTTCAACCCATCATATTCTGTACTAAAGCACTAAAGGTTCTTATATCTTTTTTGTTTGGGATCATCACATGTGTGTGTGGGGGGGGGGGAGAGAGAGAGAGAGAGAGAGAGAGAGAGAGAGAGAGAGAGAGAGAGAGAGAGAGAGAGAGAGAGAGAGAGAGAGAGAGCGTATGTATAATAAGAACAAAACAATTAAGAGCTCATGCAGTAATTAGTACTACAACGCTTCAGACCATGAAGCATAACTTGAAAAAATGATATGTGATTTCATATTAAACATTTTTCTACCAAATATACAAGACTTATACAGACAATAAGGAAAATAATGTTGGAAATTCCACAGATTATCATTTATCTGATTATGATGTATAATAAGATTAGCATGTATAATAAGAACAAAACAATTAAGAGCTCGTGCAGTAATTAGTACTACAACGCTTCAGATCATGAAGCATAACTTGAAAAAAATGCTATGTGATTTCATATTAAACATTTTTCTACAAAATATACAAGACTGTTATACAGACAATAAGGAAAATAATGTTGGAAATTCCACAGATTATCATTTATCTGAGTAGCATTTATAATTTGACAACCTTTATTACAAATAACATTTTGATATGTTATCCATTGAAAATAAAAATAGCCCAAAACAGTTTCTGATAGTCAAGGACTAATTTTTATTATCACAGTAACTTGCAGGTATGACATATTGAAACATGATGAAAATAAACTTGCCTGTTAATCGAATAGGTAGACATACTAAATGAAAATTTAACTAACTAATGAATCCTTACCTAACATATTAATAGTACCCAAAGTATTAATCTTGATTGTCTTCACAGGATTTAACATATAGTGGGGAGGAGAAGCAGGAGATGCAAGATGGTAAATCTGGTCCACTACAAAGAAATATGAAACCAGATTTTATAACATAAAATCTTATGCAAAAGGTATTACTTTTTTTTTTTTTTTTTTGGATCCTGCTAATTAGATCCTTTAGTGAGAAAAAAAAAAAAAAGGATATATTATGCAAATCACTTTGACAGCCAATACCATTCAGCAGGGAAGATGACAAAATCTAATGTGATATTGCCACTTAATTACATAGTTTACTAGGTAAAAAAGAAAGCTGCAATAGAAGGTAAAATAATGGATAACGTCCAAAACAGGCATTAACACTAGTAATAATTAAAATGGAACATAATCATCACATTCATAACTTATCATTATTAAAAGTTACAATTACTAGAATGATGATATACAGTTACTAAAAGGTAGCATTCATTTAACAACATTATTAAACAGTTATTCTCTTCATGAAAATGTTTAAAATTGTGCCATAGATTACCACACAATAAATGTATCATCTATAAAAAACAAAGACTGTGCATCTGTTTGTCTCAATACCACAACTTCAAAACCATGAAATTTAAATATATAGAAAACTTTGTTTGCATACTAGAGCATGCTGGTAAATTTTTTAAAAACCGGTTCACTAAGAAAAGAAAAAAAAAAAACAGACCAAAAAATATATATGTGTGTATATATTTATTGTAAGTTTCACTGATTTACAACAATTTGGAATACAAAAAATTCAATCAATAAAATATTCATTTTTTTATTGTACTTTCCATATAGCCAATTGACTCTCACAAAATGTTTTATTTGACTTTTGCCAAGCTCTTGTATCTATAGCCAATCTATGGTTGTGATTCAACCATGATTTGGCAAATGGAGTTGCATTCCAATCCACTAACCCTTTTCCCAATAAATTTATCGTCATTAAATCCAATATGTGATCTATTGTAAAAATATTTCTTACCATTGTACAAATTATGCTCATTAAACTGAAACCTCTTTCAGCTTCAGTTAGCAATAGTGCTAACTATCTTTTTAGCTTTTTGAATACTTGCAGGGATTGAATCACTTTTTGATTCTATATTATTATCAACGAAAATCTCAAAAATTGTTCAAATCAATTTCATATTTTAAAATTTCACTTAAATGGTACAATTTTTTTTTCATCAGCTATCCATGGTGAAGTTAGTTCTTCATAAGGCCAAGTAGATGGTTGTAATAAATCTAAATAATTTAGAATGTTTACATAATTATTTGTCTGATAAAAGACAAATTCATGTGTTGAATAATATTTTCTAGTGACATATTCCTAGGAAAAGCACTGAATTTATTATTTTCATCAAATGGAATATCTTTAAACTTATCTGATTTAATCAAATCTTCAACTTGAGATTCATGTTTTCCAGTACCAACCTTTAAACTTTCCAAAGCTCTTATTGTGCATTTGATTAATTTTTGTACTTTCTGAATGTTAGTTGATCTTGTCTGAAGTGCAGTAATGAAATGAAAATCCTTCAAGAATGTGTATCATTAAAGCAAGGTCTTTCAAAAAATTAATATTAGCTAATCTCTTTGCCAAACTATAATGAGAAGAACTTGAAAGATGCATATATAATGCAGGATATGTGCACCATACAGCAGCAGCAGTTCAAACTACATGCCACCCATCATGGTCCCAGTACTTGACCAATTTTAAAAATTTCAAATTATGGTAAGTTACTATGTAGCACAGAGTGAAACAGAATACAAAATAATATAAAATAAATGACAAGTTTAATGTTAAATTGTAAAACACAATATGTTAAATACATACAGTACAAAAGGCTTTCGGTTATTATGGTAACCTTCATCAGTTTCACTAACAAAGGTTACCATAATAACTGAAAGCTTTTTGTACTGTATGTATTTACTGTTAAAATGATTAACTTGTTTTATTTAAGATATTGCATCGTTGAGTGATAATTGCAATTGATGATTAAAACAGTGCCAAATTTTAGGAAAATTTTCTAACAGCTTAGTCGCTACTGAATTTTCCACATCATCATATAAAAGCTTATCGCCCAAATGCCACTAGCCACTGTGGACTGAAGTGTGTTCCACTCTACAGTTTATAGCTATCATCAGTTTAACAACCAGCTCGCAAAATTCTTGAAACCTTAACGATCAGCTCATGCAAGCTAGCTCCAGCACACCACTGACACTAAGGAACACTGGTAACATGCTTGAGTGCTTTTTATTTATTTAAATGCATGTTGCTGGTCGTATGATATTATTCTTATAGGAGACTGCATAAAGCAATAAAATTCTATAATGTGAAATTAAACTTCTTAGTCATACCAACACACTTTCTTTCTTATCATTGAAAAATTATCAGTTGTGCTATTATCAAATTGTGCATACTCCTTCACAAGTACATTATGATTTTCATCTTTTTTTTGTCTTATACAATATCCAATTTCTATTTTAAGGTTAATGCAATATGTTCACATTTTTTGCTAGATACCTATTTATTATTGTCCAAGATATCTAAGACAGAGCTCAAGCATTCGTGATTTTGAATTAAAAAAAAACCCAACGGTTCCAAACTAAACCAAGAAAAACAACCTTAGGCCACCACTCTGCCTCTGCAAAACTTCATTGTTGGGATAATACAGTCTGGCAGATAGCTTTCCCTGGACATCTGGTACACCCAAGCATGACCATCAGACTACGATACCATGTATTGACTCATCGCTCTAAAGCACACTAGTCTACAGTCCAAGAACAGCAGGTCTTACACCAAGCTAAATGGCATCAGGCATTAGTTGGGATGATTAGTGGCTTGTGGATGGCTGCAAAATCATGGTAACCCATATCATGCAGTGTCCTGTACACTGTAAATAAATAAATAAATTATCTTTATTGCTGCTAAGTATGGTACCAGTACTAAGAACAATAATACTCATCATGGTGACATGGCCAGGAGTTTTACATTAATCTCTTGGCCATGTCACTGTGTACTAGTGCTGATATCTGTCCCAATCATCTCGCTGAGGGCCTGCGTGTGTGTGCTGACATCAACTTGCATTTTGAATAGACCTTTCTTTGCAGGACTCTCCTGTCATATTCTGTCAGCTTCAGAGGTTTACAGGTCATTTTGTGATGGTTTCAGCACCAGTGTGCTCTCATTTGCAGATTACATCACAAATTGTTGATCTAGGGAGCTTTAGTACTATTAAAATATCACATACAGACCAATTGCTTACTGGCACCCTATTATCATTCTGTCCTGGAAGTCTTAACTCTGTTGATTGCAACATTTTGCATTCACAATCATACTACTGTCTCCTCAAATGACGACTATGGGCATATTTAAAGTTGTGTATGACAACTATAAATATGCTTCTTAAGAACCAACTTCAATGTGACCAACTATCAATGGATGGGTGTCCGGATATTAATGGTAAGGCAGTGTACTTTCCAACTGGAAATAAACAGAAATAGTTATATCTCCCATAGTTAAAATGCTTCATTCCCTCTTTTAATACATTTTAATTTTCCCTTTATAATCTGGCACAAAAAAAAATAATAAATAAAATAAAAATAGCAAATTTTTCAAAGAAAAAGATAATATATGCTTCACTGTAAAATAATTATTTTCCAGTATACTGAAAAAGAACTATTTTAAAAATACATGTCACACAAAGAAAAAAAAAAGTTAACTAATTTACCTTCAATATACAGTGGATTAACTATATCATGACAAATTAATTCAAAATATTGAAATAAAAATAGCAAATTTTTCAAAGAAAAAGATAATATACGCTTCACTGTAAAATAATTATTTTCCAGTATACTGAAAAAGAGCTATTTTAAAAATACATGTCACACACAAAAAAAAAAAAAAAAAAAAAAGTTAACTAATTTACCTTCGATATACAGTGGATTAACTATATCATGACGAATTAATTCAAAATTTTCGTGTCCAATCCAATGTTCAATATTTCTTTTACTGCCAGTGAAAAAATTGTCAACCACTGTAACCTCATGACCTCCACGCATAAGCTTATCCACTAAATGGCTTCCAACAAATCCTGCTCCCCCAGTAACCTAATCAAATGTATTAAAAGCCAATCATATAACTCCAGTAGCACATTACAATGAATATATTTGAAATAAATTATAATCAACTCAAGAATCATTAAATAATGCTTCATAAAAGAAAAATTAGTAAAGCCAAGATTATCAACTACAAGAGCAAACAAAAAATAATATTCAGTGGTTTTACTGTCTCTGCACAATACATGTTCTGAAATTGAAGCCCTTTCTTAATCTATGCTCAGAACAAAATGACCACATCAACATCAGGGATATGGTTGGGTAATTCCAGTAAGGGAATTACAGACATCTTCAGTACTCTGAAACCTAAAGAGGCATTATTTGTTCAAAAAGCATTTCCTTAACTCAATTCTAGAAACAATATTAACTCAAAGCAAATTGACCATGATCTCTAGACTTGCAACCCCCCACATAATAGAGATGCTTTACTGGATGAGCTGATGAAATGCACAGGGACTAAATGCTTCTGCAGATAAAGCCCTTCAGTGTCCAAATGCTACAATGATTATTTGTAATGGGACTGTAATAACTCATACCCCACAATAGATCCTAAGAAGAATTATTCAATTTTTGTTTGTTTTATAAATAAAATGGAAGCTAATATATTTTTTTAAGATTCCTATAGATGTTGTTATAAGAATCATGCATGTGTATTTTTACTTTTGTTTTAATAAAGATGCAACCCCTTTTTAATGTCCTCCCCCATTTTTTTTACATTATCCACTATTTGTGCATCTACATTTCAAAGACAGAAATCGAGCATAGCTCATAAGTGTCAATCCCTTGTTCTAAATTGCCAATTTTTAACTTTTAACGTGAGTACTGCTTATTTGTGATTGCTTCATAGACAGATAAGGCTTATTTTACCTTGAATAACAGTTAAAAAATGTAATTTTCTTGTACCACCAAACAAAGTTTGGTGTGCAACTCCCCCCCCCCCCCCCATGAATTGCTTTGTAATTGTGTATATACCTCTAATGGTATATAAACTATTACAAATGGTATATGTACCACTTAGAATAGTTGGATAAAAGTTAACATAAAAATTAACTACAACAAAGATAAAAAAAAAAAAAAAAAAGTTACATTTACCAGTATTCGCTTTCTATCTTTGTAACTGAGTTGCTTCACCTTTGGATATATTCTGGGAGAAAGTAGCTCCAATTTGTTTATTTGTTCTTCTAAGTCTCTTAGTCGTTGATCAATATTTAGGCTGTATGAATCATCTGGTTCTGACCTGATCATAAAAATTTTAACATGATATAATTTTTATCGAAGGATATTAAAATATTTAGTAGAAGGAAAACAACAGATAAAAAGAATCATAAGTTTTAATTGATGACAAGTATAAAAGAATTACAGAAGTATATATATACATAGATATATACTGAGTGATCACTGAATTCTGACCACCTATCTAATACTTCGTAGGTCCTCCTTTTGCCCTCAGTACAGCAACTATCCGACATGGCATTGATTCAACAAGATGTTGGAAGTGTCCGGGAGGTATGGCCAACCAAGCTGTGTGTAATGCAGTCAGCAATGCTGGTATAGAGATGATTGGTGTATCCAGATACCTGACATGCCTTTCCATAGTTTCCCACAAGTGCTCTATAGGATTGATATCGGGGGAGTTCCGATATGCTGGAAGTCAGAACTGTGTTCTTCAAACCAATCCTACACAAATGCCCAATGGCTCAGCGCATTGTCATCTTGGAAGACGCCATTGTCATGAGGGAGAAAGTGCAATATAGCAGGGTGTACACAGTCATAAAGCAGGTGATGATAGCGGAGACTACTGATAAGTTGTTCCACATGCACCAGGGGGTCCAAGTTCCTGCCAGTGAAACATGCCCCACACCATACAACCACCTCCACCGGCCTGCACTTTTGATACTATGCATGATGGATGAAGAGCCACATGTTGTTGATGCCAAATCCATACATGACCATCCATGGTGTGGAGTAAATAACGTGACTCATCCGACCAGCACACCTTCTTCCAGTCTTCTAACGTCCAACTTGCATGCTCTTCGCACCAGGCGAGTCTTTTATGCCAATGAACCTTGGTTAGGAGAGGATGCTGTAGGAGGTTGTCTGCTGCTAGTATAGCCCATACATACAAGCATGTGATGCATGGTCATGTCAGATATTGTTCCGCGTTGGCCCACGTTGTATTGGGTAGTCAACTCTTCGACAGTGCTGTGCCTGTTCGAGTCGTCGAACCCAGCACTCACCTCTAACATCAACCTTTGCAGTTTTTCTGTCGGGTCGTTGTTTGACCATTTTGACGTCAGTCCTGGTACACTTTAACTACAATGGCTCTCCAACACCCCACCAGTTCGGCCATTTGGGAAATAGAGGCACCAGCTCATCAAGCACCCACAATCTGTCCTTCATCAAAGTCCAATAAATCCTTCCTTTTACCCATCACACTCGGAATTTTACTACCTACTGAATCACTGACACCTTTTCTATGCTACATAGGTCGACTAACTCCGCATTCTCG